>NC_056732.1:31192629-31450129 GCF_019279795.1 Protopterus annectens
AAAGCAATTTCTACCTTCTCCACTGAAGCTGGATGTCTTAACTAAGTAAAACCTCTGGGAAGCAAGAACCTGACTCCCTCCAGCTTTTCTATTGTAATAGGTGAATTACAATTTAGTTTTTGTAAACTGTTGAGGATTAAAGGTGTATGCACAACAACAGTGAAGGGATCCAGCCAATTGCCCCTAGATTGGGCTATAATACCTTGAATCAGCCTTACACTCACACAGTGTTCCAGCCCCAAGCATTTACTTTTTAATTTGGTAAAGTTTTGCTTCTAGGCTGTCCCTACAGTAATTTGGCTCCCTCCATATTGACTATATTTGCTAGTTTACCCCTAGGATCCTATTAAAATTAGCCTGAAAATTGGTATAAAAATAAAAAACAATAAAACAAATTAAAGTACAGCCAAAAGCATTGCTTACATACAATCATACAAATCAAAAGCCCAAGGTAACTCTTTGAGTCAGTGTTAGCCACGCTCCGCTCCTCTCCCTGCCCCCAAATCTCCCCACCCCCACTAGTGCTAAATTTAAACCAGACTTTGCCGCTCCCTTGCCACTCCTCTCCTGCTAAGTACCAATCAGCACCTCACACATCACTGAACAACCCTCCCCCTTAACCATTTGGCCCACCCCCCCTAACAAAATGCAAATAAGCAAAAAAATGCTAATTACACTAATGCCTATACTGTTTCTATTTTACCATCTCACTGCCTATGAACAAACACTTGACCATGGTATTCACTACCCAAATGGTCAAACAGACACCCACGACTTCACACATAACACCAAACACTTTACCATCCCCAGCACATCGAATATACCACCCTCTATAAAATACCACCCCTGTACAGCCACAAAACATAATCCTAAAGACAAATACTATATAAAACTTATAAACAGACTCCTAAAGCGCAGAATATCCTGTCACTATAACCTTATAGCACATGGAGACATTCATCCCAACCCTGTTCCACCTACACCCAATAACCTCCACTCCCCTACCAGAACCCCCACAGTGAAGCTACCTATGTATACTCCCACTAGTTCCCTCATAGAATTTCACCTAAATATTAGAAGTATTAACAATAAGATTCCCAACCTACACACCCTCCTAGCAACCCACTCCCTGGACATTATGTGTCTTACAGAAACCTGGCTAAAACCCAGTACTACTGACAATGAGATACTAACCCAGGATACAATATTCACTGGTTAGACCATGCTCCAAGGAAAGGAGATAGGATAGCAGTCCTTTACAAAAATACTCTAACCATTAATAGAGACACCATTCAACCTCCCCAATTCAGTAACGCGGAACTCCTCATAACCAAGCTACAGATTAACCAAAACAAGCACTTGAACATCGTATGTGCATACATTCCACCAGGCAACAACCTAAATACCCTAGAAGATATCCTTTACTAGTTATCCACTACCTATCCCCAAGAAACTATAGTTCTTGGTCACTTTAACACCGACTGGCACCCCTGCTCATTTGACCCCCCCCTCACCCATATAAACTTGTCTGGATTTAAACAGACCATAACCTCTCACACTATGTAAACAAACCGACCACCAGGTAAAGTATCCTAGACTGGATTCTAGTTAATAACCAACCCCAACTGTACACAGCTGGTAGTCTAACTGATGACCTCAGCGACCATTGTCAAACCTTTATCATAAAACATAAGGCAGGAAACCCTCACCAGTCCAAATATAAAGCAATTAGAAACAGGAAAAACGTTGATGCTGCTATATTCCAAAATGAATTAAAAGCAGTTGACTGGTCAAAACTAAAAAATCTAACATTAGAGGAGGCCATAGATCACTTTAACACTAAATTCCTAAGTATCCCTGATTTCCATGCTCCAGCACGTACAATAAAAACTAGATCAAATACAGCACCATGGCTCACAAAAGATACCAAAGCAAAAATCAAAACTAGAAACAGAGCCTGGGCCAGCTGGAGAACAACCAAAGCCCCACTTGACCATCTAAAATATTGTCAACTCAGGAATGATACAAAAAAAATCTTATTTTACTGGATAAAAAAGCTTCTACCAAAATCTCCTACAAAAACACCATAACAACCCTCAAATGTTCTGGGCAGGCTTGAATCAACTACTTCATCCAGGTCATTCTACCACCCCAACCCCAGCTAACTACACCCATAGTTCCCCAGAGACCCTAGCTACCGCCTTTAATAACTTTTTCACTGAAACAATCCAATCCCTAGCAAGTCAACTAACCCCCTATAACTTAAGCCACACACCTAATCTACCCAATAATCACCCCAAATTTAGCTTCCAATCAATATTTTTTTTTGAGAGACTTTTGGAGGATTGTAGGGTTATATAGTTTGGCAATGAATTCCAGGTTTTGCCAGCAAAGTTGGCAAACAGGGATTCACCAGCAGAGTTATTAGCTTTGTGGGTTTGGATCAGTAGTTTATCGGCTGACTGTAGGGATCTCAGGTTGCTATATGGCTTAATAATACTTTTAAATGAGGGGGTATCCTCAGGGTGGTGCAAAATGTTATGTGCTATTAAGAGTTGATTGAATTGAATTAGCTGGGCAGTTCTAAAATCATCACATCTAAAAAAACTAAAACCTACCACCCTCACTGCTGACCTCCTCCCTGCAGAGTACCTGCAAATAGCTGCAGATGCCATTGCATGTCCCATATCTATCCTCATCAACTGAACCATATCTGAAAATGCTATCTCCTCCCTCTGAAAAATATCTCACGTCATCCCACTCCATAAAGGTGGTAGCTCAATAGACATGTCCAACTATAGACCCATTACCATTCTTTCCCCACTAGTGAAAATAATGGAGAAATGTGTACACAATCAACTAATGCAATACCTTACACAGAATAACTTACTATCCAACTCCCAGCATGGCTTCAGGCCATACCACAGCATCACCTCAGCCCTCCTTTCCTTTACTAATGCCATAAACAATAACAGAAATGACAATAGGCTAACCTCCACCCTCTTTCTTGATCTATCACAAGCCTTTGACATGGTCAACCATGAACTTCTCATTCTTTCACTAAAATCTATTTCCCTCAACAAGTCTGCTATCCAGTGGTTCCAATCCTACCTGACTGGTAGACAACAGGCGGTACTATAGCAGGGCAAACTCTCCAGCCAGCTACTTCTCACATTTGGTGCCCCTCAAGGGTCCATACTAGGCCCACTACTCTTCTCTATTTTTATCAGCAACCTTCACACTGCTATCCCTAAAGCTACCTGCATTCAATATGCAGATGATTCCCCTCTGATCTGCTCAGCCACCTCCCCATCCAAACTGCAAACCTTAACCCAAAATACATTTAACACAATCAAGAACTGGCTCACCAGCCAATGCCTACTTCTGAACCCCAATAAAACTAAACTTCTACTCTTCTCCCCCACTAGCAGATCTACCACACTTTCATTCTCTGTCACATCTAACAATGGTACCACTATTTCCCCAGATAATCTCACCAAACTGCTAGGGGTTATCATAGACAATAATCTCAAATTTGACCTACAGGTCAACAAAACCATACAGACCATCAATAAGAAGCTTGGATCACTGTATAGAAACAAGACATTTTAACTCCACTGGCTAGGACTGCAATCACCCAATCACACTTACTCTCTACTCAACAAATCTGAACTAGGTAAGCTGTCCCATAGCTACAATCATATTGCCAGATTCGCCACTGGCTCCACCTATAGAACCCACTACTGCCAGAACCTTAAACAACTAGAGTGGCTAGAACTGCCCAGCTAATTCAATTCAATCAACTCTTAATAGCACATAACATTTTGCACCACCCTGAGGATACCCCCTCACTTAAAAGTATTATTAAGCCATATAGCAACCTGAGATCCCTACAGTCAGCCGATAAACTACTGATCCAAACCCGCAAAGCTAATAACTCTGCTGGTGAATCCCTGTTTGCCAACTTTGTTGGCAAAACCTGGAATTCATTGCCAAACTATATAACCCTACAATCCTCCAAAAGTCTCTCAAAAAAAAAAACTCAAACAGTATCTCAAAGTGAATTGGCTATGCCCATGTACCAACCCTGATTAAGTTATAAACTGAAAGCATATTGTGTAATTATCATAACTTGTAACTACGTCACCAAGCTCTGCTTCCAATCTGATGTCTCTTGCTTTTAATTGTGTCTGTCCATGACAATTGTGAGTCCCTACTAGGGAACACTACTAACCCATTGTATATAATCACTTTGTATATAATTGTTTGCTAACTTCTGTGTAATCTATGTAAATTTGTCTATGTGGAGCATTTCTCCCCGGGCCTCCACTGAAAATGGACATGTATCCAGTCGGACTATCCTGGTAAACAAATGCAAAATAAAAATAAATAAATAAATATTAATAAAATAAAATAGAACTTAAAAAATACATAAGTAAGCAAAACACAGCAATTTCACAGAGAGACCATTCTCTAAGTGCAATAATGCCCTCCAGGGTGTGTGTTAATGTGTAATTAATGCCCTTCCAGAGTGTAGAGGCCCTCCGCCTGTGGTGTTGGGCCTCACACAGTCCTGGTCGGGCATTAATTACACATTAACACACACCTTGGAGGGCATTGTTGCTTGCTTAATAAGTAAAGTCACCAGCCAATGCCTACTTCTGAACCCCAATAAAACTAAACTTCTACTCTTCTCCCCCACTAGCAGATCTACCACACTTTCATTCTCTGTCACATCTAACAATGGTACCACTATTTCCCCAGATAATCTCACCAAACTGCTAGGGGTTATCATAGACAATAATCTCAAATTTGACCTACAGGTCAACAAAACCATACAGACCATCAATAAGAAGCTTGGATCACTGTATAGAAACAAGACATTTTAACTCCACTGGCTAGGACTGCAATCACCCAATCACACTTACTCTCTACTCAACAAATCTGAACTAGGTAAGCTGTCCCATAGCTACAATCATATTGCCAGATTCGCCACTGGCTCCACCTATAGAACCCACTACTGCCAGAACCTTAAACAACTAGAGTGGCTAGAACTGCCCAGCTAATTCAATTCAATCAACTCTTAATAGCACATAACATTTTGCACCACCCTGAGGATACCCTCACTTAAAAGTATTATTAAGCCATATAGCAACCTGAGATCCCTACAGTCAGCCGATAAACTACTGATCCAAACCCGCAAAGCTAATAACTCTGCTGGTGAATCCCTGTTTGCCAACTTTGTTGGCAAAACCTGGAATTCATTGCCAAACTATATAACCCTACAATCCTCCAAAAGTCTCTCAAAAAAAAAAACTCAAACAGTATCTCAAAGTGAATTGGCTATGCCCATGTACCAACCCTGATTAAGTTATAAACTGAAAGCATATTGTGTAATTATCATAACTTGTAACTACGTCACCAAGCTCTGCTTCCAATCTGATGTCTCTTGCTTTTAATTGTGTCTGTCCATGACAATTGTGAGTCCCTACTAGGGAACACTACTAACCCATTGTATATAATCACTTTGTATATAATTGTTTGCTAACTTCTGTGTAATCTATGTAAATTTGTCTATGTGGAGCATTTCTCCCCGGGCCTCCACTGAAAATGGACATGTATCCAGTCGGACTATCCTGGTAAACAAATGCAAAATAAAAATAAATAAATAAATATTAATAAAATAAAATAGAACTTAAAAAATACATAAGTAAGCAAAACACAGCAATTTCACAGAGAGACCATTCTCTAAGTGCAATAATGCCCTCCAGGGTGTGTGTTAATGTGTAATTAATGCCCTTCCAGAGTGTAGAGGCCCTCCGCCTGTGGTGTTGGGCCTCACACAGTCCTGGTCGGGCATTAATTACACATTAACACACACCTTGGAGGGCATTGTTGCTTGCTTAATAAGTAAAGTCAGTTTAGTATACAAAACAGTTTTTACTTGTAAAAGGAAGGTACATAAAAGATCGTAGACAAAGATCATTTTGTCATAATCTGCTCATTTAAAAGAAGGCTAAAAATATTGATAAGCATTAAATATATATTTGGTTTTGTAGGTTTTGGGAAAAAATGTTTCTTGTGTACAATGACTGACAACTAATATGCCCAACTGGGTTGTGACCCATCTTCAGTGACAGCCCATCATAAAAAAGTTTTCAATAGGAAAAGAAAAGAAAAACAGAAAAATATTTTTATTAATCTTTTTGGTGTCTTGCATATATCAATATTTGGATGGTTTATGACATTAGTTATATTAGGCCGCTCAGTAACTACCATTGATTTGTTTCTTAAGTCACTGGCTTAAATGTATTTTGAAGCCATTTAACTAATTTTGGCTTGTCATTGTCTCAGGACAGTTTATTCTGAAGAGGAAATCATTGTGAACAGTGCTGGTCAGGGCGATTGCTAAACAAAGATGCATCACAGTATAAAGTAAGATTGGAAATGAGCAGTTCAGATTCAGATCGGGATGCAGCACCACCAACATGATGTTTGTTTATTTATTTATTTCTCTTTGTTGGTAGGGAAAAGTTCGACTGGGTAAAATCCATTTTCAGCAGAGTCCTGGGGAGAAAAGTTCCACATTTAAGTTAGACATGATGCATATTTATAACGGCAGGGTAACACACCAGTACATGAGCTTGTCTGCATGATTTTTAAATATTTCTTACATGAACAGAGCATTTTAACACAAAAAACAAGAGAGACATTAACATATATAATTATTGAGTAGAAAAATAAAATAAAATAATAGTTAATGTATTTCTAGCATGGTGGCTGGAGGGAAAAATGAAACGGGTGTTTTTGGGGTTTGTAATAATTTACAGACAGACAAGTAGTAATGTAGCTTACAATCTGATGATAGAGAGATATGAAAGGAGAAGTTATGGAAATAAGCAGGACGATAAATGGGTTAGGAGGAATTGTAGTTAGCGGTAGGGTGTGAGAGGAGGAGAAAAGTAAGAGTTTAGGAAATACGGCCCATATGAGGAAGAGCGTAAAGATACAAAAAGATTGGGAAGCAAAGTAGCTGTAAGAGGTGGAGAAAAGTAATCTGAGTAAAGCTAATCGGGTGAGCAGGAAGAACAAGGCCATCTTTGGCACAGGTGCTCTTTAAGCAAAGTTTCGAAACTATGTAAGTTTTGTGTATGTTTTAAATATGTGTGAATTTCATTCCACAGCTTTGACACATAATGGGAATAGAGAGAGTTTCCAGCTGCGTTGAATGGCTTACAGATACAGAGTAAATGTTTAGTGCTAGAGCGAAGGTCTTCAGTAGGTGAATAGTACAGTAGAGTGTTTTGTAATGCTGGCCATTTGTCCAGAGAGAATAATAGGTTGTGGGCAGTGATTAGTTGTGAGTATGCCGATTGGTTTGGGAGTTCAAGCCAGTTTAATTGTTTGAATGCAAGGCAGTGGTGTGTTTCATAAGTTTGTTTGATTGCAAATTTAGCTGTTTTGCAGTAGCAGGAGCTAGTTTAGTATTATATGTAGTGTTGATATTTGTAAGACTAGGGGAACTATATAATAGATAAGGACAAAGGTATAGTGCTGCTACGGTAATCCTTGTGTGATCTGTAAGGTAGTTTTTGTCCCTATAGAGGGAGAGGAGTTTTTGGTGAGTTTTCATGATGGAATGAAGTATTTGGTGAACAAACTGGAGAATGTCATCTACCGAGTAGTTTAGTTTGGCTTATGGTTTCTATTTCTGTGTTATTACTTGAGGTAATAGAAAACATCTGTTTCTGGTTAAGGTGTTGTTTGGGAGTAAATAGCATTTTCTGGCATTAAGCAGCAAGTTAGAATTGTTTTAGCCTTACCTAAATGTCAGCAAATGATTTTTGAGTGATTTTCAGTAATTTTGTTATGGATGGGGCAGAGCAAATACAAGTTGAATCTTCAGAATGTTGTACAAGAGTGGCAAGTGTTGTAACGGTATGTTCATTTATGAAAATATTAAATAAAAGGGGGCTAAGTACTGACCCTTGGGGAACACAAACAGAGACTGGTTGAAATGCTGAAAGGTTTTGTTGCCATTTAGTTGCCTGCTGATGGTTGCATAAACAACTCTGAACCCAAGAGAGGGAGGGGTAAGTGAGACCTGGAGTTGCAAGTTCAGATAGTGGTTTTTAATGAGACACTGTGTCAAATGATTCAGAAAGGTCAGAGAGAAGTGAAGAAACAAGATTGCCCGCATTTCTGTGTTGGTTTACTATGTTGGTGAAGTTGAGGAGAGCAGTAATAGTACTGTGGTTGGCCCTGTAACCGTCCTGGGTGTTGGACAGGAGGTTGTGTTTGATTATATGTTTAATAAACTGAGAATTAATGCATTTCTATTTTTTCCTAAGGTTATTGATGTAATGATTTTTTTTCAAACAAGAAATATCTTTATTAAATATCACATATGATATTGATAATCATACATTTATATAAATTAAAACAAACCATATTGACATAATTTTAGTTGCAAACAATATACATCACTTACAGTCTATCCAGTCATTTTCAGTCAAACATTACATAGCAAAGTAAGGCCTTGCTGAGTCCAATTACGGTGGCTATCAAAAAAGCAATTACTAGAAAACAGAAATTAAAATCAAAACCAACTGTACTAGAGGTAGTGAATATAGTAACAGAGATAAAGCAACTGGAATTGGGATCTTTAGAAAAAGGTAGGACATGGAAAAAATGGGAATTGTGGGAACAATACATGCAGAGGAGGAGAAAGGTTTAAAAGAAGGTAGTACTTGCATGAGCTATGTAATGTTTGACTGAAAATGCCTTATGTTTAGGCAAATCCAATTCTGTATCATGGCTCAAAAAATTAATTTCCTTGGTTACACCAGTTTGCTCACCCAGTAGCTCTGACAGAGAAGTCTGCAGGGAGTATTTAAAGTCTGCCAACTCACTATACTCCGAGAAAATATGTTTCCAGTTACCTCTTTCTTCCCCACCACACCTCCAACATTTGCTGAGGAAAAATGATGTGCAGTCTACTTGGGGTATAAAAATGTGTATGTAAACACTTCCAAGCAAAGATCCTAAATCTTCTAAACTTTGTTGCATATTTGGGAGACATACATATTTCCCCCATTGTTTCTTTGTGAATTCTCCACCCAATCTCTCTTCCCAATCCTTTCTAAACTCTTTTGATTGATTCTTATAGTTATCATACAATTTATGTATGTTCTACTAATTATTCCTTTTTTAACAGCAGCTTCTGCTCTAGTTTGTACTAAAACTCTACCAGTGCTGGTCATTTACTGAGGATCCCCCTATTTCTTTCACTTTGTCTACACTCTGATATCACTCCTTGATAGGGAAGGCAGTCTTTATCCTGCAGTCCAAATAAATTATTGGCCTCTTCCCATTCTATTACCTATCCATCTCTAAGTATTTGCGCCTGTTACTTTGGTTTTCTGCTGTTTTATTTCCAATAAATTCCAGCCCCCTCTTGCCTGTTGTCTGTATCCCTAATTGCAGTCATCCCTATTGGCAGAATCTCCTTTCTCTATCCCTGTGTTGACTTACTTCTTAGAATACTTTCTGCTACTTTATGAATGTAATATTCTGCATGGTCATTGTTATTCTCCTTAAGCATCTGCATCCAAAATCCCAGTCTTTACTTGTTTTTTGAGACCCCCCCCCCTGTTTCAATATCATCCATTTCCACTTTGAATTATAGGTTTCTGCTTATGCTATGTATAGGAGCCTTAACTGTGTAGCTCTGAAATACTCCTTCAAGTCGGGTAATTCCAATTCACCTTATTCAGTTGGAAGAATCATCTTATCCCACTTTAAGCTTGCCATTTTCCACTCTCAGATAAAATCCTTCAGCTCTTTATTAATTGATATCCACAACTTCACCTCTGGTTGATAAAATATGCCTGACCTGTGTATTAAACTAAATAGACTAAAAACATTTTAACTGCATCTGTGTTGCTACCCATATCCATGTAACAGAGCTTCAACTTCTCAGTTTTGGTATTATCTTTTTTAGTCTCTTTCCACATATCTTTAGCTGCCACACCAGAATCCTTTTTAGTCCGTCCTCCTAACTACTTAATTTTATCATATTCCCATAAATATGGATATTGCTGAACCAATTTGTGTGTGGATACATAATTTACAGCTATTGCCTTTGTTTTAGCTTCATTATTTTTGTATTCTGAAAACACTTGAAACTGTTCAAAATGTTCCACAACACTGAAATGTCCTTTTCTGATTTTTATCAGGCATAAAATACTATCATTTACAAATAGGGCCAACTTTTCTTGACTGTCATACCAATTATATTCTTGAATTTCTGAGTCCCTTATTTTTTATCAGTGGTTCTAAATATAATGTAAATAACAAAGGGGAAAGAGGAGTCCCATGCCTGGCTCCTCTGCTCAAACAGAAATTATCACAGAGGAGCCGACCAACTTTAAATGTCACCTCCAATCCTTCATATATACTCCTAATCAACCTTATAATTTTATCAGGGAATGCGAATGCTCCCATTGTCCTGCTCATAAAGTCCCAGCTTACTCTGTCAGATACATTCTCTGTATCAAGACCCAGCAACAGCAGTGGTAATTTTTTACAATCAGCTTCCCTTTGGATCATCAATGTTCTTTTAATGTTGTCAAATGTTTGCCTCCCCTCCAAAAAACACATTTATCCATATCTGTCAATTTTGGCATCACCTTTGCCATTCTTTTAGCAATTATAGACATAAACACTTTATAATCATGGTTTAAGATTGAAATGGGCCTGTATGAAGCTGGATCTGATGGATCTTTATCCTCTTTAGGTATTACAACCACCACCACTTTCTTCCAGGAAGTTGGTGTTTCTCATCCTCTTAAAATACTGTTAAATGAAAACCTCCAGATCTCTATCAGTTTTTTCCATCATAGATTGCAAACTTCCACAGGAATACCATTTCTTCCTGGGGACATTTCTGTTGGTTGGTTATACATCACCATTTTAATTGCATCTTCTCCTATCCTATTAGGAATTTAGCCTCATCTACTTCTACCCTTGGCATATTTAATTATTCCATAAAGATTTCCATTTGTATCTTTTCATGATCTCCATAGTTCTCTGCTTTATACAGACTTTCATAACATTTCCAAAATATTTCTAGTAGCTCTACCAGATCACGTCTTATCTTCCTTGTTATAGGCTTCCCAAGCTTGATGGCAACCCTTTCTACTTTCTGTTGCCTGAGTCACTGCACTAAAGATTTCTGTGCTCTGGTATTATTATTATCAAAAACAGAATTATTGGATCCAATATTCTTTTCAGTCTTGTTTGCTTTCTCTTAAAACCTGTTACTAGATAAAGCCAAGAGCTTTAATCCAGTCATTCCCTTATGCAAGAATGAGAAAAAGCACTGAATTTTTTCTTGTTTCATACTCTTTTGAACAGACGTTTTCTTTTTCTTTTTTTTTTATTACATTGCAGTCCCCACATTTCTAAAAACTGAACAAAGAGTGAGAGGAAAGAAGGAAAAAATCAGCACCTGTTTACTTTAGTATCTCCATTACACTTAAATATAACTGAAAAACTTTACTTTATAGCATGCAGATATCAAGCACTATACTGTTAAGAACAAAAGTTTGATTTGCTTACAATTTTCCTTCCTCTTACCCTCTCCTAAGTGTTCCTCCAAACGTTAATGACATGAAGTATGGCATATGCTTTAGAGTCCCCCACAAGTTTAACAAAGTCAGAAAAGTCGAATACTGATTAGGTAGATTATAATTGATGTATAATGTATGCAGCTGGGAGTATGTCAGTATGGTTTGTGATGTAAAATGCTTGCAACTAGAATTGTGTAAGTGTGGTTTGTTTTCATTTATAAAAACGTATAATTACTAATGTCATAAATGATGGTTTAATGAAGATGTTTCTTGTTAAAAAAAGGAGTAGGAACTCAATAATTTATGTAATGTTGCTTTATATGATATATAGCAATATAGGTGAAGTGTAATGTTTGTTAACGTGTCAATACAGTTTGATTACTTTTGTATAAATGTAAATATGCCTATGTCACAAGTGATAATTCAATAAAAGCACATTTAAAAAAGAAAAGTCCAATACATTCAGGTTTTCTTGTTCTGTCATGTTTCAAAATATAATTAATGCTTTAAAATCCCACATTTATTTGTCAATTTCTGAGTTGCTGGTTTTATTCCTGTTTATCTGCATCTCCCAAATCCAGTCTCTGCTTCCCTTTCCAATGCACTCTCTGTTCTTCTAATCAACTCTTTTGCTTTTTTTCTGTCTCTCAAGCATTTTCTGTTGAAACACTAGTAGAGGTTTCAGTCATGCAGTCTCTCTGTGGTCTTTATTACCAGTAGAATAAGGAGCAGAATCTTCTTCCGTTACACAGCTCACTTTTTCTTGGACAAACTTTTCTATTTCTTCCTTAGCATGTTCTACATCAAAAAATGATTTTGTCCCTCCAGGAAAGAATATTCTGAAGATAGCTGGATAAGCAGTTTTAATCTCATACTTTCTTCTTGAGATTCTCTGAAAACTGGAATAAATTTTCTCCTCTTCTGCCTGGTGTACAGTGAGTAATCATTTTCCACAAACACTACTGTCTCCCACTTTTAGTACTTTGTCCTTCTCCCACAGTTTTATCATAATCGGCTCCTTCTGCTGGTGGGATTGCATCTTTACTATTAAGGGTCTAGGCTGCTTTTTCATGGTCAGTTTTGTAGCATACACATGATGTACCCTTTCAATTAACAATGCCTGCTGTGGAATACCAGTTCAGTTGCGTATTTGTACTTTAATACAATTAATACAATTGGTTCCTTCCAGCTTTTCTGGTACAGCAGAAAGTCTCAGGTTTTCCCTATGTGCTCTGTCCTCAAATTCTATTATTTTTTAGAACATCTCTTCTTGAGCAGTCTCATATTCAGCCAGCATGCTCTCCATTTTGACCTCAGATTTTTGCAGTTTTATCATCACATGTGAATATCTATTTGAAAATCTTATTCTATTTTGTCCTGGACCCTTCAATAAAACACATCACACCAAAATTATTTTGACAACCTTTATTAACATCAAACAACATAACTTTATTGCATCATTTCAAAATTTGAATCACAACACAAACATCCTTGCAACCGTAACATGTAGCATCCTTGTAACTATATGGCAGAGCAGCATATCCCCGCTCACCCTGCCCAAATAAGAAATGCCCACACCACGGCTCACTTATTCTTATTAATCAAAGCAGTGCCTTACCACTTGTTTCACCCCCCATACTCCTTGCATCAACAACCAACACCAAGAGGGGGAACATATGTGAGGCAATCCTGCCCCTTTTCTCCCCCCACTAGCCTGACCCCAGGCTGTTCCTCCTTGCTTAATGAAGAACTTTCAATAAACCCTCCAAAATAAACTTAAATGTACATTAAACAGATCCACACCAAAAACACGTAGGTGCATTCCATTGCTTCTAAACCAAACTGAGTCCTTGTCATCAAAGTTGCTATGTTCTATCGTGTGCATACCCAAAGCAACCAACTGCTATGCCAGCTTACAATTAATAAATGCCTGTTCCCATTCTAATGCCATAAACTAGTGTCATTTCTCCAGCATAAGCATGGTAGTATCTCAGACCACAAAATGCCCATACCCAGTTGTAGCCTCTTCAATGTAACCAGATATTCCCTTATCCTATACACCAGCTGCTTCTTTGGAATTATTCCCAAGTCATTACCAGACAAATGTACCAACAACAGCAAAGGAAGCCACATCTGTGACTGTATAAATGCAAACTCCTCCATAAGCTGATTCCACTTAAGGCCTCTAATACCAGGCCACCTGACTCTCCACCAAGATTGATGCAAACTAATTTCCTTGCCAGGCATCCTAACAGCTGTGATAACTGGAGCAAACAAGTTGGACAAACAAATTATACATAGTGTGAGACAAGATCAAGAAATATTTGAAGAAATTTTATATGAAGATATTGAGCATAACAGGAGACTATTTTATAGCTACATAAGATGTGGAAGGAGTAAACACATACAAATTGATAAGCTGCTTGTAGATTCTAAAATTTATTCTCAGACTCAACAGATTATAGATATATGTACAAAATCTTATGCAAAACATTGTGGCTCCACCAAGGTGGTGATAAGTTGTCTTAGTGGTATCCTGGTAACCTCAGATACTGAAAAAAATTAGATTATATTGAAAAAGAACTATGCAAACTGGAGCCAAACAAAGCACAGGGAGGCAACAAAATTGGTAGTAATGACCTGTGAATATTTCAGCAAGAATGTACAGTACCCTTATATCTGTTATTTAGTATGCTGTAGAAATATGGGGAGATTCATTAAGATGCACTTATTAAACTTGTCTTTAAGGGAAAAGGGAGTTAGACAAACCTAAAGTCATACAGACCCTTAAGCCTGCTTTCATTTTGTGGAAAAATAATGGAGAAGGTAATATTGGATAAATTATTGTCAGAATTTGATAGGTTGGGACTTGAAACCATATATCAGCATGCATGTGTTGAAAATAGATCTATTACCACCTGTAACATGATGTTCTATCACAATATAATGTATGTGTCTTTCGGCTTTTCCCGGTTAGGAGTTGCCACAGCAGAACTCCGGTCCGCTAATGATTGGCAGTAGAGTTTTACGTGCTGGCTTGCCGGGCCTAACGCACAACCTTCAACGAAGGAATGCCCGTTCATGCATGTCACCACACAGAAGATGGTCTAACTGAAAATCGAGTGGGCAACGTCTAACTGTGAGGCTACAACGCTACCACAGCACCACCACCGCAGTCTTTCTATCACAATATAATAACAGCTATGAATGAAAATGTGTGCTGTGATGTAATTTATATAGATTTAACTTCAGCATTTGACAGAGGCATACACAAAACACTGATCAATAAATTAGAAGAACTTGGTATCAATGTACTCTTCACAAGATAGATAACTGCATAGCTTACAAATAGGACATGCATGTCACCACACAGAAGATGGTCTAACTGAAAATCGAGTGGGCAACGTCTAACTGTGAGGCTACAACGCTACCACAGCACCACCACCGCAGTCTTTCTATCACAATATAATAACAGCTATGAATGAAAATGTGTGCTGTGATGTAATTTATATAGATTTAACTTCAGCATTTGACAGAGGCATACACAAAACACTGATCAATAAATTAGAAGAACTTGGTATCAATGTACTCTTCACAAGATAGATAACTGCATAGCTTACAAATAGGACATGGCAAGTTTCATCCAGCAAATGGACAGGTGAAATTCTTGTTTACAGTCAGGATGTCCCACAGGGCTCTGTCCTAGGCCCATACTTGTTTAGATTGTATCTTTCAGATCTATCTTTTTCATCTGAGGTGTTCTGCACTCTGTATACAGATGACATGATATTGGGTAAAGTTAGTACATGTGGTATAGATAGGGCATGTCTCTAAAAGAACTTGACTATATCAGCCAAATGTGCACAGGAGAATAATATCCTCATGTTTATATCAAAAACTAACTATATGAGATTTGAGAGGCATTAATTGAAAGGTGAGTTATGCACAACACAGTGATTGAAACTGTAGATTTCATTTAAGGACCTAGGTATATGGGTAGATCCAGCTTTGAGTTTTTCAAGTCATATCAACCAATTAGTTAAAGATAGTTATAGAACTATAGGTTGTGTAAAAAGATTTATAATGCCTAGGAAGTCAGGAATGATGAAGTCATTGTTACTTAGTTACATTAGGCCCAAACCTGAGTATGGAATAACGATATATAAACCTTATAGGTTCATAGGTAGGTACTAGGCTATCGGCCCAAGGGCCTATGTAAGCCCAGCCAACAAGGTTCCCTGGCTTTTGCCACCCAAGAAAGTTATTTTCCTGTGCCCCTGTCGAGCAGAGCCAGAGAAGTGATCCGCGGGGTGAATTTCCTATAGGTTCATAGGTAGGGTAAGAAAACAAACATAATTAAACAAGAAAGAGTACAGTAGAATTATAGCAAGGGCATCCCTGGATGTGAAATTTAAGTTATTATGAAAGATTAAAATATCTGAACTTGTAGAGTGTCTCATATAGATAGTTAAGACCTTATTCAGGTATATAGGGCATTTAGACACAAATACCTCTGGGAATGCTTGGAGTTATCAAAAAGAAGTATAGAATCATCAGACAACCTACTGTATATAGGAGATTCTATAGGAATGAGACGTGTACTGATTGGTTCTCTGGCAGAGTAGCTGATGCATGGAACAGACTACCAAATTACATTAAAGCAAGTACTAGTTTAGATATTTTTAAGAACAGCCTGGACACTTATGGGAACAAGTGTTTTGGTATATTGGCAAGCTAGAAGGGCATTAATGCCCGTGCTTGAAATATTTGTATGTATATGTAATGATACAAGTATGAACCAAGTTCATACTCACAGATGGGTTCCTAAAGGAAGGAGGTGTACATCAGGGTTTGGCTCTGAGCCCACTGATGTTCATACTGGTGATAAACAACCTTAGCAAACAGATCAGAGAGACAGACCAACAAAGCTGCTGTAGGGAGAGGATGTAGCATTTAAAGCAGACCATGAACAACACATTTAGCAGATGATGTGGGGATGGGATGTAAAACTGAAGGTACATGGGATGAAACTGAGTGCAGTCAATTCATTTATTATGACAGCAAATGGGGAAATGAGAAAAAGTTAAAAATGAAGGTAGAAGGGAAATAGTGGAACAGGTTAATAACTTCAAGTATCTGGGATGGGAGGCTACGGAGAATAGATAGAGCTGAAGTGCCTAAGATGTATTGTAGGATAGACCCTGTGGGACAAATGAAGACATCGGAGCAGAAACCAAAGTAGCTCCAGTTGCAGAGAAGTTCAAAGAGGATAGATGAGAATGGTTCAGCCATATGTGCAAGAAAAGAGATGATGATTTGGTGAAGAAGATTTGAGAGAGACAGGAAAATGGCAAGAGAAAATTAAAATGTCCAGCCAAGAGATGGATGGACAGTATAAGAGAATCATGACAGACATGACTGTCAAAGAAGGTAGGAGACTGTCATGACAGACATGACTGTCAAGGAAGATAGAGGGTGTCGTGACAGACATGAATGTCAAGGAAGATAGGAGAGTGGCACTGAGTAATGAGAGGTGGCAACACCTGGCACAACACCCCAACCCCATGTAGAAAAAGGAAAAAAGGAAACATGATAATGATGATGATTATAGGTGCTGAAGTGAGAGGTTTTTGAGGAACTGGATTTCAGAATTTGTAGGTATTTATAGGTATTGCACAGCTGAAAGGAGTGTAGTTTGTCTTAAAAGGATGACCAGAATAAATCTTGCAGAATGGTACATTGGTATGTATTTTTGGTTGTCAAGGATAAGTTTGTCAGACATGTGGCATGATATTCAAGTTATGTTAAAAAATTCTAAAATCCTTGTGTAACTTGAACAGCCATATAATAGCTTAGAACATACTAATATCATACTAATATTATTATATTTTATTTAATGTTTTGTCCCCTTTGGCATGTATCTGTCCAGACAGATGAAACAAATCAAATACCCACAGAGATACCTTACTAAAAGGATGTATGGCCAAAACAACATGTCCTACATGGACTGACTCAAAGCCCTGTCACTATGCTTGGCATCCAACAGACTGCTAAGAGGTGACCTGTGTCTGGCATACAAGGCATAATCTGACCCATTACTGATAAATTTATGACACATTATCAATTCAAATGGCATCAGACATATTCAGTCTGGGTATATAAACCTCTTCTGCAACATCAGCAGAATGATTTAATGGACAGAAATATCTCACAGAAGATACTACTGCTCTGGAGAAGACTCACTATCCACTAAAAGCGAAGTTCATCCCTGTCCATATTCACATGCAATTTGGATCTATGGACAGGAAACAGAAGATTTACCCTAGAACTGTCCCCTCTACTGCTAATGGAGAGAGACAGCTCCTTTATGCCATGCACAGGTCCCGTCAAATTAATTATGCTATTATCCCAGTTTTTCTCACTAGGGTAATATATAATTATCGACCATAGGTTGGATAAGGCCATTTTCTAACCAAATGGGATAGGTTAATTCTAGCACAAAAAGTGAAATTGGCTAGGCTTAAAATGACCCTCAAAGGCAGCTGTTTTAGTGCTTACCTACAAACCTAATATTTAATATGTATAGAGACATTATTCATAAGCCTGCCTTGCATAAATAAAAAAAAATACTTTTCAGTGTTTTTCCAGCTTGATGAATGTTTACTTGCCTTTTGTGTGTTTATGTTCGAAAGGCTTGCATTACTAGCTTTTGGAGATAATTTTGCCAGGGTCTGAGATGTAACTCCAGAACAAAAAATCATTCTGATGACCACATCTGAGAATAAATATTGCAGTTTCACCTGGACTGACTGGACTTTTGCCAGGTACTGTATGTCAAATGTCTTTCATGATACCTCCATATTCTTCATGTAAGAGAAATTTTCATCTTAACTCAGGCTAACAGAGTTATACAGTTGTTATGAAATGAGAAGCTGGCCATTCTTTCACAGTCTTTTTGCGGCGAGTTGCAGAATGTGTTTTTTTTTTTGCCGCACAAAACGTGTGTTGCATGTTGAAGAGCCTATGTTCATTTGCCAGTGCTTTATACCAGAATCAGTGACAGCACAATCCTTTAATACTGGACTGTAACATGTTGCTAATATTGCATTATATACATCAGTGTCTTCAATGAGAAAGCCCACAGAACTGACATTTATTTTTACATCAGTTCTGTAATCCTCAGCTGTCCAACAGCTAGTTGTGTGAATGTCATAATGGAAACAGCATCGCTGTTATAGCCTGTGGCGTAAAATCTTGCATCTATACACAGCCTTATGAAAAACAGGTTTGACATATCAATAACTCATAAAGTATATTATTCGCTGGGGCTATATGGTTACAAGAGTAATTTTCTCCAATTTTTCATTACTTCAGGCAGAGACAGCTTCTAAAAAAGACGTAGTACCATTGTAATAGCAAATTAAGCCAAAATAAAAATGGGATGTGGAGTTTTTCAGGCTTTTCATTAGACATAAAATGCTGGACGTACTGCTAGAAGTACATTGCTGAATTAACTCTACAGTGATACACATAATATGGCCAGGCTTTTCACAGGGTTCTGCTTCTACAGATCAAGGCAGGGTGCATACATTTATCTGTGAAGTATTTATTTCTCTGACAAAGTCCTAATTAATGGGATAGCTGGGGAGATTAAGGATTAGCTCACAATAACATTAGTGTGAATACAATCTATATGAATATTGTACAATATGTTCACATCCCAAGGTAAATATGACATATTCCTTAGTACAGTCTGTATAGATTATTTAATAAAAACAAAAACAGTAAACTGTAATTAAAGGTGAAGTTATGAGGGCAGCTTTCTTCTGCAGCTTAGTTATATAACTATTGCAACACTTTATGTGCAAATATATCTTTGTCTAGAGTGCAATAAAATTGTTATCTGTAATTTCCTTAATGTAATCAGCTTTCATAGTGGCCCCGGAGCATAATATTCAAGGGACAAAAGATAGATAAAAAGTATTTATGCACAACTGCTACAAATTGCTTGATCAGGGTTATCAATGGATATTTTTCTCAGTTATCTCGTTTAGCCTGATTATTTAATTATGCTTTTGTTCATTTACTTATTTTATCTGAGGCTATGGATCTGGTCAAATACTGCTGATAGATGTGTCATTCATCTAAATATTTATGTAGCACTGCTGCAGGCAAACGAAAATACATGCTCACATTAGATCGTGCCTTTTGCTTGCATATTAGAATTGTGGATACGTATGCTAAATCAGATAAGCACAGTATCTGATACTGCGTATTCATAACCGTTAAAGACAGCATACACTTAATGAAGGAAACAACATACTCTTTGGATCTCCCTCTTATAATATTCAGACAGATTTGTGCCATTGGTTCAATTGAGATAACATGACAAAAGCAAATCTCTTACATGCACACTGTGTGACTGTTAGTATGTTATAAGTAACAGTATCAGAGCAGCATCTTTAATTAACTTTTTATTGTTATACATTTTGTAGCAAATCCAAGTAATTTTATCAGGTTCTTTAATGTTTCATTTGTCCTTATGAGTGTTTCTTATCCATCTAGCCAGGTGGGCAAAGTAGGGAGCAAGTTTGGTTGAAGTATGGTAAAGCCCTGATCCACAAACTGTGATCTTGGTACTGTAGTACGTCGTCATTTACATGTCACACAAACCACACCCCCACATATTCTATGCATCCATTTATCCTCTGCATGTCTTATGTTACAGTCATTTTTCTTAAAGATTTTCATGTGCAACATGAATTGTCCAAGTACTTCTTAAAAAGGGCTTTATATAGTTAGCACTTGTTTTTATGACTAGAGTGAATCCACTATGTAACCTCAACTAACAAGATACTGAGAAATCACATCACTGAATCCAAATGGGCAAAATACAAAAGGGATGAAAGCACATATCCAAACATTATTTGCAGGGACTCTCTCACATCTGGTTGACAAGAACCCCCCCCCCCCCCACCAAGCTGATCTATCTATCTATGTAAAAGAGAGAGAAAGAATTATATTTAGATATAGGTTCATAGGCAATTACCAGGCTAATGGTACAAAAGCCTTCATAAGCCTAGCCAATTTTACACAGGATTTGACAGTATTATATCTTAATTCTCCAGATATGGGATGGGGTAGTATCAGGATAATGGGTCTTTTGGTGTTGGAGCACTGAGTCATTTTACAGACTGCCTCTGTCCATGACAGACATGGGCAGTATGCTAGGAGTGAATTTATGGTTCCCCATCCATTTATCCAAATTCTTTTTGAAGAGAGTGAGTGACAGGCTTTGTTTTACGAAGATGGGAAGGTTATTCCAGAGACGAGGTAGCCTTTGGGATACAAATCTGCTCTCCATGAAGTTCTGTTAGAGCCACAAATAAGGTTCATCACCATGGAACATGTAACCCTTGTATAATTTTTCTTGCGAATATGTAACATTTTTATCAGGGCTGGATCAGAGAATGCCTTGTAGGTCAGGCATAAGTCACCTCTCAATAAGTGATATGAGACAGAGTAAAGGGATAGGGCCTTTTGTCGGTCTGCATAAGACATGTATCTTAACCTTTGAAATTTTTAGTGAGAAATATCTGGGGCCACTCGAGTTGGTGTAAGTGCCTGGTAAGGTACGTGCAGAAAGGAGTATTATACTTGATTATGGGCCTGATGAGGGTCGAGTACAATGGCACTATGACTTCCTTTGACCTTGATGCCATGCCTTTACTTATAAGTTGAACCACACAGAAGGATTTCTTCACTACTGTAGCTATCTCGTGGTCAAAGTTTAGATTACTATCTGTCTATGCTCCTAGGTTCCTCACCACTGGGCCTGCTTTTAGGGGTGTGTTATTAATATTATAACTTTTAGGGCTATCTGATTTACTGAAGGGTATGATTACAAAGTTTTTAGCATTTAGTATGAGACCATGGTTTTGGCATCAGTCATTTGTCATTTTTAGGCCTGTTTGTAGGATGTCAACATTAACGGGGGAATTCAATGATTGCTCCCAGCTTACAGTTGTTACCAAGTTTAGTGACCCAGAGGCACCCAACATTGGCCTTCACTTTAGAGAAGTATGCACCAAACAGGAGGCATCCCAACACTGAGCTCTGTGGGACTCTGCAATTAACAGGTTTAGTATCAGAAGTGGACTCACCTATTTGGACAACATGTGTCCTGCCAATGAGTCAGTTGGCTATTCATCTGATGATGTAGGGGTTTATGCCTAACTCAGTAAGTTTATCTATGATCCCTGAGAGGGGGTTGTGTCAAATGTTTTGGCCAGGTCTAGATAAGTGGTGGGTACCGTTTTCCCCTCATCCATGGCTCTGGTGACTTTCTCAAAGTAGTCCACCAGTTTGAACAGGCAAGACCTCCCTTTGACAAAGCCAAATTGGATCTAGTCTAGTTTTTGGAGAGTTCCTATGGTATTATTGATCAGATCCATGCTAATTCTCTCCATGGCCTTGCAGATAAGACTGGTCAAGCTCATGGGTCTGTAGCTCTAAGCATCAATTGATGTTCCCTCCTTGTGCAGAGGGATGACTGTTGCAGTCCTCCATTTCTCTGGGACAAAACCCATCTGGAGGCTGTGGTTAAAGAGGATTTCTAGTGGCCCTGAGAGAGTCTCTTTTAAGCTATTTAAGAAGCATCTGGGAATGTTGCCGGGGCCTATGGAGGCTGTGTTTTTGGCTTTAGTGAACGCAGTAATAACCAACAGGGGAATGGTTGTGAGTATTTCTTTGGGTGTGGTAGAAGTGATGGGGGGACTTTGAACTGAACTTGTTAGACAGCAAGTTTGGTACAGTTTCAGGCTGGGTGTAAGTGTTGCCATTCATGACTAACTCGGCACATTGCTGAGCATTTCATCCTGAGATTACAAATATAATTTAAAAAACCTTATGGTTATCTTTCATCTAGGAGACTATCCTTGCCTCATTGTTTTCTTTGGTAGATTTGACCATCTCTCTAATTTGTTTATACTGGTGAGTATCTTTTTGTACTGCTTTGTCTGTTCCTTCTTTGCTTTGGAGAGGATTTTTTTTTCCTTTTGCTGAATAGCCTATTTATGCTGGGGGTCCACCGGGGTGGTTTATTTTTGCCAGTAGTCATAGGTTTGACATGGATAGATACTGCCTCCTTTATGCAGCTATGAATGTAGTTGTACAGGGCTTTTGTGTACAGCTCAGAGTAGGCCTCAGCGTCATCCGGGTTCAGGGGGGCCTGAAGGTTTAATATGCTGTCACTTAGTTTGAGGCAATTGGCATTAACAAAGTTCTTAACAGGTTTGGAATTTGACGGAGGTTCTAGGTTAGTTATAATACTAAAAGAGATAATTTAATACTCAGATCTTACCAGGGAGGAGATAATGTACGGGAGGGAGCAGCATACCCCCATGCTCATGAGTACTAGGTGTAGGGTATTTGTACCTCTAGTTGGAAAAAATAACTAGTTGCTCCAGGGTATTTGCATTGACCAAGTCCAAAAACCTCTGAGCAAGTGAAATTTGGGTCATACCAAGTCTCCCAGTTTATGGAGAAGTAGTTCAAGGTATTGTAGCCTTTGATAGTCGGGGTGCTTTCCATGGTTATGAACCATGTTTTTGTGACTGCAAATATATCTGCATTCTCTAGGGAGGAGTGCTTCCAAGGAGTGCATTTTTTTTTTAATTTAAACTCCTAGCATTGAGCAGCAGTACCTTTAGGATGCTGTGAGTGTTTTTTTTGTTATGTTTGAGTGCTTAACAAGTTGTCAAGGCCTAAAAAAGGCACTTCAGGCATATATAAAGTTTTTGCCAGAAACATGAAGCCAAGTGGTGACAAGTGCAATCCATCTCTGGCAAAGCATCATTTCTTGGTCAGGTCTCCACAGGCTGACAGATGTTGGATCTTCTTCTTGTGACACCAGAAACTAAACCAATTATTAAAGTCAATCATTTTTGCTGGTACTGTGGCATCATCATTGGTGAAGGTAGGATGCTACTCAAGGCTAGATTCATACCCACCTGGGACACATATTCAGAGAGCTCCATCATGTCACTCTTCATATAATCCAGTAAGGTACATATTAGGTAGTTTACACACACATGGACTATGACCGTGTCATACTGGGGCTTGTGGTTTAAAGTCCTAAGTACATGAGTGATCTGGTGGATCCTGACTCCAGACAGACAGACAGCTCACTGTGATCTTCTCCTTGTAAAGACTGGTAAGGGGGACATCAGTGTGTGTTACAATGGAATCCCTAATAACTTGAATGTTTGGCTGTGTGGAGTGTAGCCTTATGGGTTTCAAAGCTGTCTACTATGATTTTTCAGAGTTATGTGTTATGTTTGGCACTGCCTTTTTTCCACTAGGCCACTGAGAGATGATTTTAGGAGGTATTGGAGGTTTGGGTAGATTATACATGAATACCTCTGCATAGATGGGTCTATGTGTTCATTCCTTAGCATTAGTAGTGAGTGTTTTGGGTGTAATGCTGACCACCTGATTTCCATTTTTCATGTGTTTATATGAGAGCTTTGCCTCCAATGACATTGTATTTCTACATCTGTCACACATTGTGTTTGTCTTTCTAAAATTAAATGGTTGTAGTGAACATGAGTCAGATACTACACTACCTCAGGATGCCCATATCCACCAGGCCAGAAACAGAGATGGTAGGGAAGCACCTATCCATTATACCAGATCCTTAGTAGATGGGAAGGAGTACAGGAGAGTCACTTAAAGGTCTAACTGAGAGTGTTTAGTAGTATACTATGTGATGACCTGCAGTGGTGCTGCTCTCTGCACAAACTGACAGGTCTTCAACTAGTTATGAGCAAAGGAAGTCTATGGAGAGCATTTCCTATAGAGGATTTTAAACTGGAGAGGTTTCCTTATATAAAAGGCACAGGTGACCACTTTTATAACAGGAGGATAAAAGACTTTTACACAGTTAAGCCCTCAGCCCAATCTGATAAACATATAAGCCTTTCAACAGCAGTTCCCAATTCAAATGGGTTGAATCAGCCCTCTGCTTCCACCAGAGCACAGAATAAAACAATTTTTATGTAAAACAAACTGTTTTTGAGCTCCCATGCAGTACCAAATGGTTTACAACAATAGGCAGAACTCCTTCAGTATGAA
Source organism: Protopterus annectens (assembly GCF_019279795.1). Classification (NCBI taxonomy): domain Eukaryota; kingdom Metazoa; phylum Chordata; order Ceratodontiformes; family Protopteridae; genus Protopterus; species Protopterus annectens. The sequence goes on from NC_056732.1 coordinate 31,217,397, forward strand.
GAATCCTTGGAAATATGTTCACAAACACTGAGAAAGAAATTTTATTTATTTTTATTTTTTTTATTTTATTTGTAGTTGGTTTACCAGGATAGTCCATTGGGCCAAAATGAACGCGTTTTCAATGGAGTCCTGGGGAGAAAAGCTCCAAAGCAATCTAGGTTATAGTAGCTTATTAATGATAGTTATACAAAAATAAAGTTTCACTTAAACAATTTTGAATAGTACATGTATCATTAGGAGTAATACAGACTAGTGATGAAACTTACAAATACAAAGAGTTGAGATTCACTTTTACAATTTCAAATAGTACTTCAAAACAATTAGGAGTAGTACAGACATGATGAAACTACAGATGATACAGACACATGAAGAATATTGCAAAGTAGATATTGAGAAGTTATGTATATATGAAAGCATACCCATAGAGAGGTGCAGGCTAGTGCAAGTTTGGAAATTCCATAAGGATAATAGTAATAATGAATGAGTTAAAGGATATTAACAGGAACGTTGTGGTGAGGAGGAGGATGGACTTTGTTAGTGTTTGATTATGAGGGGTGGGAACAAGAGCATCCCACTGGCATAGTAGATGTGAATGAAGAGTTTTTTGAAGCTGAAATGATTACAGGTTGTGCGAATGGATGGTGGTAGGGAGTTCCAGAGGTGAGCTAGGCCATAGGATAGAAGATTTTTACCTGGGGGGCGAGTTGGTTATGAACTTCTAGTAGATTTTGATTGTTGGTTCTTAGTACTCTATCGGGGAGGTGCATTTTAAAGGCAGTAGAAAGGGAGGGACAGAGGGAGGGGTTGAAAATGAGCTTATGTGCAAGACTTAGTTGGGTATAGGTTAGGTGATTGGGTAGTTCTAACCATTTTAGTTTTTGGAGTGAGGAACAGTGGTGGGTGTAGGACCTCTGGCTGGTGGCGAATTTGGCTATTTTGTTGTAGCAAGAGGAAAGTTGTTTTTTTAGAGATGACTGTAGGTTACAAAGGAGTGGAGCACCATAGAGAAGGGAGGGGATAAGAAAGGAAGTAGAAAGAGTGATCTTAGTGGCAGGTGTAAGGTAATGGTTTTGTCGGTAGAGCATGCCTAGTTTTTGTTTTTTTTTTTATATTATGTTATAGGTGGGAATTAAATTTGAGCTGGTTATCAATTTGGACCCCAAGTAGCTTAGTCTCTGACACCAGATCCAGAGGTCAGTTATTTTGACTAGTAATAGAGAATGTGTTCGTATTGATGGAAGTGACTTTAGAGGGGGTAAATAACATTAGTTTGGTTTTAGAGGCATTGAGTGCTAGGTGATTATTCTTCATCCATTGCTCAGTGGTTGAAAAGGCCTCTTGAGTAAGCTTCAGGAGTGTGGGAATGGATGTAGCAGAGCAGATAATAGTTGAGTCATCTGCATATTGGATACTGTTTGAGAATGAGATAGCAGCGCGGAAATCGTTTATAAATATATTAAAGAGAAGGGGACCCAGTATGGATCCTTGGGGAACTCCGGTGAGGGTATTAAGAAATGAGGAGGTGGCCTTTTTCCATTTTACAGCTTGATATCTGTTGGATAAGTAACTGGAGAACCAGTTTAATGTAGAGGGAGATAGGTTATGTTTTGAGAGTTTAATTATGAGTAGGTTGTGTGAGATAGTGTCGAAGGCTTTAGAGAGGTCATGTAGTAGGGTAGAAACAATTTGGCCAGAGTCACAGGCTTTATTTACAGTTATAAGGAAGGAGAGGATGGCTGTCATAGTGCTATGATTTGGTCTGAACCTGTGTTGTGTGGGAGTTATTAAATGATTATCTAAGAGATGTGGTAGGAGTTGTTGTTAGATACACTTTTCTAGGAGTTTGGATATGGGAGACAAGATGGTGATGGGGCGGAAATTAGATACATTGTTATTGTTGCCACCTTTATGTAAGGGTATGATAAAGGCCTTTTTCCAGATTTGGGGTACAGTATGCTCTTGGATAGAGCGGTTGATAAGAATGCTAAGGGGTAGGCGATTACTTCTGCAGCTATGCTGAGAAAGTAAGAAGGGATGTTATCTGGAGCATTAGTGCATGGCTTTAGTTTCAGAAGGAGTTTCTTTATAGTGGAAGTGGGTATAGGTTTTAATGAGAATAGAGGGGGTGGGAAGAGGGGCTATTAAGGGGTGATGATGATGCTGAGAAAGTCAGAGTTGGAGAAGAGGTGGAGGGTGAAGAGTTACTAGATGGTACAGTGGGAGTGGTAGTAGTGCTGGGTATAGTGTAGGTAGGGGAGGGTGCTGTAGTAATGGGGAATGTGGTGGTGTCTGAGAATGTAGATGTTAGTTTAGAAAAAGAATCAATAGAGAAATACCAGCAGGATGAAAGACTTTTACATAGTTAAACACTCTATCCAATCAGACAAACACACATTAAGCCTTCCACCAGCAGTTCCCAACCCATATGGGTTGAATAAGCCCTCTGGTGTCACCAGAGTGCAGACTAAAATCCTTTTAATGTAAAACAATTGGTTCTGAGCTCAAGTGTGGTCACAAATGCTGTACAGCAAAAGGTAGAACTCCTGCAGCATCAGGAATCCTTGGATATAAATTCACAGACCCAGAAAAATGTTCCCAAATACAGAAATACCATCAGGATGAAATACTTTTGCACAATTAAGCCATCAGGCCAATCAGATAAACACACAATAAGCCTTCCACCAGCATTTCCCAAACCATATTGGTTGACTCAACCCTCTATTCTCACCAGAGTGCAGAATAAAATGCTTTTAATGTAAAACAAATAATTGGTTCTGAGCACAAGTGTGGTAAAAAATGCTGTACAACAAAAGGCAGAATGCCTGCAGTATCAGGAATCATTGGAAAAAAGTTCACAAACCCTGAGAAATGTTCCCAAATACAGAAATGCCATCAGGGTAAAATACTTTTGCACAATTAAGCCATCAGGCCAATCAGATAAATACACAATAAGCCTTCCACCAGCAGGAGGATGAAAGACTTTACCTGGTTAAGTCCTCATGCCAATCAAAGAAACAGATTATTGATGATATATCTGCAGTGGTGAAGTGTTGGGATGAATATTAGGGGATGTTTTATCATACTCTTTCTAGACTGTGTGGGCATGTGCAATTTACATGTATGTGTATGAGATGCATGTCTATTTACCACTCATCTGTTCCATGTTAACCTTACTTCACTTACTTTAGACCAAAAACTTGTCTCCCCTCTAAATATATTCAGCCGTCACTAACTTTTATCACACAAAGGTCCATAGGGGACCTTAATTCAAAATAACAAAAATCATCTTTTAGATTTAAAAGCTGATACTCTATACCTTTTTGTGAAGTGTGTAGTTCAATTTCATCACTCAGTAAAGATTTCTCATCACAATCTATTATTTTTGCATTTGGACTAATTTCTTTAGGACTATGATTATCCACACTCAGTATGATTCCCAGTTGGTCAATGGGCCTCATGCATATTTTACCTGCATTTACCTGAAATGAGACTGGACCAGGATGGTCAGTGTTCACATTTGTGTCCATAGTATTTGAATCATGAAATTACATTAGTTTGTCTTGGGTTTTTATGATGTAATTCCTGTAGGTACTTTATCTTCCTAATAGGAACCCCTAGCTTACACCTGAACAGGTCTGACAATGTTTGCATGCCACCTGTGAATGTCTAAACATATCTTTTTACTAAGCTATTTGTTATAGGATCCCCCTTTACGCTACTGTATTGGGTTATTCCAGGTTGTTTAACAAAACAATGTTGTTCATCTCAGTAAACTGGACCATATGCTGTGGTAAGCCATGATAGCAAATAATCATTTATATTTATTGTAGAATATAACTTAATCTCATTTATAGAAAACACTTGTGACATGTTTGAAAGTGCATCTTCCACAAATGTTGAATGTACAGCTCATGAATAGATGCACATATTCCAAGTGCACTTTTTCAACACTCTCTTAGAAATTCCTATGGATACAGGCCTGTATCAAATAGCAACTTTGTTTCTTTCTGAGATGTTACACAGTCTTTACGTACATAGTCATTCGCATTAGCTAACACCACGCACCACACAGACATTCCTGCCACACATAGACATGCATACTACACACAGACATTCATGCCAAACACACATTCATACCACACACAGACATGCATACTACACACAGACATTCATTCTACACACAGACATTCATACTACACACAGACATTCATGCCACACACAGACATGCATACTACACACAGACATTCATTCCACACACAGACATTCATGCCACACACATACATTCATACTATACACAGACATTCATGCCACACACAGACATTCATACTACACACAGACATTCATGCCACACAAAGACATTCATACTACACACAGACATTCATGCCACACACAGCCATTCACCCCACACACACACAGACATGCATACTCTACACAGACATTCATGCCACACACAGACATGCATACTACACACATTCATGCCACACACAGACATTCATGCCACACACAGACATTCATACTACACACAGACATTCATGCCACACACAGACATTCATGCCACACACAGACATTCATATTACACACAGACATTCATGCCACACACAGACATTCATACTACACACAGACATTCATGCCACACACAGCCATTCACCACACACACACACAGACATTCGTACTATATACAGACATTCACGCCACACACAGACATTCATGCTACACACAGACATTCATGCCACAGCCTTCACCTTCAGAATGTCAAGATGCCCAATATTTATTATGCGGTATTCATTTTGCTTTCCACAAGGGATACTTGAATAATTTTGTAGATTATTATTATTATTATTATTATTATTATTATTATTATTATTATTGTTATTATTGTTATTATTGTTATTATTATTATTGTTATTATTATTATTATTGTTATTATTGTTATTATTGTTATTATTATTATTACTATTATTATTATTATTTATTATTATTATTATTGTTATTATTATTATTGTTATTATTACTATTATTATTACTATTATTAGTATTATTATTATTTATTATTATTATTGTTATTATTGTTATTATTATTATTATTGTTATTATTATTATTATTATTATTGTTATTATTATTACTATTATTATTATTATTGTTATTATTATTATTGTTATTATTATTATTATTATTATTATTATTAATGTTATTATTGTTATTATTATTATTGTTATTATTATTATTATTGTTATTATTGTTATTATTATTATTATTATTATTATTATTATTATTATTATTATTACTATTATTATTTTATTATCATCATCATTATTATTTGCAATTTTGATGAATGTGTCTTTTAAGGAAACATTTTTAAAACTATTTAAACTAGACAGTGTTGTATTTAATAGGTTCATAGGTTCATAGGTTCATACTAGGCTATCTGCCCGAGGGCATTTATAAGCCTAGCACATAGTTTTGTGGCTTACGCCACCCCTTTTGTATGGGGAACTATACCCATTATTTTGCTGTGCCTCTGTCTAGCAGTGACACTGAGGTAATCCCTGGAGTATATCTGCGATCTCCCATCCATTGGTCAAGATTTCTCTTGAACAAGGCCAGCGAGGTGCTCTGCCTCACATATACCGGGATTTTGTTCCACAGCATAGGGAGTCTTTGGGTGATGAATCTATCCCTCCAGCACGTCCTATTAATAGCTGTGTCGAGGTTTAAGTCTCCCGCCCTTGTGGCTCTGATGGATCTAGATTTTTTGAGGTGAAGCATATTCATCAAATCTGGGTTAGACATGGCCTTGTATGTCAGGCAAAGGTCACCTCTGAGCAAGCAGTAAGCGACTGAATAGAGCTGGAGTTCTTTCATTCGGGCAGCATAGGACAGATTTTTGAGACCCTTTATCCTTTTGGTGAGGAACTTTTGTGGCCTCTCCAGCTGCTGCAAGTGTCGGGTCAGATACATTCCGAATGGGGCATTGTACTCAATGATTGGTCTGATGAGTGATGAGTATAGGGAGACTATGACCTCCCTTGATCTAGATGTGAATCTTCAAGCCTCCTTTATCTGTATTGTATGATAAAGAGGCATTTAATTATTATCCCAGCAGAGCCATCTTTGTATGTGAAATGTGTGATAGATGCATCTCTTTAGGTACTCCAATGTCTGAGGTAAGCTTCTCGTGCAAGGAAAACATCCTGCACCACTGGCTATTTAATGTGGCTTTTAAGCCTGGAAGGCTGTGCAAATCAGGATATTTGAAGATTGTTTTGGAGGAAATGGGTAAACAACCTTCATGTGGTATGGAAAATTCAAATACAGCACTCTCAATGTAATTCTAGTCATACAACTGGTAGACATGGCATGAAGAAGGTTAAGTGTTATAACATGTCAGGTAGTGTAATTTCCTTGGAAATAGTGAGAATAAATGAATACCCATGCTAGTCACTACTAGACCAATGCAATAATCTTTACTGACAAGTAAGATCAAAACAAATTCAGCCTTACAGTCCTATCACTGTACATTGGGTAAGTGAATTATATCTTTACAGACTCTTTAAAAGTTCAGAACTAGAAAGCTTAGGTGCATATGAAGTCAAAAATGTTGCTTAGTTTAGCTAAAAAATGGGAAGGTACAGAACTTTCAGCTCTGCAATGCACATTTTTTCTCATTTATGTCTTTATTCTAACTTTAAATTGCCTTGTATTCTGAAAAAAAACATGAACCAACCAACTCCAAAATGAAAAACACATCCAAACACTGGAAAAAGGCTGAAGAAAAATGAACAACGAATCTAGGTAGAATAAAATATTTTTACTGATGTTTTCCCGATACCTCGACTCAAAAGCTTTTCAAGGAAGTCATTTTACACCAAAAATCGCAACATATTTAAATATGCATCAGTTAAGCTTAATTACACTTATTCAATTAAGGAATGCCAAATAGCAGATATAAATCATTTTAACCCTTAAATTGTCCTTCCAAAGACTTGCTGCAATGACATTTGAATACATAAATGCACCATGAAACTTGCATAAGATACATTTTTTCTCACTGTTGTATCTTTTATAACATTTTACGACACCCTGCTATAAACACATCAGGTGTCAAACATGTAATTCCTTTGAAATATTAAAATAAATCCAGCACTTATGTGATGCATGAGGAGGCATAATAAATGTGCAACCAATGCTAACCTCAAATTATTTAAGACTCACAATAACTAGATATTGATTTTACATCATACATAATTTCAAATAAATAAAAGAAAAAATACTGTGAACCCAATGACATGTCTGTGAGAACACAATACATAACCCTGAAAATGAAGAAAATGTGTATGAATATCAGATAAAGCATATCACATGTTACTCTGGAAATGAACCAGAAAACAACTTAATATCATATCACATCCCACCTCTTTGTTAACAGATGTTGCTATTAATTTCCTGATTCAAACCATTTGGAACTAGTGTGCCATAATTAATAATAAATTTGGTCTCTAGTCTCAATAATTCAGTCAAGAAGAACTCGCCCCGTCTGTTAAATGGTTTGGCCAACACACTAAAGAATAAGCTGGCATCAGAACCAGCATGACCTGTCTGAAAGTGTTCTGCCACTGGATTTTCCATTCTACCATGTCTAATGTCACCTAAATGTTCCAATATACGGTTTTCAACTATCCTCTTTGTTTGTCCAATATACCATCTGGCAGGAATACAATCACAACTGATAATATCCACCACCCCACTTGATGCTGTAGTTAAGACCGGAGTCTGATGCATTGTAGATCCTCACATCATGCTGCAGTTAACACTGGAGGCTATTGGATTTCAGATCCTCACACCATGCTGTAGTTAACACTGGAAGCTGATGCATTGCACATCCTCTCATCATGCTGTAGTTAACACTGGAAGCTGATGCATTGCACATCCTCTCATCATGCTGTAGTTAACACTGGAAGCTGATGCATTGCACATCCTCTCATCATGCTGTAGTTAACACTGAAAGCTGATGCATTGCACATCCTCTCATCATGCTGTAGTTAACACTGGAAGCTGATGCATTGCACATCCTCTCATCATGCTGTAGTTAACACTGGAAGCTGATGCATTGCACATCCTCTCATCATGCTGTAGTTAACACTGGAAGCTGATGCATTGCACATCCTCTCATCATAATGTACTTAACACTGGAGGCTGTTGTATTTTGGATCCTCACATCATGCTGTAGTTAACACTGGAGCCTGATGCATTGCAGATCCTTACATCATGGTGTAGTTAACACTGGAGGCTGATGCATTGCAGATCCTCACACCATGCTGTAGCTAACACTGGAGGCTAATGCACTGCGGATCCTGATATCATGGTGTAGTAAACACCAGAGACTGATGCATTGTGGATCCTTACATCATGCTGTAGTTAACACTGGAGGCTGATGCAATGTGGACCCTCACATTATGCTGTAGTTAACACTGGAGGCTGATGCACTGCAGATCCTCACACCATGCTGTAGCTAACACTGGAGGCTGATGCATTGCTGATCCTAACATCATGCTGTCATTAACACTGGAGGCTGGTGCATTGCGGATCCTCACATCATGCTGTAGTTAACACTGGAGGCCACTGCATTGTTTCAGTGCAAGAGCTCTCTCATTCACTCTCCTACACACATGCACTCATTCAAATGCACACATGCCCACAGAAATACACACACACACACACACACACACACACACACACACACACACACACACACACACACACACACACACAAAAACATGCTCACACATGCTTGTGCACACACGTGCTTTTACACACACACACACACACACACACACACACACACACACACACACACACACACACACACACACACACATGGGCGCCTGCAGGCAGGTACAAAATTGCACTCCCCTGGATTTTCTTAATTTATCTGTAATGATATGTTGAAATTGAAAAATGTACAGGCAAAACCGCACATTTTTTTGATTTCAACTTACTTTTTTTCCGTTAAACCTGCATTGTTATGAGGTGCGGAGGAGATGCTATTGAAGGTTGCAGTCGTATGATGCATATGCTCAATTCTTCCTCCAACTGCATCTCCCTTTCCGACCATTGACAGTTGCGTAGAGTTATCCAGATTGTTAGTGGCAGCAAATAGAGTGAATGAGTTTTGTGACCAGAAAGAGCTCTTTTGCCTCTTTAGCTCAGATTATTGGATCTGTCATGTGTGTGGTGGTGTGTGCAGCACCTAAGGTATGTGACATCATGACAGTCAAGAAAGAAGCTCCTAGTATTTTTTTTGTACACTAAATCAATGTCAGCTTCAAGGTTGGCGCCAAAACGTGATATTGGCACACTTGAGACGAGTGTCAGTAGTTTCCCCTAGTCATCACGTGCCAGTGTAAAATAAAAATATTTGCAGATTATTGCATGGTTGGTTTTATTATGTTTGTTGCAGTAGTACTAGAACTTTATTTGTTCTAGCACCTGGCCTCTGCCCCACTCAGAACCATAGTGTGGTGAAAGTACTGACAAGAATAGAATTCATAGGCAAGTAGTGCACAGCAAGATGTCGACTTCCCTGAATGACCGGTCTGTGTGGGATGAAGTAGAAGTAAGTGTTGACTTGCCAGTTGCTCGAATCAACACTTTTTATCCTGTGTGACTGACTAGGTAGGATAGAGAGGGGGCTTAGGGGATTAATTTACAGTCTGGGTAAAGTTAAGAATTTACTTTTCTCTTAATTGATTTCATGTATGTCTGGCAACTATAGAGAGAAACTATGGTCACCGTATTTGCTGGGTAAGGGCCTTTATCGCACCCCTTGTTTTTAAGTGTTTACCTATAACTTTAAACTTTCAGTAAAAAAAAAAAAAAAAAACAGTAAAGAATATTGCAGTCATTTAAACAACATCAATTGTTTCGGTATGCCTTATTTCAAAGTTGACTTTTAGTGTTGATGCGTTCAAAAGAACTGTGTTTATAAATAATAATAATAATGTATTAGGTATCATCTTTACAAAGGCATAATGTATAAGTGATACTGCAATTAGGAAGAACATAATTGTTATGAACTCTACAGCATGGTCTGTGTAACTATGTTGATTTTGAACTTGTTGATAGTGGCAATGTACTGTTCTACTGAAAACTCAGATGTAGCATGGGGGGACAGAAACGTGTATTTTAATCAACAAACACAACAACAAAATGTTTAAGATTTTTAGCAAAGATAAAATTATAAAATGATAATGTATATGTCATTTCTAATTTATGCACAGAAACATAGAAAACATGACCCTGACTAAAATGAGCTCCTGTTAGTATAGTCCACCTACCTGCTTTAAATAAGGTGTGGTATCTTAGTAAGAACAAATCTAAATGATTCGCATGCGCCTACCCAATGCTGTTTGGTTTATAGGCTGAGAAAAAGAAAGCCCGCGCACATCCTCCCCATGTGCTGATAATTTGATTTTAGCGTATGTAGGAATTCTACATCAATGCTTTTAATATGGACAGGGCTGAAGATTGAAGTTGACCCAGGTGCTGTAAGCTTGCTGGCTTTTTTGTCTATCCATTTATGTCTTCTGCAGAGATTGTGTATATTGACCGATATTGGTGGATTGTAATGACAGATGTTTGAGTGGCCTTTTATAGGTTCATAGGTTCATACTAGGCTATCTGCCCTAGGGCATTTACAAGCCTAGCCAGAGTGTGTTTGGCTTTCGCCACCCATTTTAAATGAATTTTGCTATGCCCTTTTTCGAGGTTAGTATACTGTGCCTCTGTCTAACAGTGACACAGAAGTGATACCCGGGGTAAATCTATGATCTCCCATCCACTCATCAAGATTCCTCTGAAGAGAGTCAATGAGGGACTCTGCCTAACCTGGACTGGGATTTTATTCCAGAGTGAAGGGAGCCTCTGGGTTATGAATCTGTCCCTCCAGCATGTCCTATTTATTTCAGTGCTGAGGTTCAAGTCTTTCGAGCGCATAGCTCGATGGGATTTGGATTTTCTGAGGTGCAGCATGTCCATTAATTCCGGGTTGGACATGGCTTTATATGTCAGGCACAGATCGCCTCTGAGCAGGTGGTATGCCACTGAGTAGAGCTGGAGTTTCTTTAACTGGGCAGCATATGGCACCTGTTTGAGCCCTTTGATCCTCTTGGTGAGGTACTTTTGGGGTCTTTCCAGTTGCTGCAGGTGTCTGGTAAGGTATATCCCAAAAGGGGCATTGTACTCAATTATGGGCCTGATGAGGGATGAGTAAAGAGGCACGGTGACCTCCCCTGATCTAGATGTGAATCCCTTCAATATTAGGTGTAATTAATACAATCAGGAAGGTGAATCACATTTCTTTTGCATGGTCCTAAAAATGTGTGTAAGGGGGCCTATGATTTGAAAACAGCCCAAAGGTAAACTTAACCCGCCACTGCACAGATCCATTCTCTTTGAATGTGGGTTTCAGTGTTGTTTCAGTGAATGCGAGCTTTAAAGGCAGAGAAGTTTTAATGCTAAGTCTGTTTTCATTGTAAGACTATTGCTTTATTTAGCAAATGTCTCAGTGTTTGTGCTATAACATTTGAAATAAATGTTGTAAATTAAATCCAAATATCTTTGGCTACTGTAGAAGTAAAGTATACTAAAACACACACATACACACACACACACACACACACACACACACACACACACACACACACACACACACACACACACACACACACACACACACACACACACACACACACACACACACACTCACACTCACACACTTAACCCACCACTGCCCAGATGCATTCTCTTTGAATGTGGGTTTCAGTGTTGTTTCAGTGAATGTGAGCTTCAAAGGCAGAGAAGTTTTAATGCTAAGTCTGTTTTCATTGTTAAGACTATTGCTTTGTTTAGCAAATGTCTCAGTGTTTGTGCTATAAAACTTGAAATAAATGTTTTAAATTAAATCCAAATATCTTTAGTCATTGTAGAAAAAGTATACTAAAATAATGTACATAATGAGAGTTTTGAACAGTGTTTATGGCAACTGGGAAGAATTAACCAAGTAATGGGACACTGGAATGACTGTGTGTGTGTGTCTGTGTGTGTGTGTGTGTGTGTATGTGTGTCTGGGGCTGCGTGGGGGGGCTGTGTGGTGGTGTTCTGGGTTTGCACCCCCCTGCAAAAAATCCTGCGGGCTCCCTTACACACACACACAGTCACACAAACACATGATCAAAAGCTCGCATGTGCACACACACACACACACACACACACACACACACACACACACACACACACACACACACACACACACATGTAGACACGCGCGCACACAAACACACACACACACACAAACACACGCGCGCACACACACACACACACACACACACACACACACACACACACACACACACACACACACACTCACACACATACACATAGACACACACAGGCTTCATATCCTTCAGTAAATGTATACTAATGCTAAAGCTATTATTCTAGTGACTGTTTGTAAGTGAAGTAATTAAAATCCATCCCTGATTGTCTGCCTTTATGACACAATTCATTTTAGTTTTGTCTAAGATTCTTGTGCTATGACGTTACATGGTATGCTTAGATGTGACACAACCCTCTCTCTCATAACTGACAAACTGTTGCAGGACTTGAATAATACATCAGTTCCTCATTATGCAGAAAAAAGAAACACTGCTACACTAACTTTCTGCTTAGCATTGTATGTTAATCCTGTTGCATGTGACAAAGAGTGCAGAGTTTGAAGGAATTCCGCCATAGTAATTTCATTTTTTTCTGCTTTAAGTTGTCATTTCCATGTTATCTCTTGTGCTGAGTGGTGTTTCAGGAGATTGATATCCTGTCTCAGTTGTGGATCTGACAAGGCTGCTGCAGCATGGAAGGGGATAGGGCACACTCCCTGTTGGTTAAGGCCCAATTCCTGGTGTTTATGGTGCACTCCCTTCTGGTTGGGACCCACTCTCTGGTGTTTAGAGCACACTCCCTGGTTGTTAGGGCACATTTCTTGGTGGTTAGGATCCACTCCCTTTTGGTTCTGGCACACTTCCTGGTGGTTGTGGCACACTTGTGGTTAGGACACATTCTCCATTGTTGGTTAGAGCACACTTCCTGGTGGTTTGGGCCCACTTCCCAGTAGTTAGGGCCCACTCTCAAGTGGTTAGGGCATACTCCCAGATGGTTATGACACACTCACTGAAAGCATTATTATGTTACAGAATTGTCCTTGATCTCCTCACCAGTCTAGAATGTGGTTGAGTTGATCATGGGGGAGGCAGAGGAGGGTCCATCAGACCAGGTAATTGATGGGTGGAGCAGATAGCAGCTGATGGTCATTTAATTCAGCTGGGGAATAAGCCCCCCCCCCCAAAAAAAAAAAAAATAAATAAAAGCAAATAACCTGAAGAAATAGGTAGACAGTAAATTAGATAAATATACTGAGCAATTATATAAAACATAAAATTCAAAAGACGGTTTTACAGTAACTACAACTGTTCAAAATAAGGTTAAATACCAAGTAATTGTAGCTAGATGAGAAGATAAGAGTGTGTGATCATGTAAGCACTGCAGACTAAATTACACATCAGAAAAATAGCATTTAGTTGTAGCTTTTTCATGAAGCTCTGGTTTAAGTCAGATGATGAAGGTAGACAGATTTTTTTTTGTTGCTTTTAGTTGATTTAGTTCAGTTTGTGAGGAATTTCAAATGATGATGGTTCTCAATGAAAAAGATTTGGTGCAATAGGTTAATAAATGAACTGGGTTTTCATGTCAGATCCTAGAAACCTGTAAATGAGTTTGATTAGGACATGCCGTCCTGTGAAGCATCAGCTGGATATTGAGACAGAGTGAGTTATGGAAACTGCACTAGCAAACGTCAGTAGGTTTACAACTCTTCTGAATGCATACTATGAACTGCTAACATTTTTGTTTTGTTATTAACCCTTGTAAAGTTAAATTGGGAATATGTTGTTCTCTTATTTGAATGAATGTTTTCAACATCAAAGCCACAATTTCCTTTGTGGGTAGAATATAAGAAATTTGCTTTGAATTTAAAAAGTAACAGCTGTTAGCATGATCGTGTACTATGAAAAAAATGGCTAAACTGGAAAATTATTTTTAGAACGTTAACAATTGCCAGACATCGACAGTTGCCTTTTCTATATTAAATGCTGGTTTAATAAATTATAAATTCCAGTCCTTTCACCCTAAAATTTAAACATTTGAATAACAACTAATGAATATTTTAGTCTCCCTTCATTTTATGAATGAATGCATGTTCATTTACTACTAACATCAGTTTTTAATAGTAATACAGCACAGAAATCTGTCAAGGAATGAAGACATGACATTTTTGTAAGGGGGGACACATTTTTCATTCGCAGTACAATACAGTTGATCTGTGTTAGGAAATGATGGCACTTGCAGTCACTGAGTGGTGACAAGTAATGGCTCTTTTACTTATCCTGGCTATAAATTTGGAAAACAGATTTCTAGAACTATGTCTATATTTTATTTCCTGCCAAAGGTTTAATACTTTATGCTTATGCTGAGGTTTGTAGGAAAAGCTGCTCACTGTAGCATTGACCTTTTTTCTTTACCAATACAGTGTAATATTTTTTAACCAGTGGAAAATGGAAAAATAGTCATATTGGCCTGAATCTAGAAAATGAGATTTGTTAATATTCCTGAAACTCATTTGGTTTGGATTTGTAAAATGATAGCTATTGCATTCATAAAGAGTAGTGGAGAAATTACAATTTCATAAGAAACAGTGCTATAAAATAAAAGATGTCATCTACAGCAAGCAAAATATTTTTCTGATGACATAATTTGAGTGGACATAATTTGAGTGGAGATAGAAAACCTAAATGAAGCAGTTAACGGTTTGTGAAAATAAATGTTGAAAACTATTGGCTCTCAGAATGACTCAAAATATTTTTTCCATTGGTATATGCTTGGATTTACAGTGGGAATATTAATGGGTAGTAATTGTGCAATTAAAAATAATCTGCAAAAGAAACCATGTTCCATGAAGTAGCTTTTACGAATGGAATTTGTGTGTAAGACGCAGAGTGAGTTTAGTTTTAAACAAACTGCTAAATTCTTATGCAAAACAGGTTATTGATGTGCATTTAATACACACTGGATATAAAGATAGTCTAAACATGTATGTTTATGGTAGCCCAGAACAGGTGGCAGAAAGATATAGTTAACAATTGCATGAGCTGGCAATATTAAAAAACTGCTGTGCTTTAGGCCACTTATCACATAGCTAAAAGTTGTAACTCCTAAAGGTAGCTTATTGACATTTACAGTATAAGATGAGCTAGTGGGCTTTGGCTTTATTTTACTCTCGTCTCCTTTGCCTTTTTTGACACTCATGCCTGACTGACGCAGATCTTCTCTCACAGAACCCATCCACCTCTTTGCTGGACACTCTCGTCTCCTTTGCCTTTTTTGACACTCATGCCTGACTGACGCAGATCTTCTCTCACAGAACCCATCCACCTCTTTGCTGGATACTCTCGTCTCCTTTGCCTTTTTTGACACTCATGCCTGACTGACGCAGATCTTCTCTCACAGAACCCATCCACCTCTTTGCTGGATACTCTCGTCTCCTTTGCCTTTTTTGACACTCATGCCTGACTGACGCAGATCTTCTCTCACAGAACCCGTCCACCTCTTTGCTGGATACTCTCATCTCCTTTGCCTTTTTTGACACTCATGCCTGACTGACGCAGATCTTCTCTCACAGAACCCATCCACCTCTTTGCTGGATACTCTCGTCTCCTTTGCCTTTTTTGACACTCATGCCTGACTGACGCAGATCTTCTCTCACAGAACCCGTCCACCTCTTTGCTGGATACTCTCATCTCCTTTGCCTTTTTTGACACTCATGCCTGACTGACGCAGATCTTCTCTCACAGAACCCGTCCACCTCTTTGCTGGATACTCTCGTCTCCTCATCCCTTCTTCCATTCTGCCCCAAATCTTCGTCACCAGATTGTAGTCTGCATTTCTGCACATGTGCCCGACCTGCCGTAATCTATTCTTATTGACATTTTCTACAATTGCAGCTACTTTGGCATCTGCTTTTATGTCCTCTTTGTCTGTCCCACAGTGTGCATCCCACCACCCATCTCAGGCACTTCATCTCCATCACCAATATCTTCCTCAACTTCACCGGCTTTACTGCCCAGGTTTCTGTACAGTAGTACTGGTCAAACCTCTGTTTACTACACCTTACTTTTTGGTTTCTTTGGCCTTCTTCTGTCATACATTACACGTGACACTCTGCTGCAGTTGGTTGCAGACCCTCTTATTCTAGCTTTGACCTCTTCATTCAGACTTCCCTTCTCCTCAACCACACTTCCCAGATACTTGAAGCTATTAACTTGTTCCACTATGTTCCTTTCTGTCTGAATTCTCAGCTTCTTCTAAGCTCCCCCATTTGCTGCTATTATCTTTACTCAGTTTCATCCCATTGGCCTTCCATTTTGCATTCCAGTCCCCTACACTTTGCTGAAGTTCTTGCTCAGTCTTTCGGTAATGCCGCATTGTCTGCATACAGCAACTTTGCTGATCAGTCCCCTCTGACCTGTTTGCTAATGTGACCAGTCCATCACCAATATGATCAGCACTGGGCTCAGAGCTGAACTTTCCATTTGAAATAAAAATTAAATTTTGATTGGCAAAACATGCTCCCTTTATCTTAAAATTCAGATCAGACGGGCTTCACAAGACACTTTGAAATGTTGTGTAACAACAAAATACAAAGCTGGAAAATTGGACTCTTTGGGATTAAAGCATTCCTGAGAGAATATTAACTTTACTGTAATTTTCATTGGCAGAATAATTTCGTACTTACGTATTATCGCAACCCATACCTCTCAACTGTCCCTGATTTTCAGGGACGTCCCTGATTTTGACTCAAATTTTATCTCTGTCCCTCTTAATCCCTCCTAAAACTAGTGACTTTTGGAGGAAAGGTGGTGAATTACACTTAATGAATAATGACAATAATTAAGAGTTATAAACTTCTTTTACTTCAGAAAATGTGTATTAATTCATATGCTCTGATTCTGTCAATGTTTCAAGTTAATAGCACTAATATTTTAAAAGTGTCCCTGATTTTTACTTGACTTGTCCCTGATTCTGTTGAAATTTGTCCCCGATTGGTTGAGAGGTCTGTCGCAACCACGCATCTCCAGCACGTTATTTACGTTATCCTCACGGTGGAGTACTCATAAAAACAAAAACCCACATAGCACTCTTTAAAACAAAATCTCTCCGACCCTAAAAAACAGGTCCACAGTCAGACTTTGTTATAAGCATAAAACACATGCAAAGTCTTTGTCTCCTCTCAAATACATACCAAAAGAATAGTAGTAACTGTTTTAAGTATTCTATTTTCAGCGACTGACCAGAAGAAAGTTCATAATTACACGTTCAGTAACTAACTTCATAATCAAAACACTTATTTACGGTCATATTTCAGATTGCAACCACTCTCACAATATTCTCACGTTCCACCGCGCCAACAGCAAACGTGTTTTCCCGCCCATTTTGCAATCACGCTGCAAGTGGTTGTTGGGGGTTCTTGGCTATTTCTGACTGGAGAAGACAGTGCTAAAGTTATAAATAAATTCGCACATTCCTGTTTATCTTGAGGCAGTCGCTTATGTATATATTCATACAAGTTGTTAAGCTAACCGTACAGTCGGTATGACCGAGAAGCCCGTCGAAAGGCTTGCCGATGGCAGCAACGGAAAAGCAATGGGGTCTGGCAAATTTATTGGCGCCCTCTGTCAAACTCAGTGGGTTTGAAGCGTTACGCTCATTTTATAGCTGGTGCCACCACATAAGACTCCACAAAAACAGCAGATAGTGGCGAGTCGTTGTCCTGGAAGGTAAGTTGATTTTATGGACAGATACCTGTTTTTGTGGTTGGTCATCCTGACATTATTACTGAAATAAAATTAAAAATGTTACCCCCCCCCCCCGAATTTCGGTCAGGGTTCTGCTGTGACAAGAAATTTCAGTATTACAATTATAATCTTTAATTGCTGCTACACACTGCATATCTGTGCTTCTTTCTCCTGGTTAGAAACTGTTTAGGTGCATTCCAGTTTTTACAGCCCTCTTTCTGCTAGGTAGGCACCTGTTCTTGAAAATTATTCCTTTCTGTACTGCGGTGGTGGTGCTGCGGTAGCGTTGTCGCCTCATAGCAAGATGTTGTCCCATTCGATTCTCAGCTAGAGCGTCTTCTGTGTGGAGGCATGCGTGACTGGGGCGTGCCTTCGTTGAAGGTTGTGCGTCAGGGCTGGTAACCTGGCACGTAAAAAAATCCACTACCAATCATTAGCGGACCGGAGTTCCGCTGTGGCGACCCCTAATCGGGAAAAGCCGAAAGACACAAACAAACCTCCCATCCCTATCTTGAAAGTTTTGCAATGTCTTTCAGAAGATTTATATGGGACAATAATAAGCAAACACTTAGCATAGAAAGCGTTCAGCTGCTTTACTTGTTTTGTTTATATGCTTCCTGGATACTGATATTAGTGCAGTTATATATTGTGGAAGCTCGACAGATTAATGTGCAGAAAGATCCTCTGAGGTATCAAACCCATTACCTAGAATTCATAACAGCCATTTTTCAAAAACAACACTGATGACATGAGACCAGGAATATCAACCAATATCTGTGCACAAATTTCTGTAATGTGTATCATACAATTTTTCCAAATCCAGTTTTTGTTCATAGACGGAATATTGTTTACACTAATGTGAAAAAGGCTTACTAAAGTACAAATGGAAGACAGATCAATAATTTTACTTCTCTAAAAAAGAAGGCACGTCTGCTGAAATGCTATACAAAAAAAAAATCTCTTTTGAAAAATGCAGTCGCTTGCAATGGTCACATTCCACACCTCCCAAGATGTCATCTATAGCAAGCAAAATATTTTTCTGATGATATAATTCGAGTGGACATAATTTGAGTGGAGATAGAAAACCTAAATGAAGCAGTTAACGGTTTGTGAAAATAAATGTTGAAAACTATTGGCTCTCAGAATGACTCAAAATGTTTTTTTCCATTGGTATATGCTTGGATTTACAGTGGGTTCACTGGTTGGGCTGACCAATCAGTGTGCTACGTTTTGAATATTAATGGGCAGTAATTGTGCAATTAAAAATAATCTGCAAAAGAAACCATGTTCCATGAAGTAGCTTTTACGAACGGAATTTGTGTGTAAGATGCAGAGTGAGTTTAGTTTTAAACAAACTGCTAAATTCTTATGCAAAACAGGTTATTGATGTGCATTTAATACACATTGGATATAAAGATAGTCTAGACATGTATGTTTATGGTAGCCCAGAACAGGTGGCAGAAGGATATAGTTAACAACTGCATGAGCTGGCAATATTAAAAAACTGCTGTGCTTTAGGCCACTTATCACATAGCTAAAAGTTGTAACTCCTAAAGGTGGCTTACTGACATTTATAGTATAAGATGAGCTAGTGGGCTTTGGCTTTATTGGCCTGAATATATCTGCAAAGACTTAAAAAGAAAAATTAAAAAGTCATGGACATTCATAAGCCATATTGCTTAAATACTCAATGCCCATAAGGATCATTAGCATATATCCCAGGGGCCTCTATTACAGGAGGTTGAAGGTATCACACAGTGAAAACTCTAGCTTGGCTAGGTTTTCTTGTAGTTTTTAATGTATAGATATATAGACATACTATACATACATTTATAAAGACCGACTGCATGTTTAGTAGTCAAGTTTAGTTAAGAATTAAAATAAACATTAATTCCAAACTGACTCTGTTACAAATAACGTAATATATATTTTCTTTCTCATTTTAGAATGCAAATCATATTTAAGCAGTAGACATTTTGTTCATTACACATGAATGAACAGTTATGTAGAAATGATTGCATATTTTAATAGTTGCAAAAAGTGCCAGTCCTTTTAAAACAGTCTTCTGTCACTGAAAGCATCTCCAGAAACAGCTGTTTGTTATTTTCCTTGCAGGTAAAATTTCCATATGCCAGTTTGCTTGCTGAACTAACATATGCTGTAGTTAGTTAAATGTGGCTTCTGACATCAGTTTTGAAGTTTAAGTAAACATTACTGCATGTATTATTTAAGTCAGCCTAATTATTTTATTAACTCAGTTTTGCTGTATTTCAGACAAACAAATTGTTGTAGCTTTTTATCTGTTTTGTACTACAATTCAGACACTGTCCTGCGAAAAGCTAATGTGCAGAGCTTTGTCATCCGAGTGTTGTCATCCTGTCCATTGCTGTTCTTATTAAGATACTTTGGGTAATGTGTAATGGAACACAACCATGAAAACAAATCACAAAAAGTTAAAAAAATTGCATCTTTGTGTCTTTGTAGATGCACAAAGTTGTATGCTGCATAGACAACACAAGTATTTTGTGTCAGTTTGAAAATATTGGCATTCTTCTTCAAAATCTGTAGTTTTAGTGCATTTACTTTTATGCTTAGCACAGTTTTGAAGGTGAAAAAAGTGGAAGAATAAGCTTTTTAGCTTTATTTTCACATGCAATGTTTTCCTATCTCTGTTTCCTTTTCAACGTTCTAAAGTAAATCTATATTAATTCAAAATAAAACACAAGTGGTGAATAACTTAGTAGAACTGCTCAAGATGCAAACTCTAAAATCTTTTGCTCGGAAGTCCATTTTTTTAGTTTATGTAAACTGATTGGTTTACCCTGCAAACCGTAACAGGTTCACTACAGAATCTGAAGACTCAAACAGTCAAAAAGCACTGTCTCGAAGCTAGGGACTCAGCTGAGCTGTCACTCATGCTCTAACGTGAATGTGAGTTTGGGCAAGCATCTCTGGGGAGGGAGTGGGAGGGGGTTTTGGATTAGGGACTGGGACATCTGGGTTAGGGACTGGGAATGGAGCTTTAGGTTTAAGGAGCAGTCAGGGAAATTAGGTATGGGGAGGGGATTGGAGTTTTAGGTTTAGGGAATGATTAGAGACTTTAGGGTCAGGGGGTGGGGGTGGAGGTTTAGGGTAAGGGACTGAGGAGCCAGGCTGGGAACTGAGTTGCAGTTTTAGGTTTAGGGTTTAGGGTGTGGCAAAGCTATGTTGTTTACAGGAATAGGTATGGGGGGGCCTATGCAGAAATGGGAGATCATGCCCGTGGGAGTCAGAGCACTTTCTTTGTAGAGCAAGTGGCAGCGAGTATGTGTACCATGAGTTACTGGCATGTAAGCACCTGTAAAAGATGCAGCTGTAACACATATTCATACACATGTACACAAACAAATGCACAGACGTTTTGTTGTTGCTGTTGTCTGACAAAGTGCAGAGGACTAAAGCTTGGAGATGTTAATAAGCTTCTCCATGTCCCCAGAGAACAGGTTTGACTTCTTCCACATTCATTTACCTGTTATGCAACTTTGAGCAAGTCACTTAACCAGGAAGTGCTCCTGGCTTGCCCCTGAAAAGGGACAATTTGCCCAATGGGTTTACCTGGTCAACAAATAAGTGAAATAAAAATACATTATGCACACTTTGTGAACATACCAATTGAAAACAGCTTTCAAATATTTTGAAATTAGCTAATCTGTATTAGATAGCATGCATCTTCCCAAGACAACAAACAGAGGATGCTGGCTATATGACTATTAGACATAATTCCCTGGTTCAGAAATAGATATATGGCCTTTACTGTAATGAAAGTGAATAGTATGTCTTTTACCTACTGTTACCCACTCTATTAATATACAAACATCGCTGAATCTTTTAGCCAATGACAGAGTTTAATAAAACACATGCAAACATACACACTCAGACGTTCCAAAGCATGTGCAAATTAATATGCGCGCGCGCACACACACACACACACACACACACACACACACACACACACACACACACACACACAAACACATACACATAGACATAGTGCATCAACACATTCCGTGTTTAATGAATGCCTCATAATATATGTTATAATTTTAAATTTTAGTTACAAATCAGAAAAAGCATGCAGTGACTATCCCTTTACAGATTTCTGAACCACTATTTGTCAATTTCTGGAAACTTTTTTTAGAAGAACATTATATGAAATGCTGAGCTGCACATTATAGCCCCCCTTTAAACTTTGCATTCCTGTGGTGCAGTCAGTGACACAGTTTGTTGTTCTAGTCCTATAAGCAGCACAGCAGTCAGTGAACTGGGCTGGTAGACGCGATCAGTATGTGTGAAGCTTCAATGACACAGAAATGCTGCTGGGATGCTGTATGCCTAATGCCCTTCTGCTACTCTCAGGGCATCAGAAGGTTACTTTGTTTGCAGGACACCACTGGTTATCATTTGATATTTGCATTATTAAGGTACTTTACTAGGCCTAGCTTAACTTTGCTTGATATTTATCATCCTGTCTCAAATTTGCACCAATGCGCCACTAAGCCAAGCTAAGTTAAGACTGCATGTTTCTGTTGCACTGAATATAACAATATGAAACTGGTTCCGTCTTAAACTGTTTTTGCCTTTTTATAAACATGGCTTTAATTTTATTCAAGCACCAGCCTGTATAACCCAGAATGCATCTTCCTGATAACACTCATTGTTAACCCCACTAACAATGTGTTAATTCGGTTTTAACTTGGTCTATAGTGCATTTCCTTAAAATAGGATTTAGGCACATTTGAGCATGTGGTGTGTGATCTACAGATAAACTTCATAGCTGGCATGCTGTTATGTAAGTTTGCAAGTGGAATACTCAATAACTACTGCTCTAATCATTTTACACAAATACAGTGCATACCGTTTCACGGGCAGTACCTTTGAGCAGTTTTGTTTTGATCAGTACATACAGTAAAACGTAATGCTGGGCTGAGAAGTAGTTCATATGGTTTGTGCATTTTTAACTTCTAAATCAGACAATAATGTTAGTTATTTTATGTCATAATTATGAAAAGACTTGCTTTCCTAAGTGACTAAAGGTTTTTATGAATGAATGACTACAGAGATCATGTGCCTTTTTTGATGAAAAATCACTTGAATGCTTTGTTTCATATGTGGCAATTCAGACAATTTACTATAACTTTGAAAAAAGGTGTAGTTTTCAGGAAAGCTGATTTTGAATAATAAATAAAAACTGCTTGAGCAGAGATATGAGTGACATAACAGAAAAACTTTTCCAAAGAGTATTCAAGTATGAACAAATTTACCGAGAAAATAAAATATATTTTACTGTAGTTGCTCACAGATGCATGACACAAAAATCTTTAATAAATCAGCCATTCCAGATAATCCACGCTCCATTTTATATGCACAGTGTATTGGAGTTATTATATCTCCCTAGTGTACCCTAAGCAGAAACTGACTATTCTCAGTAACAATTTATAAGAATTGGAGATATTTTTAGCTTTCAAAGTGAGGGCACCAAGAAGGATGCAAACAATGTATGGAAATAAACGAATAAAAGCCCTAGCCAGAAATATCTTGTCAAAGATGCAGAACAGTGTACTCAAAAATATTTACAAAGCTACATTTTTTCAAAATCTCTTGAGCGATAAGTAAATCACCACGTGAAAAATAAACATGATCCAGCACAGTCGCTCTGAGATGAACATTGAGAGATAGGTTTTCACAGATGCAATCAAACAAAAAAAGTATTCTAGTTTGTACCGATGTTATTAGAAGACAGGTCGTGTTGTTAAACATTTGGGGACTCATGAAAACTGCGTTAGTTTCATCGAACTGTACATAACGCTATATATGTATATATAGTATGTATGTATGTATATAGTATGTATATGTATATAACTCTAGAAGTGCACAAGGGATCCGACTCGTGGGGTCCAGTGATACATTGTAACCGTTGTGTATTTCTTGTGAGAAGCTCATGAAACAGGTAAGGCTTTACACTCTTCCTGATAAATACAACAGCAGCTGTTTTGTGCTCACATTCCTTATATAGTATCCTGGCACAAGTGCTATGTGTTACTGGGATTTTTGACAAGTAATGAAAACATAAAACATTCCAAGTCTTAAAGGGAAGTGGTTTAATCAAACTATGTATAACAAGTTTATTTAATAAGGATTCCAAAAGGAATATATTTTCAGTCTCAAAGCTGGACATTTAAGTTGAAGTGAGTCAGTAATTGTAAAACTAAGCAAAAGACCAAGACGATTGCAAGTTGGGAGCCATTATTAACTCCCCAAGTGATGTTGACATCCTACAGAAAGGCCTCACTGAGACCAACATCTGGTGTCAGAACCATGGCCTTAAGCTCAATGCCAAAAAATGTGTCATGACTCCCTTTGGAAAAAACCCAGTTCCTATGAACTACCACATCGATGGTAGTCCACTGAACACAGAAGGTGTTATAAGAGATCTGGGAACACAGGTTGACAGCAACCTCTCTTTTGACCACCACACTGTCACTGTGGTCAGAAAGTCCTTCTATGTGGCACATCTCATTACTAAGGGTTTTACCTCCAGGAAGAAAGAGGTCATTGTCTCCCTCTACTCTTCCCTCATTAGGCCAGTCATCAAGTACATTGCCCCATTTGGCATGTACCTCACTAGACACCTACATCAACTGGAGAAGCCACAAATGTACCTCACAAAGAGGATCCTAGGCCTTAAACACTTGTCCTATATGGACAGACTCAAAAAACTCCAACTGTTCTCTGTCTCATATCTCCTACTTAGAGTCGATCTCTACTTGACTTATAAAGCCATGTCTGACCCAGCTCTGTTAGACATGCTACATCTAAAGAAATCCCAATCCCTCCACACCACATGGTCCAGAGACCTCAACCTCATTACCACAATCAACAGAACATGTTGGAGGGACAGGCTCATAACCCAGAGACTGCCAGTGCTCTGGAATAGCATACATGTCAAGCAGAGCACCTCACTGGTCCTCTTCAAGAGAAATCTTGATGAGTGGATGGGAAATAGAAAGTTCACCCCGGGGATCACTCCATTGGCTCTGCTAGATAGAGGTACTGGAAACTAAGGTCGGGTGGCACAATGCCAGGGTAATCCTATGGACTAGGCTTGTACATGCTCCAGGGCCATTAGCCTAGTACACACCTATGAACTTAAAGAATAAATAAAATTGGTCCAAATATAGTATGCACTGTGAAAGATAGAGTGCAACTTTTGCACTAAAACTGCTGCTTACATGCAGCTTTTGTAGACAAAATGCGATTACAGATATGTTATAAGAGGAATCATTTATAACAATGCTTTATGTGTATGCCACCTCCAGAATTTGCTTGGTAACAAGATAGTAATTTTGCAGAAATGCTTTTAAATATATATTTAATTTGGATGGCACAGTACAGCTCAAAGTAATAAACTGAAAACTTGGATGAACTTTACAGTATTAAATGATTAGCTGAAATTTGAAGTTAGAGTTAGTTTTCTGTAGCTAATATAGGGAAACAGATCTTATTTTCAATGAAAAACAAATGAGCAGAATAAAATGAAAATCAATTAGTTTATATGACCATCTTAATTGCAAAAGTAATTAAAGTAATTATGACATATGAATACTTTTACCTCTCTAATGCTTGCATTTTTATTTCAGCCGTTATAGTGTGTGAATATTACAATTTTTTGTCTTTCTTTGACAAAAAAACCCATATCTGTCTATATCTATATAGCTATCTATGTGTATGTGTATGTATATGTATATATACAGGTGGGATCCGGACACATGCTCGACTAGAATATGTCCGAATCACAAAACATCAAACACAGATACACAAAAGTGCTTCCCATCGACAAGCGCTTCCGTGTATGTGTGCCTGTTTCGTAGATCGGACTACAGTGCGGGTAAGGGAAAATTCCCTTTTCCCCACTGTAGTGCGATCTCAGAGTGAGAATAATATAGTAGGGGGGTTGTGGGGGGTGCAGAGGGTGAAGCCCTCACTGCAGAAACATAGATTTTTTTTTTTGAACTACACATACACGGAAGTGCTTTTCGATGTTAAGCGCTTTCGTGTATGTGTATTCGGTGTTTTGTGATTCGGACATATGCTAGTCGAGCATGTGTCCTAGACCCATACAGGTATACCAAAAAAAATGAATTTCCCAAACACTGACATTCACAAGATCAACCACCAAAGGACATCTTTGCAAACACTTACACACTACCATGTATACGCCAAGCAAGAACCTCTGCACATACAAAACAAATTTTTAAAAATAACCCTAAACATTGTTTTTTGAAGGGGTTAAGTCCCCCTTGCAATTCCCTTGTGGAGGGCTGTACACATAAAGGTAGCGTGGGGGCTTCCCCCTGGTTAAAAGAGAAGATTTTGTGATCTTGGCATTGCCTGTGAACTGTCGTGTTTTCATTTATATGGGTTTGATGTTTCAATGTCCGTTGTTGTAAACTTTCAGGGATCCACCTGGTTGTGTTGGAGATAGTATGGTGTATTTTTTTGTTAATTGTTGGTCAACTGGATGTTTCCCATGAGAAACATTTCAGCAACATGGTTGTTCATTCAAGTAAGGTTTCAGAGATCTCATCTCAGCGATGTCGTCTTCGGGTAAGTGGTCGTTCTTTCATTCAAAGTAGATCCATATATATATATATATATATATATATATATATATATATATATATATATATGTATATGTATATATGTGTGCTTGCATGTATATATAATATATACACATTTATATTTATTTATCTCTGTCTATGTCTATATTTATGTATATATATGTATATGAATATATATATATATATATATATATATATCTATATATATATATATATAGAGAGAGAGAGAGAGAGACATTAAAAATATATATATCTATATCTATCTATCAACTCATTAGCCTAATGAGTCTGATATGTAAGGCTATGGAGCACATCATCATGGACCTAATTAACAAGGATATAGGGAATCTCCAAACTCTAGATTCCACGCAGTTTGGTTTTCTGAAAGGTAGATCATGCCTGCTCAACTTGGTTGACTTCTTTGAGTCAGTCACCAGAGCTGTGAGTGATGGGAAGGCAGTTCATACAGCCTACCTCAATCTGGCCAAAGCCTTTGATACCATTCCTCACTCAGGAATTATTGATAAACTCACCAAACTAAGCATCAACCCTTATATGACTAGGTGGGTTGCAAATTGGCTCATAGATAGCACCCACAGTGTGAAAGCAATGGACTCCAAGTCAGACTGCTGACCAGTCAAGAGTGGAGTCCCACAGGGATCAGTCCTGGGTCCTCTCCTGTTTGGCATCTACTTCTCTGAAGTCCAGGCCAACACGGAGGGACTCTGTTTGACCAAGTTCACAGATGACTGCAAGCCGGGAGCCATTATTAACTTCCCAAGTGATGCAGACATCCTACAGAAATGCCTCACTGAGACCAGTGACTGGTGTTGAAACCATGGCCTTAAGCTTAATGCCAAAAAATGCGTCATCATCCCCTTTGGGAAAAACTCAGTTCTCACAAATTACCACATCGATGGGAGCCCACTGAACACTGAAGGCATTATAAGAGATCTGGGGACACAAGTGACAGCAACTTCTACTTCGACCACCACATTGCCACTGTGGTCAGAAAGTCCTTCTATGTGGCACATCTCATTACCAAGGGGTTTGCATCCAGGAAGACAGAGGTCATCATCTCTCTCTACTCTTCTCTCATTAGGCCAGTCATCGAGTATAATGCCCCATTTGGCATGTACCTCACTAGACAGATGCAACAGCTGGAAAGGCCACAAAAGTACCTTGCGACGAGGATCCTAGGCCTTAAACACATGTCCTACATGGACAGACTCAAACAAACTCCCAACTATTCTCTGTCTCATATTGCCTACTTAGAGGCGATCTCTGCTTGACTTACAAAGCCATGTCTGATCCAGCTCTGTTAGAAATGCTACATCTAAAGAAATCCCAGTCCCTCTGCACCACACACTCAAGAGAGCTCAACCTCATTACCACAATCAACAGAATATGCTGGAAGGACAGGTTCATAACCCAGAGACTGCCCATGCTCTGTAATAGACTTCCTATACATGTCAAACAGAGCACCTCAATGGCCCTCTTCAAGAGAAATCTTGATGAGTGGATGGGAAATAGAAAGTTCACCCCAGGGGATCACTCCATTGGCTCTGCTTGGGAACTAACGTCAGGCAGCACAATGCCAGGACACGTCTTTGGGCTAGGCTTGTAAAAGCTCCAGGGCCATTAGCCTAGTACACACCTATGAACCTGTAGAGTTACTAGGAACAGACACTTCAGCCTTGCATCAGCAAGGATAACTTAGACACTGTAATGTCAAATACAAAAAACATTGACCCCCTTCTGCACACTCACCGAGCTTACTCCTCAGAACATACAAGCAAAAACAAAAAAAGTCCACCCCCACAACCCCTGCTAATTATATTATATTATATTATATTATATTATATTATATTATATTATATTATATTATATTATATTATTTATTTATTTAACATTTGTTTGCCAGGATAGTCCGACTGGAAAACAAGTGTCCATTTTTAGCGGAGTCCTGGGGAGAAAAACTCCATAAGTTGATAGAGAAAAGAAAAATTTACAAAAGAGCTATTACAGAGTAGTAGCATACAGATTGTAGACTTTACAGCCGTTAGTAAACAATAAGAGGATATTACCCCTTTTGGTTGAAATACAAGTGTACAGAATTTACAATGAGAGTAGATAAGAACCTGGTAGAGCACTCCAAGATATTTCACAATTGAATAAGAGTATATAAATGTTTAAGTTTCCATATATACATTCAAGCAAATACACATGTAAAAGCATATACACATATACATACATATACATATCTGTCTACATATATATATATATATATATATATATATATATATATATATATATATATGTGTGTGTGTGTCTGTGTGTGTATATACACACACACACACACACACACACACACACACACACACACACACACACACACACACACACACACACGTACATACACTCATATATAGGCTATTGCTCACACGTGGATAGGTATAGTTAGATGGTGGTGTTTGTGTTGTCCAGGACAGATTGGGTGTAGAAACATTGAGTGGATGAGGCTTCAGGGAGTCAATTACAGTTGCATAGATGGTTGGTGAAGAGGTATATTTTAAGTAGACATTTGAAGGAGGGTGTAGAGCTTTGCAGTCTGAGTTCAGGGGGAAGGTTGTTCCATATTTTTGCTATTTCATGGGCAAATAGTGATTCCCTGAAGTTGTTTTTGCATGTGCTGGTTTCAATTAAGGCTTTGTTGGAGGACCAAAGTTGTCTGTTTGAATTGTAGAAATTCAGCATGCCAGTCAGGTCAGGGGTTTTCCTCAGGATAGTACAGAATTAGATGAGGTGGGCTGAGTTGATGGTACCTTAATAGGTTCGGTAATTCAAGCCAATGCAAGGCTTGTAGGGAAAGGCAGTGGTGGGATCGTGATTTGGCATTGGTAGTGAATCTAGCGATTTTGTTGTAGCAGATGGAAAGTTTATTAAGGTCAGTTTTGTAAAGATTAGTTAGAATTGGGGATGCGTAAAGTAGAGTAGATAGGTGGGTGGTCCTGGCTATTGCAATTTGAGATTTGGTGGTTAGATAACTTTTACAGCGATAGAGGGAACCTAGCTTTTAGTGGACTTTAGTGATGGTTGTTATGTGCTTTGTGAATTTGAGTTGCTGGTCAATGGCAACTCCTAGGAGTTTAGCCTCAGTGACGGGTGATTTGGGCTTTGTTGGTGGAGAGTATACAGAAGGTTAGGTTGCTCGTTTTAGTAGAGTGGAATTCTACTTTCACTAGGGAAGGGGCATTGTCTACCATAGGCACTGTGGACCTAAGTGGTCAACAATACATAGGTCAATCATACCATGGCAGTCCAGCGTAATGGATACCATATATATACATATTGGTCACATCATGGGGTTTTTGACTTTTCATATGGTTGTGGTGGTGCTGTGGTAGCGTTGTTGCCTCACAGTAAGACGATAACCGGTTCAACTCTGAGCTAGAGCGTCTTCTGTGTGGAGACATGCATGAATGGGAGTGCCTTCGTTGAAGGTTGTGCGTTAGGGCTGGCAACTCAGCATGTAAAAATCAACTGCCAATCATTAGCGGACCGGAGTTCCGCTATGGTGACCCTTAACTGGGAAAAGCCGAAAGACACAACAACAACATATGGTTGACAAACATTGACCAAAACATACAGAGCAATTGATTTTGCTGACAACACAAATAACTGAAAACCAATAGATTTAAAAAGGGAAAGATTTTTTTTTTGCTGATCTATAAAACATAATCCTAACAAACCATTCAGGTTAAAGCTGTCTGAACGGTAACCATCTCCCTAACCATAACTGTGCACTTTACCAAAGAAAAACCCTTTCCGTAACACTTTCATTACACAAGACAGCTCAGGCACTCACCATGCACACGTGCACATGAGTCTAAATCTGTCCCCTTATCTAACCCTAACTGATAAACGCTCAAACATGTACAAAAGCTATCCTGTTATTTAACCCTTCCTCTAACTTTAACACACGCATGCACAGACACTAAATACCTTTACCCAGTTTTCACTTTAACCCACACAAATTCGCACCAGCAGTCCTACCCTAATCTATAGCCACTGACTTGTCAACTAAAACAGTGATCACTCAGTCTGCCATTTGTCCGGACTAACCTGCACTATACAGTATCAACCAAAGAATGATTTGACAACGTGCAGTGCAACAATGTATCTCTACATCTTCATCTATATCTATATCTATATATATATATATATACATATATATATATATATATATATATATATATATATATATATATATAAAAATTTAAAATATATCTATTTGCCAAGTTCAGTTTTAACTCACTTTATTACTTTGCATTTTATTTATATAATTATTTATTTTAACTTTGTCCTTGTTGATGTCATCCAGTGTAAGTCGATTGTTTTGTAGAGGCAGAACTAACATGATATGTGATATCTGTATTGAGTAGGTGAAATGTGACCAGTTTATTAAGGAAACTTCCCTCCAGTTTTGTCATATCTTGTTGATAAGGTATCCAGTCAGATGGACTAGGACAGTGTACTGAACCAGAATCCTACATTCTTACTTTACCATGAAAATGTGACCATTGAATTAGAACCAATCGATATGTTGCTGATATCCATTAAGATTTTTTTCTGTCTTCTGCTTCAACCAAAAATAAAAGGTGAAGAAAGTTTGCATCTGGTTACCCTTACTGGGACCTGGGTGTTAAATGCCAATAAACCTGTTTTTCTTGTTTCCCAGAGGATGTCACTAAGAAAGTATTACATGGCTCTAACTATCCACTAACAAACAATAGGGCTGTCGGGGAACTGCCCCATCTTTTAAAATAAATGAAAATAAATTCCACCCCTTCTCTTTTTATTATCATATCTCAAAAACATACACCAAAATAAATAATATTCAAAGTGTGTCAGTTATATTTTGATATATTACAGTTATTTATTCTGTTTTGTATAGGATTAATTATGTCATGTAGTGCATGTCAGCTGGTTTTGCTCTAATGTGAGACTTGATGTATCTCATATTTCAACAAGGAAGTGGTTCTATTTATCATATAAAATGGTCTTACCTGTTAACCCCTTTCAGTACTGTGTCTGCATTCACACCTAGTAAAAGCAACTCAATGACATATGCTGCTAGGATCAAGGGAGGCACTGGGTCACCACAGTTAGCACTATTGCTTCATAGTACTTATTTCTCCAATTAGGTTTTCAGCTGGGGAGGGGCTTTATTTACAAACCTACCAACCCAAAGAAAACAAAAGTAATGTTTTCCTCCCCACATGAAAAAAAACAAGTCTTCAGCCCATCCTACTCAAAGAGAACAAAAAACAACATTGTCCATTCTGTCACCAAATATATTTAGGTATTACACTAGATCCCTCACGTATATTTACAACCTGTACAGACAATATCATAAAGTACTCTCAGAAATGTAGCATTGTCGCCTCACAGCAAGACGTCGCATTTGATTCTCAGCTAGAGTGTCTTCTGTGTGGAGGCTTGCGTGAATGGGCATGCCTTCGTTGAAGGTTCTGCGTCAGGGCTGGTAACTCGGCATGTAAAAATCCACTACCAAACATTAGCGGACCGGAGTTCCGCTGTGGTGACCCCTAACCAGGATAAGCTGAAAGACACAACAACAACAACTCTCAGAAATAAAACTCAGTTTATACTGTGTTAGACAGATATATTTTGCAGATGATACCATTGCTCTGGAACAGACTTCTCTTCCATGTTAAACAAAGCTCATCCCTGTCCATACACAAATGCAACTAGGATGTATGGATGGGTAATAGAAAAATTTACCTCAGGACTGCCCCTGTAGTTGTAATGGACTGAGACAGCGCCTAAATGCTTTAACCCATGCACAGATCCCATCAATATATCTGTAGTATGATCCCGGTTATTCCTTTGGGGTAATGTATAATTACTGACTATGGGATATGTAAGGCCAATCTATAAACAAATGGGATAGGTTATTTCAGGCACAAAAAGGGAAGTTAGCTAGGCTTAAAATGCCTTACAAGGCCAGACATCCTAGTACTTATTTACAGAACTGAGAACCTATAAGATTTCTTAGTTGAAAAACCCCAAAAGCTAGATTAGCCATTGCTAAGAATGTCCTACTCTCCAGACTTAAGTATTTTTGGAAACCTTTTTTCTCCTGTATGAGGGGAAAAATTGAGAGATATGGTAGTACATGGTAAATTTTGCATGCCAGCCTTAGATATACCAAACACACTACTAGTTAGATGAACTTTATGTTGTGACAAATGTAGTATATGCACACATATTGTGAATGTGTTTCACAGTATAAATGGGGTCAAGTTTGAACCCAGGGGTACCTATTCATGTAGAAGTAAGGGGGTAATATATGCCCTGAGGTGCCCATGTCAGTTATATTATATAGGGGAGACAAAACGTGAGTTTCGTATCAGATTCATGGAGCATTTAAGAGATATATAAAACAAAAGGGAGGACAAAATGATTGCTTTACATTTTAAAATGTTACATAATAGTGACACTAATTTATTTGTTGCATCTTTCGGCTTTTCCCGGTAAGGGGTCACCACAGCGGAACTCCTGTACGCTAATGATTGGCAGTAGATTTTTACATGCCGAGTTGCCGGCCCTGATGCACAACCTTCAACGAAAGTACGCCCATTCACGCATGTCTCCACACAGAAGATGCTCTAGCTGAGAATCGAACAGGACAACGCCTTACTGTGAGGCGACAATGCTACCGCAGCACCACCAGTAGTGACACTAATTTATTATATGGCACAATTTTAGAACAAGTTTAATGTTTGAATGTTAATGAAGATGCATTGAAAAGTACAGTTTTGTACCTACCGTAAATGTAGATGTTTGAGTGTTCACACTGCTGCAGTCATTACACTTGGGTTATCCTGCCATCAGGCGGTCCCGCAGTCGGCATCCTGCCGTCAGGTGGTCCAGCAGTCGGCCAGAGTTCCAAAGTCTTGGTCCGGCATCGGTTGCTGTCATTTCTTCCCTGACATCAGTGCGCCAGGGGTATATAAGATGCATCCAACGCCATTTTCTTCAGTTTTTCTTGCCCCAGATGTCAGGTGCCCCCAATATGTAGGCAATACATATTGCTAATAAAAAATATACATATAAAAATAAAAACAATACCTTCAGTTACAAGCAAATACACCACAAAGGTTGTATAGGATACAAAGGTATAGATAAGTCCAGCTAGTTCAGAGGGGATGGAGGGAGGGTAACCTGGACTGCAGCAGTGTGAACACTCGAACATCTACATTTATGGTAGGTACAAAATTGTACTATGTTCATCATGTTACACTGCTGCAGTCATTACACTTGGATAGAATCCCAAAGTTAAGGTTGGGTGGCTGGTCTATAAAGAGTTAGGATTGGCTATGAGGCCCTGCAGAACTGCAGTGGCAAATCCTGCTCTGGATTTAGAGTAAAGAGGCAGGTGGTAATGCTTGGTAAAGGTGTGCACTGAACTCCAAGTTGCAGCCTCCAAAATTTCCTTGGTAGGTACCCCTCTGAGAAAGGCTGTTGAAGTGGCTGTTGCCCTGGTGGAATGTGGCCTAATGGTATTTGGGACTGATTTTCCATGCTGTGTGTAGCAGTAATGAATACAGTGTCCTATTCATTTGGATATAGTCTGCTTTGAGATAGCCTTCCCCTGTGGTCCTGCAGCATATGCTACAAACAGTTGCTCAGTTTTCCTGAAAGCTTTTTTTTTGTCCAAATAGAAGAGTAGCTGCCTGTGTATGTCCAAAGAATGCAGAAGTTTCTCCTCTTTATTCTGGGGGTTTGGATAAAAAGTTGGCAAATGGATGGTTTGGTTGAGATCCACACTAGATATCACCTTTGGCGTAAAGGTAGGGTTTGTCCTTAAAGAAACCCTGTCCTGGTGAAAAATTATAAAAGGTCCCACTGCCATTAAAGCCTGCAGCTCTGAGACTCTTCGTGCTGAAGTTACTGCCAGGAGCAGAGCTGTTTTCCATGATAAAAATTTTAGATTGGCTGTATTGACTGGCTCAAAAGATGGCAGGGTCAGTTTTTCCAAAATGAAATTGAGGTCCAAAGTCAGTGTTGGTGCTCTCTGGGGCGGTCTTATGTTTTTTGCCCCTCTGAGGTACTGCTTTAGCAAGGGATGAGAGAATAAAGGAGGATCCATGTTGTAATGTGCCGAAATGGCAGAGGCGTGGATCTTAATTGATGAGAAGGATAGGCCTCTGTCCAGCATCTCAGTTAAGTATTGTAAAATCTGAGGAATGTTTGGAACAAGAGGGTCAAGGTTTTGAGCCTGGTTCCAGGCACAGAATCTCTTCCATTTTTCTGAGTAAGCTTTCCTGGTGCTAGGCCTTCTGGCCTCCAAAATGACATCCATAACAGCTTTAGAGAGAGGTGTTGCCAGTTTGGTTAATGTATCTGCCATGCAGCTAGGTTTAGGGTTATGAGCTGTCCGTGCAGGATCTGATCGTTTTGTTGAGTCAGAAGGTGTGGAATTTGAGGCAAAATCCATGGTGGTCCTTGAGCCAAGTTCCTTAAGATAGGGTACCAGTGCTGGCATGGCCAGTCTGGAGCAATCAGTATCATCTGTGTTTTTTCTTGTCTGGCTTTTAGGAGTACCTTTGAAAGGAGAGGCAGTGGCAAGAAGGCATAAACTTTTAGGTTTTTCCAGCTGAACAGGAGAGCGTCCACTTGCCGTGCTTGTTTGTGATAAGTCCTTGTGCAGAATTTTTGTAGTTGGCAATTCAGTGGGGAGGCCAAAAGATCTATATCTGGGCATTCCCATTTTTGCATTACCATGCTGAAGATTTGTGGATTCAACTTCCATTCGTGAGGGTCCATGATATTTCTGCTTAGATCAGCTGCCAGAGTATTTTTCTTTCCTGGCAGGAATTGTGCTTACAGATGAACTTGATACGTTAGAGCTATGTTCCACAAGGTCATGGCTTGCCTGCATTGGGGATAAGAATGAGTGCCCCCTTGCTTGTTTATGTACCACATTACTGTGGTGTTGTCTGTCTTTAGTAGTAATTGTCCTAGATGCAGAAGGTCCTTGAAAACTGTTAGGGCATTTTGAACAGCCAACATCTCTTTTTGATTGATGTGAAGATGCATCTGGTCTGTGGTCCACTTGCCCTGAATGCATTTTCCTGCCATGTGTGCTCCCCAGGCATAATCCGAAGCATCTGTTGTTAAAGTTTGCCTAGCTGTTGGTTGGGTAAAAGGCTGACCCTTGTTTAGGTGACATGCCTGTGCCTACCATCGAAACTCCTGTTGTAGGCAGGGTATCATTGGTATTACTGCTTCTAAACTGTGAGAGTGTTGAGTCCAAACACTTTTTAGGTACCATTGTAATTTCCTCATATGCAGTCTGGTATATGGTATTAGTAGTATGCAGGATGCCATGAATCCCACGCCCTGCAGAATTTTTCTTGCAGGGAGATGGGACATTTTTGCCAGTAATTGAAAATATGGAGTTAGTTGAACCTGTTTGTCTGGCGTGAGGTAAGCCATCTTGGCCGTTGTATTTAAGCTGGCACCCAGGAATGTAATCTGTTGTGAGGGCACTAGTTTTGACTTCTTTTCATTTACTGTGTACCCTAGAGAAATTAGCAACCTTTTTACAAATGCCAGATGCTGTAGAAGAATGTCCTTTGTCTCTGCTTAAATGAGGCAGTCGTCCAGGTATGGATATATTTGAATTCCTTTTTGTCTGCAAAATGCAATTACTGGTGCCAGGCACTTTGTGAAGACCCTGGGTGCAGTAGATAAGCGAAAGGGCAGTGCAGAGAATTGGTAGTGTATTGTACCAGCTTTGAATCTGAGGTATCTTCTGCAATTTTGTCTGATAGGCACATGCAGGTATGCCTCTTTGAGGTTCAGCGTAACAAGCCAAGCCTTCTTGCCCAGCATGGGTAGAAGCTGCTGTAATGTCAACATTTTGAATTTTGGAATATCCAGGTAAGTATTCAGAATTGAAAGGTCTAGTATGGGCCTCCAGGCCTTGTCCTTTCTGGGGACCAGGAAGAGTCTTGTGTAAAATCCTTGTCCTTGTTCCTGTTGTGGTACTTTCTGAATAGCTCTCATGTCCATGAGGTGTGGCAGGTCTGGCATTCCTTTTAGCCTTGGTAAAGTGTGAAAGTGGAACCTGTAGCCTTGAGACACAATATTCAGAACCCATTTGTCTTGGGTGATTGCTTGCCAGTTTTGAGAAAAAAGTGCTAGTTTCCCCGCTAAGGGGGCTTCCAAAAGGGATATGCTTGGCGTATGAAGGGGAAAGTCATTGTGACTGTTTCCTGTAAGGTTAAGATTTGTCCTCACCTCCTTTTGGGGTTGAGGTGCCCCACTGTCGTTGTCTGTTTGAGCTTTGGGGTTGAGATCTGCCTCTTGGGCGTCTGTATCTGCCTATCTGTGGCCTGTCTGACGCTGGAAAGGACCAATTCTTTGTTGGCCAATTTCTGATAAACTGAGGTGGCTGTACCTGTAAGAAATCCTTGGCTGTTTGCATAGATTTAACTTTATCCTCCATTTTCTTTAACACCTCTTCTGCCTTATCACCAAACAAGGTATCATGCTGTAAAGGAGCATCCAATAATTTTGCCTTAACATGATCAGGTAAACTCTGTTTTTTTAACCAAGCATGTCTTCGAATCACAGAACCTGTAACTGCGGCTCTACAAAAGGCTTCTAAAGAATCAAAACCACATTGCAGAGTATGATTTCCCACCTGTTCAACTGCATGCAGTAAATCCTGCATTTCTTTACAATCAGGAGCTTCTGAGCTTGCAAGCATTTTCTGTTTTAACTGAGCCATTAAATATTGTTGGTACTTAAGCATGTGAAACTGGCAATTTAAAGCTCTTACCGCTAAGGTTGCAGAAGTGTATACTTTCTTCCCCCATCTATCCGAAGCTCTGGAATCTCTATCAGAGGGTACTGGATTTTTTGTAATGGAAGCCTTAACTCCTTTTGGACCCTGGGAAATAGTTTCTGGATCAGCAGAAGGGTTTTTGTAAAGAAACTTGTGAGAGTCAGGGACGCTATAGTACCTGTCTGGCTTGGCTGGAGCAGGAGGCAAAGAATCAGGAGATAAGCTGGATTCAGAGAACACATCATCCGCAATGTCTAGCACAGGCGGAATAGCCAGCGGCCTGTGCTGAGGCAATAAAAGGAAATCCATGAGCTTTTTCTTGGATTCTGAGTAATCCTGGCTTTCCCAGTGGAAATGCTCCCTCATGGTATGTAAAGTTTCCCCAAAAGAATAATCCTCAGGAGGAGAGGCTGAAGGGATGGATTCTTCAGCATCAGAGTCCTCATAGGGGAGGGGGAGTATCCCTGGTCTGAAGAGGAATCAGAGGAAATGGAAACCTGATCAGAGGAATCATAGTCTGTATCCTGCCTAGGCCTTTTCTCAGGAGGGGGATGGGAACCCCTGATTAGAGTAATGAGGTCTTCGGCCATTTTAAGCATCTGTTTCTTAGGTATGGAGGACTGTCCAGGAGAATGCTGTACTTGTTTCTTTGTCTTTAATGGTACCTTTGTCTTGGCTGTTGTTTTAATGGTAAGTTGTGAAAGTCTGAAAACACCCTCAGAAGCCGATGCCTGCTCAGCGACTCCAGACCCATCTGAGGGATTAGTTTCCGTAGGCCCAATACCTTGAGTTTCCAGAGGCCTAGTTGTCTCCATGTGGGAGTCGGAAGCAGCCTGTGGCTCTGAGGTAGTGGGTGTCAGGAGCTGCAAAAGTGCCTCACTGAGAACCGGCGAACTGGCGACTGGCCTAGAAGAGGTTTTGTCATTGGTTTTGGACCTCGGATGCCTGTCTTTATCCTTGTCTTTGCATTTTTTCGGTGTTGAGGTCGTCGGTTGATCCGACGGCATGGTATAATTGAACCTTCGGCCAAAGTAGTGCAAAGCAAAATCAAAACGTATATTTATAGAGCGTTTGTTAAATCTAGCACAAAACCGACAAATAGTGATGTCGTGATCAAGGCCTAGGCATGGAATACAGTAAGAGTGGAATTTCTTTATGAGGTACTTGCTTCCCACAAGAAATACAATTATTAACTTTTTCTGACGTCGGTCTGAGGCAAGAAAAAAGTTTCCACAATGGGGTGCTTAGCTTTATTGAAGACTTCAGATCTGAAATTCGACTTTGAAAATCTCAGGAGTCAGCTGACTGGCACTTGCGAACTGCTTCTGCTTCGGGCACCACGCGGCAAGAAAGACTGAAGAAAATGGCGTCTTATATACCCCTAGTGCACTGACATCAGGGAAGAAGTGACAGCAACCAACGCCGGACCAAGACTTTGGAACTCTGGCCAACTGCGGGACCGCCTGACGGCAGGATGCCAACTGCGGGACTGCCTGATGGCAGGATAACCCAAGTGTAATGACTGCAGCAGTGTAACACGA
This sequence comes from Protopterus annectens, assembly GCF_019279795.1. Lineage (NCBI taxonomy): Eukaryota > Metazoa > Chordata > Ceratodontiformes > Protopteridae > Protopterus > Protopterus annectens. The sequence continues at coordinate 31,256,438 of NC_056732.1, forward strand.
TGAACATCAGAAGTTATTATATAAGGAATGTATTTATATTTTAAAGTATAAAACATTAGTCCCTAAAGGTTTAAATAATGAATTGAATTGGAAATGTTTACTTTAAGGGGGTAATTTATTGCTTAATTGGTAATTGAATGTAATTAATTATGTGCTATATAAATGTGTGTTCTTTTGAGAATTTTTTATTCCTTGAAGGTGGAAACACTGAAGCGCTAGAATAAATAGTTTTGCTTTACTATTTGGCCTCTTCTTTTGCCACAGTCGGTGGGGTTTCTTCTTTTGGATCAGAGTTGTTTGTTGTAGCACATTAAGTATTTTTGTACCTTTAATAACTTATTCCTCTTCTTAAAATCTTAAAACATGCAAAGACTCCAAATTTTATAAAAAAAAAATCTTCATATTTGTTCTGTTTGCTGATTTACATACTCATCATTGTGACCTCCTACAGGTGTTGACTGGCTTTCCATAGTTGGTAGGTTTAACTTCCTTCTGAGCTGTCTAATTTTCAAAATGATAAGACAAGGACATTGCTTACTTCTTAGAACCAAAGTACTATGCAGAGCAGAGCCATACCCTCTAAGAGATGGCAAGGACAAAGTAATCCATTCATCTGCTTTTGACTGCTTAATAAAGTAGGTGTCATGGCTGAAAGCTTCACTTTGATCAGTCACCTACCTGCTAAATGAATAATAAATAAATAGGCTAAGCAAATAGTAAATACATAAGTAAATAAATGAATAAAATGTCCTTCCCATGATGTCCTTCAAGAATGCAACTGCAGTCCTGACATATGGGTTGTCCTGCCTCAGGCAGCCCTTCGGTCAGCCGGATTCCAAAGTCTGGGTCCGGTGTCGGCTGATGTCACCTCCTCCCCGATGTCAGAGCGGCTGGGATATAAAGGCATCCGCCGACGCCATCTTCTTCAGTCTTTCTTGCCGTGCGGTGCCCGAAGCAGAAGCAGTTCGCAAGTGCCGGTCGGTCAGCTCCTGTGTTTTCAGTTACCGAAGTCATCTAAAAGCTAAGTACCCCGTTGGGGAACATTTTTTCTTGCCTCAGCCGATGTCAGAAAAAATTGAAAAAGTTAATAATTGTTTGTCTCGTGGTAAACAAATACCTCATAAGGACTTCCATTCTTACTGCCTCCCTTGCCTGGGCCCAGACCACGACGTCTCGGCCTGTGCTGCCTGTGCTTGCTTTAATAATAATAATAAGCGCACTCTCAGGCGCCGGGTAGAATTTGCCGAAGACTTTTTTGGCGAATCTTATGCTTACATCATGCCGTCGGAACAACCGATAGCACAATCTACCAAAAAACGCAAGGACTGGGACCGACATCCTCGGCCCGCGTCGTCCACCGATACCACGCCTAAGCCCTCCACGAGTGCATCGGTCCCTTCGAAAGCAGTAATTCAACCGCTCCAGGCCGATGACACCACTTTAACGCGTTCTTCGGTCCCGGAGATTTCACCGGTGCCGGTTGTTGATTTTCCTTCAGAAACCGAAGCTCTAGATTTACCCGACACCATTCCTGTGGACAAAGTTACACCTGCACGTGGGGCAGCTAGGCCTCCGGTATCCATGTCCATCAAGGCCTTTGCATGTGCTAAGGCTGGCAGCCAGGCCAAGGCCCATCCTAAACCAACTTCTCAGGGCCCCTCTTCTGATAGACAGATCATGACTCTAGCTGCAGATCTAATCTCTCTTATCAGGGGTTCTCAGCCGCACCCAGACAGAGGTTCTCAGCCGCCTGCAGATAAAAGGCCTAGAACTGAGCAGACAGACACCCTCTCTTCAGATGAAGCCTCTGGGCATTCAGAGCACTCAGATACCTAGGAAGAATCCTTCCAGGCCTATGAGGACTCGGATGCTGAGGAATCAATTCCCTCTGCCTCCCCTCCAGAGGATATTTCTTTCGGTGAAGTTCTCCACTCCATGAGAGAACATTTTCAGTGGCAGGGTCAGGAATTTTCTGACTCCAGGAAAAGGCTACGTACCTTCCTTAAGTTACCCCAACACAGGCCTTTAGCTATCCCTCCAGTGTTGGATGTCCTGGATGATGTATTCTCAGACTCCAGTACATCTCCTGATTCTCTCCCTCCTGCCCCTGTCAAGCCAGACAGATATTATAGGGTCCCGGAAACCCATAAGCATCTCTTTAAGGCCCACTCTGTGGACCTAGAAACTATTTCACAGGGCCCCAAAGGAGTGGCTACTTCCTCAGCCAAAAACCCTCTGCCTGCTGACAGGGAAGCTAGGTCCCTGGAGAGATTGGGCAAAAAAGTTTATACCTGTTCCACCCTTGCCATGAGGTCTCTCAACTGCCTTTTTCATATGTTTCAGTACCAGGATTACTTAATGGATGATTTGCAGAAAAAGTTAGCCTCTCCTGAGCCTATAGATAGAAAGGCATTGCAGGATTTGGTTCATAACACTCAGCAGGTTAGCAATCATTTTCTTCAGTGTGGTTATGATGCATTGGAAGCTTCATGTAGGGCAGCTATGACAGGGGCCGTTATACGTAGACATGCTTGGTTGAAAGAACAGACACTGCCAGACCATGTTAAAGTTAAGCTCCTGGATGCACCTCTGGAAAAACACAAGCTATTTGGTGCTAATGCACAGGATATGTTGAAGTCTATTGAGGAAAAGGCAAAATCAGTACAGACAGTCAAGGATTTCCTCCAGGTTCAGCCTCCCAGATTCAGCAGGAATTGGCCTTCAAAGAATTGGTCCTTTCCAGACTCTGAAAAGTTTAAAAGGGGAAAAAACAGGCGTGCTCGAGGTAGAGGGCAATACCGAGGCTCCTACAGGGGCCGCCAATGGCAACCACCAAATCAGAGAAGTGGCGCAGGGAGTTCACCTGCACCACAGGGGCAATCACAATGACTTGACTTTCACTCCGCCTACCAAGGCTCAAAGAGAAGCACCTCTAGGTGAAAAATTATCCTTATTCTCAAAGAACTGGCACATTTTAACCAAGGACAAATGGATTCTGGACATAATAGACAGAGGTTACAGGTTCCACTTCCACACCTTACCAACAAGACAAGGCATGCCAAACCTGCCACAAAATCAAAGGGCAGAGGCACTCTTACAAGTTTCAAAGCTGTTACAAATAAAAGCTATAGAAAAGGTTCCTCCTCAGGAACAAGGCCAGGGATTCTATTCAAGACTGTTCCTTGTTCCAAGAAAAGAAAAGCAATGGAGACCTATACTGGACTTGTCCATTCTAAACACTTTTCTCATTGTGCCAAAATTCAAAATGCTGACGTTACAGCAACTCCTTCCCATGCTGGGAAAGGGGTCTTGGCTGGTTACTCTGGACCTCAAGGAGGCATACCTGCATGTCTCAATCAGACACAGCTGCAGAAGATACCTCAGATTTCTTGCAGGAACAGAGCATTATCAATTCTCAGCATTGCCATTTGGCTTATCTACTGCACCCAGAGTATTCACAAAATGCCTGGCATCAGTAGTGGCACATTGCAGACTCCAGGGGATTCAAATATACCCTTACCTGGACGACTGCCTCATACAAGCAGACAGCAAACAAACCTTGATAAAAAACTTGGACTATGTCATTCAGTTGCTACAAGCTTTGGGATACACAGTCAGCATTCAAAAATCAAGACTATTGCCATCCCAAAAGATTATTTTTCTAGGAGCAAAACTGGACACACAATCACAAATGGCTTTCCTCACAGAGGAGAAACAACAGCAGTTACCAGATTACTTCAAAAGCCTAGCAAAACTTACCCAGCTGACCGCAAGGAAGACCCTGCAGGCCCTGGGGTTCATGGCATCTTGCATTCTTCTGATCCCTCTGGCAAGACTACACAATGAGAAAGCTACAATGGTACCTAAAAAGCTTATGGTTTCAACACAGCCACAACCTAGAAGATGTAATACCACTCATTCCATGCCTGCAAAGGGAATTTTTGTGGTGGGCTCAAGCAAGCCATTTAAATGAAGGCATGCCTTTCAACAAAGCTCAAGCAAGTCAAACCATTACAACAGACGCCTCAGATCATGGATGGGGGTCACACATGGAGGGCAGATGCATTCAAGGTCAATGGACTCCGATGGAAATGCCTCTGCACATAAATCAAAAAGAGATGTTGGCAGTGATACATGCAATAGAAGCCTTTGGAAAAACTCTTCAACAATGTCATCTGCAAATAAGGACAGACAACACCAATGTCATGTAGTATATAAACAAACAAGGAGGCACTCACTCGTATCCCCTCTGCAGACTAACAATGACTCTTTGGGAAAAGTCCCTGAAACTGAACATCCATTTGCAATCCCAGTTTGTTCCAGGCAAGGACAATGTTCTGGCGGACAGGTTGAGCAGAAATTTCTTGGATCTACACGGATGGATGCTGCATCCACACATTTTCTCACAAATAACAACTGCATGGGGAAGACCGGACATAGATCTCTTTGCTTCTCACCTCAGTCATCACCTGGACAGGTTCTGCTCAAGGACACACCATCCTCTAGCCTGGAGAACGGATGCTCTCTCCTTCAGCTGGAATACCCTAACAATTTATGCATTCCCTCCTCTACCATTACTGACCAAGGTGTTACTGAAGATCAAAGCAGAACAACCGCAAGGAATCTTGATAGCTCCAGACTGGCCAAGGCAGCACTGGTATCCTTTGCTACTGAGCATAACTCACACCAAACCGTGGCCCTTGCCTCAATGGCCTCTGCTCCTAACTCAGCACAATTACAGGACTGTTCATCAAAACCTGCAAACATTGCAGCTGACAGCTTGGAGGGTTCCATGACTATGACCCATGTCTCCCTCTCCGAAAAAGTTCAGGAAATCTTGCTGGAAGCACGCAGACCTTCCACCTGAAAACCTATTTGGCCAAGTGGAAGAGATTCATCATCTGGAATGCCAAAAAGGGCCAGAATGCATCAGTGATGAGCATACCTCAGATATTAGAATACTTGGCAGAAATGTTTCATAGTGGCCTCTCATATTCTTCCATTAAAATTCATGCTTCAGCAATCTCAGCAAATTACACCTGTGACCCACCTGTGTTTTCACATCCCTTGCTAAGACAGTTTCTAAGAGGGATAAAGAATATCAAACCTCCCAGAAAACCACCAGTTCCTGCATGGGACCTCAATTACGTCTTGGAAAAATTAACTCTTCCTCCTTTTGAACCAGCAGCATCTTCAGAAATGCAATTTCTCTCCTGGAAAACGGTCTTCCTGTTGGCAGTTACCTCAGCAAGAAGAGTCTCAGAGATACAGGCCCTCATGGCAGTACCTCCCTTTCTCATTTTTCATCAGGACAGAGTTTCTCTAAGGACCAATCCTTCGTTCATGCCAAAAGTGATATCCAGGGTGTCTCTAAATCAAGCAATCCACCTGCCTGCTTTCTTTCCCAATCCTCAAAATAAAGGGGAAAAGCTGCTGCATACTTTGGACATACACAGACAATTACGCTACTACTTGGACAGAACAAAGATCACCAGGAAGACTGACCAACTATTTGTAGCCTATGCTGCTGGAGTGCAAGGAAAGGCAGTCTCCAAACAAACAATTTCAAAATGGATTGGACACTGCATCAGATTCTGTTACTCCTTCCATGGAAAGGGTGTGCCAGCCAATATTAGGCCACACTCAACCAGAGCTATAGCCACATCCACAGCCTTTCTAAGAGGAGTGGCTACAAAGGACATTCTAGAGGCTGCTACATGGAGCTCCGTGCATACATTTACCAAACACTACAACCTGCCTTTATACTCCAGATCCTGAGCAGGCTTTGCTTCGGCAGTCCTGCAGGGCCTTTTAGCTACACCATCCCTTACTTAGATCCTACCACCCCCAGCTTGGCTATGGTATTCAACCCATATGTCAGGACTGCAGTTGCATTCTTGAAGGACATAGTACAGTTTTGTACCTACCATAAATGTAGATGTCCGATAGATATGCAACTTCAGTCAGGTTTTCCCTCCCTCCTACCTCTCTGCTTTTTTCATTGGATCCATTCCCCCTTTCCTGTATTAGCTGGGGATATCTGTTATGGTGTATCTGTTTATTACTGTTGTGCATGTCTGGAATTTTTACTTATCAATTCACAAAATTTAGCCTTCCTTGGAGGGCACCTGGCATCTGGGGCAAGAAACACTGAAGAAGATGGCGTCGGCGGATGCCTTTATACCCCAGCCGCTCTGACGTCGGGGAGGAGGCGACATCAGCCGACGCCGGGCCCAGACTTTGGAATCTGGCCGACTGAAGGGCTGCCTGAGGCAGGACAACCCATATATCAGGACTGCAGTTGCATATCTATCGGACATCTACATTTATGGTAGGTACAAAACTGTACTTTCACTTGGTTCTCATTTGGTTTGTCTGTTTCTTTCCATATGCCAAAAACATTGTAGATGAATTGTTGAGCTTCCGCGTGCGTGTGTGTGTGTGTGTGTGTGTGTGTGTGTGTGTGTGTGTGTGTGTGTGTGTGTGTGTGTGTGTGTGTGTGTGCGTTTAATACTTGAGAGAGTATATATGCATGTCCTGCCAGAGACTGCCATATCTGGAACTGCTTTCTCTACGTCGTGTAGTCTGATAACGGGATAGACCATGGTTCCCTCAGGATCTAGAATTGGCTGAAACAGATAATCAAAGGATAAATTAATGAAAGGTGATGTCAGTTTGCAAAATTCTTCTAGCTTTTAATAAATAAACCACTCAGTACATATATCACCCAAATGTAAAATACTTTTGCAGCTAATCATAAGCATTTCATTTCCTAATAAAGTAAATGATTACCTTTTATGTTTCCATTTAAGAAATCAACATGTATTTGTGATGGAACAACACTAAAGCAATGCCACGATTCATGTAGAGAGATGAGAGTTGTATGCTTGCCGCAGAGTATTTCAGCAAATTGCTCTGGGTTTTTAATACCAAACAGGTTGTGAAGAGAAGTAGAACCGATTACAGCTAAGAAGAAGACATCAGTATGCAATACTCAATGCCTGAAAAAAAAAAACGTTGACAATAAGCCATGAAACTGAAATAAACTGATCGAAAGCAGCATTACAAACCAAGTGAAAACAAAGTGGGAAAGATTCAGTAAAGCCTACACTAAGTGTACACGATATGAATTCCGGAACATTCTTATCACTTTTTTTTGTGCTTTCTAGTCACTCAGAAAAATGACACTAAGTATACATGTAGTGTACACTTTGTGGTAACCTTTATGAATCCCTGTCAATATTTAAAGCTGCAAGACTATCAGTGGGAAAACTAAAATTAGGAGGAAGAAGGTGTGAGTTATGTCTGTGTTGTCTCTTCACTCAGAACAGTGTACACTTAGTGCAGGTGTTATTGAATCCTGCGAAGTGAGATTCCTTGAGCAATATGAAGGTTTTCACCAGGTTCCTATCATATGATCAAAGTCTTACAACTTTGAATCATTAAAGAACGAACTTTAATGATCGAAGCATATAACGGAGATTGCCATAGAGTGCGTAAAGGAAATATTTCCGTTTACTGCACTGTAGTGCAATCTCAAAATTGGGAGATTTAAGTAGCGTGGGGTGTGGGGGTGCAGGGAGGCTTGCTCCCCTGCATAGAGCATTTTTTTTAACTGTTTTTACATTTTTTTTTATGTGTGTTCAAAGTTCCAAGACTTCGGCCATTAAATGATTCAAAGTTTTGGAACTTCGATCATAGATATAGATCCGAGTTCACCTTTTCCACAGTTGCATGGAGGATGGCCTTATTTCAACTTTTAATGAAACACATTTGAAATATATATTTTTTTTAATTTTTCATTTGTACATCCTTTGATTGCTACATACTGAGAAGCTCCCTGACTGTATCTGTCCATGATCAGTATGTTATTCCTGCCAAATTTGGTTTTCTTGTTTATGTTTTATTGTGGGTCTTACATTAGGCTTTCCTTTTGTTTCTTATTTGCAGCACTCTAAGCAAGAGTCCAACATTCTTCAGAAGTTCTAGGCTCTTCCCTCGTCTTACCTAATATACTGCTATCTCCTATAGTTCTGAAGTGACCGCAGCTGTTTGTCTCAGTTCCTTCTTTCTTGTTACCTGGCATTGATATTTCTTTCTGAAAATTTGAATTACTTTGTTAACAGAGAATTTGTGGATGATGTGGTAAGCTAAATCAGCTCCGTGGTCTGCTGGGGTACCCGTGGTACAAAAGATTTGTGCTACAGTGAGAGAATATGATATAATGCAGCAAAAACAGTAACAGAAGGACAGAAGATTGCTTTTAAATAAAAAAAAAAATCATTAACTATTTTTCAAATAAAGTACAGTATTTATAAACGTGAAAGTAATTTAAGTGTTCAGGAATCAATGCTCTTCCAAGCATATTTTAATCATTTTGCTTTAGCAGGTGACATCCTTTTACAGTTCTCCTCATTGGACTGATTAAATAAGTTATGTGATGTCACCATCTGCATACAGAGCTATGTCTGATGTTCAGCGTTCTGACAAGGAAATGGATTATGCATACCTACTTGCACATCAAACGAAGAGGAAGAAAATGTGTGAATTATTGATTCCTTCAAGCAGCTTTGCAAAATTCTCTATTTAGAATGAAGTCACATTTTCACCTCAGTGCCTTTCCAAGCACAGCTAAAGTAGCTCATTAGAAAGGGTGCACATTCGTTGCTACTTCTACAAGTATTAGTAACTGCTAAGGATTAGCAGTGCTTTCCTTTAGTGCCTTATGCTGGGGTCAACAGTTTGATCATTTTTCTATTCTCAGCAATAGTATTGCATATTTAAGACCCAGAATAAAATTAAATACTCTGCAATTTTTCCTCATAAAAATTAGATTGTGGCATTTTAAAAGAATTTGCACACTTTGTTATATACTTCAAAATTTAAAAATGCGAAGGTAAAGCACTTTCAAGATAAAGTCCATGAAACACATTGCTTTTAATTCTCAAACAGATTAGTATGGCCAGATCTATTCGTGAGTTTTATTGTTTAACATTTTGTTCTCCTAATAAGGTAAAATAGATCATATACTACTGTATATGCTTTCAGTCTGTACACAAAATGTTAAAAAGTATAATAAAGCTATATTATATCACAACAGGAAAGCAACAGCATTTCACAATATACTTAAAAGCTGAAAGTCAAATAAACATGTGAGGATTAGCAGAAACGGGAATTAAATTCAGTTGCTCATCTGAAATGTGTAGAGGTAATGACTGGATCAGGGGTGGTCCTAACCTTGAGAACTTACAGCAGTGCATTCTACTCTATTTCAGAGCTAGAGCGGTGACATTTGTTAAAAAGCATGCTATTAGATGCTTGAATACAATGAGGTATTAAGTTCCTCATTCTGTTATTGAAGTTGGGGAATTTTGTATGCCTTTCTTAGTTTCTCCAAATGTTTTGTGTTTCTAACACTATGACAGAAATGAATCCCATTCCTGAGTCAGGGTAAGATTAAAATTTATAAAATTAGTATTATTTCATTTTTTTCATGTTTTCCAAGAGTGCTCTTCTCAGCATATACTATGTACCCAGAATTCCTTCCTTCTGCAGTTCATGCAAGGTTACATGTTTCGGTAACATATTTAAGTATGCTTAAAATTATTTTTATTAGTCCTGTTGCTCTTAATATTACTGGAACTGTCTAGGTATCTTTTTTTCTACATTGCTGTAGTTTTGGCTTGCAATTTCTGATATTTTATAACTTTGTGTCTCTTGATACTTTAGACACTATAATCACTGGTTGTAGTTATTTCAATTAGTAATGTTACTTCTGCCTTTTGTTCTTGGACTAAAATGCCTGATTTTTTTGCATTTATTTTCTTAACTGTTAATATCAAGTGACCCCATGTGATCTGAACTTCACCATTGTCGATAAAAGTTTTCTGATTCATGTTTCCAAGGCTTCTCAGCTACTTTAATTTATAATGTTTGCACAATCTCTGATGCAGTAGCGATGCCACATTACTGTGCCTTTCGTTATGCAGGCCTTCAGCCATGAGAGAGCTACTGCCAGCAATCGCATGTATGTGTTTCCAGTTCTGTTTTACAGAGTCCCTATTTGACTGCTCACCCTCTTTTTCAATAGACTTCACAAACCAATGCATATGTTGCCTGCTATCTTCAGTTGCCATTATTATATTTCAGTTTAAAGTTGCCTCTCCGTCACCATTCCTGCATCGAATCTTTGTCAACATGCTGATGCTGTAGGTGTTTCCATACTTGACGGTATATTAGTGGACTTTCCAGTTTTCTTTGCTTTTCTTTTGTCTTTTCTTCTGTTTCTTTTGTTTATATTCTTTCTGGTGTTTTTATATTTTCAGTTACTGTCTGATTGTCTTGTACTACTGGTTTGATTTCTATTCCCACGTCTTTCCAAAATATTTCTGATAATGTAAGCTTTATAACGTTCAGAACAATAGTAAACACAACCCTAACAAATTCTGGGCAGTCATTAAAGAAATCTTATACTATGACCATAAATTCAACTCGAAACCGCAATACAATTCAACTCGAAACCGCAATACAATTCAACTCTTCTTCATTCATAGATAGTATACCATCTCTAACCAAGAATTCCCCAACATCGTATCCTAACCCTGTCCAGCAGCCACAAATCACTGCATCCGCTTTTACTTCAAATGTTTTCATTAGTTTCTCTCAGCCCACCCTTTTATGGTTCAAAAGCTAGCTGTCCAGTAGGTATCAGTCAGTAAAATGATTCGCCACTCTTTCTCCATACCTCCCAGTCACCACCAGTGTACCACAAGGCTTTATCCTTGGTCCGTTCTTGTTTAACATTCTCACCAACACTCACCATACTTATACACAACAGCCACCCTAATACAATGCACACGTGATTCCACACTCATATGCACATCTGATAACTTCACTCCCTAGAAGTTCTCTTTGCCCTAGAGAATGCTGACATCTGTGCAGTTACTGAGACATGGTTTAAAGCCATGGAGAGCACACCAACAGTGCAAAGCTATAATGCCTTCCACACATTTAGACCAGCTATTACACAGACCGGGACTAAAGGTGGAGGTGTCTCTATTTACATCAAAAATAAATATACCTCAAGGCTGGTCAAACAGGACAATGCACCTGAGCTGTTCCATGTTCAAATCACCATAGGCAAAATTCAATATCACTTCATTGCTAGCTGTAAGTCCCCATCTGTGACCCATGCAACATACACCATGTATTTAAACTTATTAGGAACACTAACCATCCAATCCAATACCATATTCATGGGCCACTTTAATTACCCCACCATCAACTGAGAATCCTATATGAAACCAAACGTACAGGCACAGAGATTCTTAGATTTTGTATACACAAACTCCCTGAACCAAATAGTCAGTACACCAACCAGGGGCATGGCTTTACTGGATCTGGTCCTCACTAATATGGGAGAATGCTGCACACCCCATTACTGAAATGCCTTCCTTGATAAGGTCAGACCACAAAATGGTCTCCTTTGAAGTAAAAAAAAAAACCTGGACCCCCCCCCCCAGCTAAACCTGGAATATTCTGGAACTACTCTAAGGCTAACCTCCTGCTATTAAGTGATAAGCTGGCAAGATTTCAAGCCTCCATAAACCCTGAGAACACTGCTGCCCATGCAGAACTGTCCACAGAAACCTTGTACAAGCATGTAAATAGCTGCATAGAGGCAGCTGTATCCAACAGGAAAAAGTACAGAACTGACCCAAAAAACGAACCACCCTAGTGGAGTCACAAAATCAATAGGCTGTATAACAGGAGGAAGAAAATCATGGCAAAAATTAGGAGGTGCAGCACCCAGTAGGATAAAAGCACTCTCATCAAACTAAACAAACATCAAAGAGGGCAAATAAAGTCTACCAAAGCCAAATTTGAGGTGAATTTGACCTCCCAGGCCAAGGACAACCAGAAGATATTCTTTAGCTATGTTCGCAACTTCAAAGGCAATACACAACTGTGTGCAGAGCTCATTGTAAATGGAGCCACCTATACTGAGCCAGAAGAAATAGCAAACCTACTGGCCAATAAATTTAGCTCCAACTTTGCCCTTCTCAATCCCTCCACCTTCCCTCTGGAAATACCATCAAATATAACTACCACTGCTATCAGTAGGGATCAGATCTTTAATGCTCTGTCTAAGGCTAAAAACACTGCATCAATGAGCCCAGACAATATCTCATGATGCATTCTAAATAGCATGAAATATGACCTATCATGGCCTCTGGAATTCCTATTTAACTATAGCCTTCAAACAGGTTTCATGCCTCATGAATGGAGAACAGCAACATTATTAATTTACCAGGAAAGTCCAACTTGGAACAATGCCAATTTTCAGCAGAGACCTGGGGAGAAATGCTCCAGATGCATGTCTTTGTAACGTGGGAGGAAACCAGAGCACCCAGAGGAAACCTACACATAGGGAGGACATGCAGACTCTGCACAGAAGGAACCCCAACCGAGAATCAAACTGGAGAGCCTCTTGCTGTGAGGCGACAATGTTACCATTGCACCACTGCACCATCCATGTATAGTCTTAAATGTAAAGCCATGGAAAGAATTATCATGGAAATGATCAATAGATTTATAGTAAACCTCCAGTCACTGGACCCAACCCAGTCTGGTTTCGTCGAGGGCGGATCATGCCTACTCAACCTCGTGAACTTATTTGAGAAGGTCATCAAAAGCAGTGGATGAGGGCAAAATGGTTCATACTACCTACCTTGACCTGGCCAAGGCATTTGACACAATACCCCACTCAGGCATTGTTGACAAATTCAAGAGGTTATGTACAATCTCGTATGTCACCTGGTGAATAGCCAACTGGCTCACAGACAGGACCCAAGAACATAGAATTGGGGAGTCCATCTCTACAAAGAGGCCACTCACAAGTGGAGTCCCACAGGGATCAGTCCTTGGACTGCTCCTTTTTGGCATTTACTTCTCAGAAGGCAAGGCCAATATCATTGGTCTCTGGTGGACTAAATTTGCAGATGATTGCAAATTCGGAGCTGTCAGTGAATCACACACTGACACAAATGTTCTCCAGGAGGGGCTGACACAGACAAACAACTGGTGTCAGAGCCATGGACTAAAACTAAATACCAAGTAATGCATAATAGTATCCTTTGGGAAGTCATCCACCCCTGGTAACTATTATATTGACAACACACTGTTTAGAGATGACCCTGTAGTCAGGACTTAGGAACACACATAGAACGTAATGTTGATTTTGACCTTCAACATGTCTTTGTGCAACTTATAAACAAAGGCATCTAGGTCCAAGGAAGTCATTGTTCCAATGTATTTGGCATTCATCAGATCTATCATTGAGTACAATGCCCCCTTTGGTATGTACCTAACCAGGCATATCCAACAGTTTGAACGTCTACAGAGGTTCCTCACTAAAAGAATGCAGGGCATAAGTAAAATGTCCTATGCAGACTTCCTCAAGGCTCTATCCCTGCATTTTGTCTCCTACAGGCTTTTGAGGGAGATCTATGCCTGACATACAGGGTATTGTCAGACCTCGCCTCTGATGGACCTCCTGCATATCCGCAAAACAAACAGCACCAGAATTATCCATTCTAAGGACTTGAACCTTGCCTATGATATAAATAGGACCTGCTGGAGAGACAGGTATGTATCCCAGAGATTATCCCATCTCTGGAACACGCTACCCATCCTTGTGAAGCAGAATTCCTCCCTAATCAAGTTCAAGTGCATCTTGGACAGTTGGATGGGGAACAGGAAATTCATCCCTAGTTTGGCACCTCTATCCCCAAAGGACACAGGCAATCTGTAAATGGTTCATCTCCCAGGCCCTAGCTTGTAAATGTTTCATCTCCCAAGCCCCTTTTTGCATATCTCAAGAGTATCAGAACTTGTCAGAGTTTTGAGATGCGTGGCTAGGTTAAAGGGCCTTGTGGTCATTAGCTTAGTAAACGCCTATGAACATATGAACAACCTTGCACATCTCCAAAAAAATTACTCAGGACGCTTTAACAGCAACTGAAACATGGCTTTGTAACCCACAAGTCATACTGAATCCTAACAAAAAAAAATGTTACTGCTTTTTTCCCCAAAATCCTTCTCCCATGAAAAAACAGAATTTAAAGTCCTCTCACTTGATAATACAAACACTGAAGTCACTTTTCACACCATAGTATTAGGGATGATGGTGGATGATAGTCTTAAATTCAACCTGCAATACAAATTTGGATAAGAAGAACTTTTCAAAAACTAGGGATGCTTTATAGAGCCAAAAACCTTCTCACTGACACAACTAAACCTTCACTTCCCACTATTTATCTCATCCCCACAGTTTTTTATGATGTTCTTATCCCTACTAACCTTCAGACATCACAAAAATCAAAAGTTGTACAAAATTATAATAACGTTGCTAAATTTGCAGGAAGTACCCCTTTCAGAACACACCACTGTATAGTGCTAAAAAGCCTAAATCTGTTAGAAATGCCCCATCAAATGACATCTACACAGCTTCTTATCACCTATAAATTATCCAGAATCCATCTGCTTGTCCAGCACTAAATAACATTCTACACAACTATGTTCCCGGTCTGTCATTACAATCCAGTGAGCAAAAACAAGTGCCTGTCCACAAACCTATCAAATATTCTGGGCATTGTCCATACCCATACCATGTTGCTAAGGATTGTAGCTCCTTATCTGTATCCATCAAGTCAGTACCCTCCCATCCTTTAAACTATTTTGAAATACTTCCTAGCCAAATGCTGGCTTTGTTCTTGCTCAACACCATGATAATCTTTATCCTTAAATGCAGACAAATATTTATTCATACCTTACATCTCCTTACTCAACTTTATTCAGTCACTTCCTTACTTTTATCAATTTCTCTCCCCTGACTTTCTCTCTAAAAACGGATGGTGCAGTAGTGCAGTGGTAGCATTGTCACTTCACAGCATGAGGTTCTCTGGTTCGATTCTCAGCTGGAGTGCCTTCTATATATCCTCCCTGCATTCGTGTGGGTTTCCTCTCACATTACAAAGACATGTGCCTGGAGTGTTTCTCTCTGGGCCTCCACCGAATGCTGGCTTTGTTCCAAGTTGGACTTTCCTGATAAATAAATACACATGCCATAAGCCTGCTTTTCTCCACTTTGTGTTGCACTTCCTGTTTGTATTCATAGAATCATAGGAAGTTACTAGGCTATTGGCCCTGAGGCCCTTATAAGTCTAGCCAAGAGTTTAGCCCATGCATAGACAAATCAGCACCTGATGCCCCTGTCCAGCAGGGACACGGGTGGAATCCCAGGGATGTATTTTCTATTTCCCATCCAGTTATCCAGGTTGTGCTTAAAAAGGGGTAAAGAGGTACTCTGCTTGATGTGAAGAGGGAGTCTATTCCACAGATGGGGGAGTCGCTGGGACACTAATCTGTCCCACCAATGAGTCTTATTAATATCACAGACCAGGTTGAAGCCTCGTGTGCGGGTTACTCGAGTGGAACTTGACTTGCGGATATGCAGCAGTCCCATCAGGGCGGGGTCCAGGATCGTCTTGTATCCCAGACAGAGGTCACCTCTGAGGAGTCTGAATGAAACAGAGTAGAGGGCTAGGGCTTTTAGCCTATCTGTGTATGGAAGATTTTTGAGGCCTTGGATTCTCCTGGTGAGGAACCTCTGTGGTCTCTCCAGCTGCTGCATGTGCTTTGTGAGGTACATGCCGAATGGGGCATTGTACTCAATAATGGGCCTTATAAGGGAAGAATACAGGGGATATTATGACCTCCTTATCCCTGGATGAGATACCCTTACATATGAGGTGGAAACAACATGGTGGTCAAAAATTAGGTTGCTATCAGTCTGGGTGCCCGAATCCCTCATGACTGATTGCATGCTTAGGACATTGTTATTAATGTGATAATTTGTGCGTACGTCACTCTCCCCAAAGGGGATGATGATGCATTTTTTTTGTATTTAGCTTCAGGCCATGTTTCTGGCACCAGTCATTTGTTTGGGTGAGACCCTCTTGGAGGATGTCCACATCACCACACATCACCAGGGGAATTGATGACAGCACCCAGCTTCCAGTCATCTGCAAACTTGGTCAGCCATATCCCACTGGTTTTGGCCTGCACCTTAGTAAAGTATATCCCAAATAACAGAGGCCCCAAGACCGAACCCGGTGTATGCCAATCGATACTGGTCTACTGCTTGAGGTGGCTTCCCCTATTTTGACTAGGTGGGTTCTATCAGTTAGCCAGTTAGCTACCCATCTGGTAACGTATGGATTGATGCCTAGTTGAGAGAGTTTATCTATTATGCCTGAGTGGGGAATAGTGTCAAAAGCTTTGGCCAGGTCAAAGTAGGTGGTTTGCTCTGCCTTCCCTTCATCCATGGCTTTGGTCACTGTCTCAAAAAAGTCAACCAAATTTGAAAGACGTGACCTCCCCTTGACAAAGCCAAACTGTATGGGATCGAGTGTTTGGAGGTTGCCACTGTCCTTGTTAATGAGGTCCATGATAATCCATTCCATGGCCTTGCAGATCAGGCTAGTTAGGTTGATGGGTCTATAATTTCCCAGGTCGGTGGATGGTTCACCTTTGTGTAAAAGGATGGCAGTGACTGTCCTCCACTCAGCTGGGACAAAGCCTGTACTCAGGCTTTGGTTGAATAGGGCGCCTAATGTTGCTACAAGTTCCTCCCTGAGTGCATGTAGGATGCAGTATGGGATGTTATTAGGTCCCATGGAGGCTGTGTTTTTTGCCTTTGAGAGAGCAGTGATGACCTGTTCCCTAGATATAAGGGGAAGGAGGCAGGTACTGGGAATGTCATGATTTATTGATGGGGGGACAGAGTTGTGAAATTTTCACTGACTTTGTCAGCCAGCAAGTTTGCTATATCTACAGCATTTGTATATGTGGCATCCTTGACCACCAGTTCTAAACATATCTGGGTGCTACCTTTGAGATTACGGACATATGTGAAGAGGGCCTTATGACTGTCTCTAGTAGATGTTGCCAATTTGGACTCAAAGTTTGCTTTGAAGGATTCCACTAGTGCTCTTATTTGCTTGTTTAGACTAAGGAGGGATTGCTTCCAATTGGGCACCTGCTCCTTCTTGATCTTGGACATCAATTTCTTTTTTTTGTTATAGAGTGTATTTATTACAGATGTCCACCAGACAGGTTTACGCTTCCTCGCGGAGGATGACTTAGTCCGGTCAGTTATTCTTGATTCCATGCATCGATATAAGTGTTCGTATAGTAATTTGGTATAGTTTTGGATACTGATGCCAGTTCCTAGAGGGGGAGGGGGCTATGAAGCTGTTTATACCATCCCTCAGGGGCTGTAGTCAGCTTTAGAGAAGTTTTTTTTGTTTGACCCTAGGGGGTGGTCAGGGGAGATGGTGACTTTGAAAGTGACCACTTTATGGTTGGATCTTACAAGGGAGGATGATTCTGCAGGGATGCTGCAGTGGTTACTCATGTTGGTTAATACCAAGTCCAAGATATTATCACTTCTTGTGGGTGTATTGACTAGGTATTCTAAAGCATTTGCATTGACAAAATCGCAGAATCTCTGGGCATTTGTGTTCTGGCATGAGTAGTACTTTGAGTCTATGTTTGGATAGTTAAAGTTGCCAAGGATCAGGGTAAAGTGTTTAATCTTGATAGATTCGAAGAGGTCTAGATAGGTGGTTTTGTCATCTTGAGTCAGATTTGAGGGCCGGTAGCTAGCTATGATTTGTACAGGGGTCTTGTTAATGGTTAACTGCACCTGGAGTGTCTCCTGTGTGTCATACTGTTTGACCAGCCTGGAGGTGTGTGTCTTTAATGTATATTGAAACTCCTCCTCCTCTGGCTTTGCTGCCCACAGTTTGGGGTCTGAATGTATGATAGGATGAGTAACCAGGTAAGGGTGGGGTGCTTTCTGCAGCTTTGAACTAAGTTTCTGTGCAGATGTCAGCATTTTCCATGGTTAAGAATGCTTGCAATGAGTGCAGTTTCATGTTTAGACTCCTAGCATTTAGCAGCATGACTAATCTACCTTTACTCTGTCTACAAACTGGCTAAAATTTCTCTAACTATTAAATCATTGTTACAAAAAACTTGTATTTATTCTTAACCAGTGTTTTCATATTATGTTTAATTTGTTATAATTATTTAAACTGTAGTGGTTTTCTGTATTATTTTTAAAGAGCATATCATTTTTGTTTTTAAAATGTTTTATAATACTTTGGAGCTTTTCCCCCTAGCCCTCTGCTGAAAATGGGCTGCTACCCACTCAGAGTTTCCTAGTAATCAAATGTCAATTAATAAATAAATAAATAAAGAAGTATTTTCAGACCTTTCTTCATGATTTAGAACTTTTTCCATGTTTGGATCTGATGAGATCAGCAAATATATCTGCAGTCCAAATATTGCAGAGCTATACAGGAAATATGTTTTGAGGATACCCGTACCTCCTTCAGACCAAGGGATATTTAATCTTGTCATTGCACTAGAGTTTTATGTAACATTTAATAAGCACAAAACATTCTTATGTTTTCTTGTCCAACTGATTCAGTGCTATTTGGGACTGATCAATCACACCAAATCTGTAAGCTAGAACAGGAAGAGCAAATTGATCTATAGCTTAGATTCTATTCCTAAATGCCAAGGTAGTTTTCAATATTAGCTTTAATCTCCAGAAGTATTCATTACTGAACTTTAATCTCATTTGTACATGTTTTATTGCCGTCTTCATCCGTTCCCAAGTATTTATTCACCCCCTCCTGCTCAAGTCCATTTGTATCATGTTCCTCTGCACCAGGTTGATATGTTCTTGGCTGCTGCAGCTTTTCTTTTATAAATGTTGCTTTTGCACATTTATCAAGACCAAATATCTTTCTAATATTATCTGAGTAGGTTTTAACTATTCATAGTTATGCTTACAGATCCTCATCTGACAAACTGTACCATTTTAAATCATTCACAAAAAGTAGATAACGTCTTTAAAAAGGTTGATTTCTTGACGTTAAGCTGTAACAAAGTCTTAGTCGATTAAGTAAGCAGAGTAATGGTTCCATTTATGCAGCTGAGAGATTCAGAGAATCTGTTGAATGCATAAGTTAGAAAATCTGTTGAATGCATAAGTTAGTAAAGATGCTCCTGGCCACTCGTGGTAATGAACATGTCCAAAAGGCTGGTTTCACCCATGACAATAG
The DNA here is from genome assembly GCF_019279795.1 of Protopterus annectens. NCBI lineage: Eukaryota > Metazoa > Chordata > Ceratodontiformes > Protopteridae > Protopterus > Protopterus annectens. The sequence continues at coordinate 31,275,637 of NC_056732.1, forward strand.
AGACAAATGATGGGGAGTTTAATGGTCAGGTACTGTTAGGGGGTGGATGTGGGAGTATATATGAGGGCGCTGCATAAGTTAGTGTATGTGTGAGTGTGTCTCTACGGGGTAATGAAGATGGTACATTGGGGTGTGTGTGTGTGTGTGTGTGTGTGTGTGTGTGTGTGTGTGTGTGTGTGTAATAAATGAGTGAATGTGTGCATGTGTGCAAAGTGTGCATGTGCGTGCATGTGCGTGCGTGTGCGTGTGTGCGTGTGTGCGTGTGTGTGTGTGTGTGTGTGTGTGTGTGTGTGTGTGTGTGTGTGTGTGTGTGTGTGTGTGTTTCCCTGCATGTATGAGCGTATATTTGACTGTGTGTGTCTGTCCAGATGAACACAGTAGCAGGATTAGTGAGTGAGGTTATAGGGTGTGTGTGTGTGGGGGGGGTCACTAATCACCAGGCATATGCCTTTAATATGATGTCACTCATTTGTGACACTAGACACCAGAGATACTTCTTTAATTGTACATTTGTTGGAGGGGGCACTAGACACCAGGGATATGTCTTTAATCTTATATTAGTCATGGAGGACACTAGACACCAGGGATACTTCTTTAATCAGGAGAATTCAGTGAACTCCAGAAAATAAGCATGGAGTTCTACACATTCTTTCAGGATCCATGCATACCATCAGGTATAGCTAAACAGAAGGACAGGCAATAATTACAATAATTTCACTTACCCACAGTAAATAAGAGACTGTTGCTAATAACAATTCTGAATGAGGATTCAGAAACCTGCATTTTGTCGAATCCAAAGATATGGGGACCTGATGACTTGGACAACACTACATTTCCTGACTCTGAAGCCAGTTAAAGTTACAGATGAGTTTTAATGAGGTAAACAGAAATGCAACTACTTTGTGTTTGACTGGACCTTAGTATAATGCGATGTAAGCAAATGGAACGTTTCCCCTGGGTCTCCACCGAAAATGGGTATCACACATTCGAACTTTCCCAGTAAACAAAGACAAATAAATAATAAATAAATGCTTCAGAACTGTTGTGTTTTTCATTGTTATGGCCTTTATTAGCCTTCAGGGAATTATTGCAGGAATAAGTGCATCAAACCAGAAAGTATTCACACTGGAAAGGCTTTTGGCATGCCAGGAAAGAACATCTACTTGGATAGATGTTTCACATTCTTTACAGTGGACACACAAAGGCTTTTGTTCATACTAAGATGTCTTTATATACCGTGCATTTACTAAATTTATTGTGCTAAGGGATTACACAAAAGTGATTAGACAAACTGCACTAAACTCAAAGGCAGTCAAAAAAACGAACAGTTTAAGCTCACCATTTATAATGGATGGCAGAGCGGGTCTTTCTTCATGCTGTTTGTGCTTTAACTGGAGCTACTTTAGGCAGCTTGTCTTTCCATGAGTTAGAAGTGGTTGTACAACAGAGTATAATGCTCTTTTATAGTCCTTTGTGTGGTAACTCCTTACAGAAGACAGTAAGACATAAATCCTTTATTTTGCAAAGCACATTACAGTGGCCAGCTTTCTGTGATGTTTATGAATGATAATGCCTCACTGACCTCTCATTATAGTGCAGTGACCGGCCACAAAATATTTATGACTTACTAGTCCATGAAGGATGTGAGTACATACATCCCAGCTTGAGCCCATAGGCCATACAACTTTGTGCATTTATTTGTCACTGTTGCTCATTGACTGCATGGGAAGTTTTGATATGTGGATAAACTAACCATGTTTTCAACCACATGAAACATTGATTATCAAAAATGTCTGTAAATTATCAAAAATGTCTGTAAATCTGTAAATACAAGCATAAAATATGTTTTTAAAGCATTTAAACTGTACCTAAAATATCTGTGGAATATTTAGCAGCACTATAATGCATCAAAGCATTGTGCCAGTGACATATTCAACCTGATAAAATTTTGCTCCTTTTAAAATTAAATTTGATCTTCATTGCATTATAATGTCGTAATAAATTCCTATATCAATTACATTTCTGTTTTCTTATCTTTTTGGCAGGGACCTTCATAGTGGCAAACACTTCTGGGAGATACTCTGGGCAGCGTGCTCGCCTTTTAATGCCTCAGTTGAAAGAAAACGACACCCACTGTGTCAGCTTTAAATACTATGTGTTTGCCAGAGAAGGAGCAAATCCAGGATCAATTAATATTTATGTGAAAGAAAATAATGTCTCTCAGGGAAGCCCTGTTTGGAATATTTCTGGAGCCGCTGCGGACACAAAAAATAAAGGAGAGCTGGCAGTCAGCATATTTTGGCGCAGTGGTTATCAGGTACTTTTATTATTTATTTCCATTTGCTCTGCAAATTTGTAATTGCATTCAGCTCACATAATATCTTTGCAGGACATGTCACTTTGATATCTCACTTATGAAGTCACAGATATCTTAGTCATGTTGCATTTGAACTTTCTGAAACTTAGAAATGTTGAAAAGGTAAGTAACTAATAATGAAGTATTATCCATCTCTGAGCAAGGTAGCATTAATTGTAAGGGTAATGATAACATTTAAAAATGAAGTGGTGACCATTTAAGCCACTCTTTTCAAACTGTGAATTGACTTGCACATCAGCTTCTGGAGTTGCTTATAGTCATGTTATTTAGAACAGAAATGTTACAAGAAGACAGATATCAGAAGGAATTATATTTCAGAAAGGAGTTTGCAACTTTCAGTAGTATCAACAAATGAACTATAAGTATAAATAAATGATACAATAAATGTACTGACATACAGCTTTGTCTCTGGACTACAAAAGGAAGTTTGAGTCACAGACAGACATAACTATTCTCCACTTGCTATGCCTTTATTAGGAGTTACAATGGAGAGGCATAATGTTACTCTTAATAATTTGCAATTTGAAAACAGTTGTGTCGACTTTTGTGTGCTGACACTATTAAGAAAAAAAAGTCATCTGCTAATTTCTCCCGCCTCAGTCTCAAAGAAGGCTTTAGTGCTATTTATATTTTAAATGTGTTATTCCTGATTTTTCAGTCCCATTTTCCACTTTAAGGCAATAAGGTCAAATGTGCATAAGTACAAAGGCATGTATTGAGCATGTGAGTGCATATAGTTATGCATTTAAATAGGATTTGGGTACAAAGACATGGATTTAACATGGCAGTGGATATAAGTGTATGTATATATATTTGACATTTGTAACCAGGAAAGTCAGATTGAGCTACAGCCCTTTTTCAGCATAGGCCGGGGCGAAAAACTCCACAACTGTACATAGTAGGTTTACAAAAAGAATAAATAATTTGTACAAAAAAATACAACAATAAAAGAGGATATAGTGTTGAAAACACTTACTTGCAAACAATAATACTGTTAATTGACAATGTACAGAGTTTGCTAAAAGTAGCTTTTAAGACTTTACAAAAAAGAAATTATAAGTACCAATAATGACAAAGCTTAAGAGATAAGAAATACAGAATTTAAAAGGAAAGGTTCAATGAGAATGTATAAAGTTATAGAAGTATGGAGAATTGTAGCAATAAAATGGAAAAAAATATATACGTATAAGCATACCCCTATACACATGTATACCTATATACAGATCCAAACATCCAAACAGGGAATGACTACAAAGTCATGTATTTAATAAGTCACTGGATATAGATATATTTATATCCAGACATACAAACAGTGTTTGGGTACAAAGACATAGGTTCATAGCTGTTTACTAGGCTAACAACCACAAGGGTCTTTTTAAGTCTAGTGATGCATCCCAAGTCTCTGACAAGTTCTGGTATCCTTGATAAGTATAAGCAAGGGTTTGGAAGATGACACATTTATAAACAGGGGCCTGGTAGACTAACCATTTACAGGCTGCCTATGTCCATTATAGACATAGTTGCCAAACCAGTGATGAATTCCTTGTTCCCCATCCAGTTGTCCAAGTTAGTCTTGAACTGAGTTAGGGAGGAACTCTTCTACACATGCATGGTGTAATCTCTGGGATACATACCTGTCTCTCCAGCATGTCCCATTTATATCCCAAGTAACGTTTACATTTTTAGAATGTGTAATTGTGGTGCTGTTTGTTCTGCGGATATGCAGGAGGTCCATCAGAGTGGGGTCTGGCAATGCCTTGTATGCTAGGCATAGATCTCCCTTCAACAGCCTGTAGGAGACAGAATACAGGGATAGAGCCCTCAGGCAGTCTGCATAGGACATATTACTTACTGTATTCTTTTAGTGAGGAACCTTTGTGGACATTCCATTTGTTGGATGTGCCAGGTTAGTTACATACCAAAGGGGGCATTGTTCTCAGTGACTGGTCTGATGAATGCTGAATACAGTGGAACAATGACTTCCTTCAACCTAGATCCAATACTTCTGTTAAGAAGTTGTACAACATAGAATGATTTCATCACTGCTGTAGACATGTGACAGTCAAAGGCTAGATTACTATGTGTGCCCCCAAGTACTTGACTACTGGGTCAGCTCTTAGGAGTGTGTTGTCAATATGATAGTTACCAGGGGTGACTTCCTGAAAGATACTATTATGCAATCCTTAGCATTTAGTTTTAGTTGATGGCTCTGACAGTAGTTATTTGTCTGTATCAGCCTTTCCTGGAGAACATTTGTGTCAGTTTGGGATTCATTGATAGCTCCTAATTTGCACCACAATAAACAGAACATGCTGGAAGGATAGATTCCTATCCCAGAGACTTCCCATACTCTGGAACAAACTACCTATTGATATCAAACAAAGCTCCTCATTAGCACTCTTCAAGAAAAATCTTGATGCTTGGATGGGAGATAGGAAATTCACCCCGGGGATCACTTCTGTGGCTCTGCTTAACAGGGGCACAGGAAAATAATTTTCTTGGGTAGCAAAAGCTAGGGTACCATTTGGCTAGGCTTATATAGGCCCTAGGGCCAATAGCCTAGTACCTACCGGTGAACCTGTGAACCTATGATCCCTGAAAGACTCTGCTTGTGACTGGCCTATTTGTATAGGTGGACTCCTCATTTCTAACTTCTGAGTGGATATAGATATATATCCAAACATACAAAAAGGGTTTGTGTAGAAAGGCATGTATTTAACATGTGAGTGGGTATGGATATATATCCAAACATACAAAAAGGGTTTGTGTAGAAAGGCATGTATTTAACATGTGAGTGGGTATGGATATAATATATCCAAACATACAAATAGGGTTTGTGTAGAAAGGCATGTATTTAACATGTGAGTGAGTATGGATATATATCCAAACATACAAAAAGAGTTTGTGTAGAAAGGCATGTATTTAACATGTGAGTGGGTATGGATATATATCCAAACATACAAAAAGGGTTTGTGTAGAAAGGCATGTATTTAACATGTGAGTGGGTATGGATATATATCCAAACATACAAAAAGTGTTTGTGTAGAAAGGCATGTATTTAACATGTGAGTGGGTATGGATATAATATATCCAAACATACAAATAGGGTTTGTGTAGAAAGGCATGTATTTAACATGTGAGTGAGTATGGATATATATCCAAACATACAAAAAGGGTTTGTGTAGAAAGGCATGTATTTAACATATGAGTGGGTATGGATATATATCCAAACATACAAAAAGGGTTTGTGTAGAAAGGCATGTATTTAACATCTGAGTGGGTATGGATATAATATATCCAAAGATACAAATAGGGTTTGGATACAAAGACATGCATGTAAACATATGAACAGGCATTGGTAGAATCTTGCATTTCTATTAGCTTAGAACACCGGTTATCTTGATTTGTTCTCCCTTTCTTACAGTACAAGATGGTAATATGCTCCACTTTAATATAAAATCTGATTTTAATTTTCAGGTAACTAAAGTATTCGTTTATCATTCTTCTTCAACATACCTAATCCCACATGCCTCAGAAGATAACTGACAATGCAGATCTGGCTTTCATTCTACTAGATGTTTCATCTCACTGCATACAAGTGACACAGTTTCTGCAGCACATATAACTTATCAGTCTGTAACAAATACACCTGTGGCAAAAGCATTCATACTGTGCAAGAAAGAGGCATGTTTACATACACTGGTAATTATAACAAGATAAAAATCTCTATTTGCTGTGACGACTTGCAGTGCACCTGTTTTATATCAGTGGTGCAACTGGCTGATTTATGATGACAGTTCCCCTTTTCACAGTGGAACAGACAGTATGTCATTATTATACTACTACTCAGAGTCTTACAGGGGTACTCCACATCAGGGGTCTAATATATGAAGTCTATTTAAATGAAGTGCACTTCTTTGACTTCCTTACAGCTTTTAACAGGGTTGACTTTACCATTCGATGAAGTAAATCTAGTATGCCTTCAAGATATAATGGAGGAGGTTAATCCCACTTTTTCTTTCATCATTCGTCTACCTTTTTGGGTTAGCCTATGTCTTCCACACCAGTCTCCAATTTCTCAGTGTTCCTATCTCCTTTTTCAGAGTTTTTTAATTTCCTTACTGTGACTATTTCATTCTTTTTTACAATACATTTTTTTACTGTTTTCTCTTTTTTTTTCAGTTTGAATTTATGAACAGTTCAACCACTGTGGGCATTAGCATTACTTGCTTTCTGATTCTACATCTGTCTTTTTATATAGTGTCCTTACCAGAAAATGTATAATTCCCATCTGCTTTGTTTGATTCCTGTGTCCCTTACAATTCCTCTGCAGCCTGTTTGTGTATCACCTTTCTTCAGTATCCACAGTACTCACACACATGCACACACACAACCACACACACACAGCATGCACATGTGCACATAAACACAGACACACACACACACACACACACACACACACACACACACACACACACACACACACACACATATATACACACACACACACACACACACACACACACACACACACACACACACACACACACACACACACACACACACATGAATAGGCACAAGTGCACACAAAAACACATGCACACCCAGACATAGCCATACATATAAACACACACACGCGCGCACACACATACAAACACACACACACACACACACACACACACACACACACACACACACATATATATATATGCATACATACATACATGCATACACACATATGTTCACTCCCCACACACATTCACGAACATGCAAACACACATGCACATGAGGGGCGGAGCCAAGTTGGGCAAGTGAAGACAGCAAATTTTAGAACTCTGCATAACTATAGTTAAATACAGGAATATAATTTTTTTTAAAACAATTCTTTTTCACAGGTTATTAATAATAGTCTTGGCTTCATTATTTTCAACTTTGGTGGAAATATTCAGAAATCTTCTTGTCATTATTAACTGGAGATTATTTCAACAAATAAAGATGAACAGCTGTAAGCATTCTGACACATCCTTTAGGAAAGACTTACAACTAATGACATCTACTCTACCGGAATTATCATTAAAAATGGACTGTTTCCAAGAGAAGTTAGAAAATTTAAGAGCGAGATGTCTTACACAAACATATGTTTTCAAAGAACTGCATCAACAACAACAAACTAAAATCTCTGATATGGAAACTGTCTTAAGTAACATAGATGTAAGGCTAAAAGAAGTATCCCAAACAAACTTTCTTCTGAAACAGAATGTGCGGCTTCTTAATAAGGTAGATGACCTGGAAAACAGAGAAAGAAGGTATAACATTAGAATGTTTGTTCTTCCAGAGAAAACTGAAGGTTAGGATATAATTTCTTTGCTAAACACTTGGATTCCTGAGATTTTAAATTTACAAACGAGACTGTCTTGTGGCATCAAGAGAGCCCCAGAGCTTTAGGCAAACCAGCATCATCATCATCTTCATCACCACCAAGATCCATTGTAATAAAATTCTTATCTTATATTGTTAAGGAATTTAGTACTTAAAACTGCTTGGCAGAAAGCCCCTTTGAAGTACAAACAGAAGTCAGTTATATTTGACAATGATTACTCTACTAAGGTAACAAACATGAGAGCTGGCCTCTTGTCAAGACACTTAAAATAATATTAACCATCAAAAACTAAAATTGGTCTTCTGTGAATAATTCAGTTTTATTTGCCTTTTCAAGCAGCAATCTCATTCTCTGTTTTACTCACAAAATATTTTTCACAGTTAACTTATAGTTACTGTTTACAATGCATAAATCAAAGGTTTATTTAACTTTAGCAGGTAACAAATGCACCTCTACCTTGGTCATAATTAAGTCTCACAAGTGAATTGTTTTTGGTTCACAGTATTCACACTTTTATTTAATTGACATTCATTAGGTGGTTAGTTCATGGGACAGGTACTTGGATTTGTTATGCTTGACTGATTTATTCTCGTTTTGGGGTTTTGACTGCATATTTGGAGGTAGAGAGTCAGTGATTGATTTGTGTGATTTATTTGTGTGACTGCACGATTTGCTTCATTTTGTGGTAACAGGAGAGGTGCATGGGGGAATGTGTGGGTCTGTGTTGCTGTTTCTCTTTTTTGTCCTTTTTGGCACATAGGATTACTGCCCTAGATCCAAAAAAAAAAAGAGTTGCTCACTTTTGTCGCTACTGTTATCTGACAAGAGATTTCAGTAAGAAACCTTTACACTTACCTTGAGATGTTTTTGTCAGCAGCTTTGGGATTTGAGAGTTTTGTACATAGTTATAGCTTGTATAACTCTCTTTTAACTAACATTCTTAAATCTCTCTCACTCAACAACCTAGCTATTAAATGGTTTATATCATATCTTAGCAACAGGCAGCAAGCAGTCATATGGGAAAACCATATCTCTTCTCTTTTGTCAATTTCCATCGGAGTTCCTCAGGGCTCCATTCTTGGTCCCCTTCTTTTCTCTCTTTTCATCAATGATCTTCATTCTGCTATCCCACAAGCAACTTGCATTCAATATGCAGACGATTCGACCCTTATCTGTTCTGCTCCTTCCACCACAGAACTGATCTCACTTACCCAAAACATATTTAATACTGTTGAAACATGGTTCTCAAAACGGTTCCTCCTACTTAATGCCAAAAAAACTAAACTTCTCCTTTTCACCCCCACCTCTCGTACCACCCCTTTACATTTCTCCATCTCCTCTAACACTAACACTATCATCTCACCTGACTCAACTACAAAACTGCTAGGTATAACTATCGACAACAATCTCTCCTTCGATCAACACATTAATTACACCATCAAATTAGTTAACAGAAAAATAGGATCCCTATATAAAATTAACCCTTTTCTAACCCCAGCAACTAGAACCAAAATAGCCCAATCCCATCTCTTATCTTCACTTTTATATGCCTCCTCTATTTATACCAATCTTAGAAAAAGCAATCTAGCTAAACTAACAACCTGCTACAATAATATTGCCCGCTTTGCCACTGGTAACCCCTTCAGAACCCACCATTGTCTAAACCTAAAACTTCTAGGCTGGCTTGAATTCCAAAACTACTTGCTCATCCCTCAACTCTCTATTGCTCATAGTATACTATATCAACCTGACCACACACCAATACTTTCTCAACTGATAATCCCCTATAACAATCTCAACTCCCTACGCTCTTCTCATAAACTAATGGCCAAAGCAATTAAGTCAAACAACGCTGCCGGTGACTGTCTTTTCACTAATACAGTAGGTAGAAACTGGAATCTTCTTCCTAGTGACATAACTCTGACTACATCTTTGCCTCTTTTCAAACAGAAAATTAAACTGTACTTCCAAAACCACTGGCTCTGTTCCTGCAGTACACCTGACTAAGTTACCTTATTTATTACTCTCTTACTCCTCTATTCCTTTCCTCTCCACTCCAACTCCTGTTTCTGATCCTACCACTATTAGAACTATAAGTACTATATTTTCTCTGTAAATTTGTTGAAATTGAAAAATAGTACCTTTCTTATTTTATTATTACAAAACCTGTTACATTACTGTTGAATATCTCTCTTACAGTGTTTTAATAATGTATTGTTTTTGAGCAAATATATTTCTTATGAAATGTACTAGTAGATAGTGGAGCTTTTCTCCTCGGGCCTCTGCTGAAAATGGACTTGTTATCCAGCCAGACTAGCCCGGTCAACAAATGTAAAATAAATGTAAAATAAAATAAATAAAATTGTATAAGGCTTTCTTCCTTGCACTGCATCTGACAGGAAGTTTTAAAAACTTCTGTTGTAAAGCTTCTTCCTGTGCCACTGGATCAAGAGCACTTCCTTTCCCCACAGAAATGAAGATTTTTAATTATATATACTTAGCAATTATTAGTTTTGTTTGAGTAGTAGAAGCCACACTCATAATAACAATTTTAGTCACAGGACAGTGATAGCTGTCATCTGTGCTGCTTTCCTTTAAAGTCTAGTGGAGCCCGTATGCAAACTAGAAAGCATTTGTCAGTATGTTCCCTGCATAGCTGAAGCTTGCCAGTTTTTCAACATACTCTTAAGTGAGAGTCATATCAGTATAGGAGGTTTTGGCAGCCTTTATATAATACTACTATAAAATGTACAACATATTTAAAGGTGGGAAGTGAGTTGCCTAAGAAAGTTAGCACTATGTTCTTATTCAACAGCAGACTTGCAGGTGTGTTACATGCCACTCAGGACAAATAACGACAATGTGTGCATTATTCACTATTACGTATAACAAAGGAAAACGACATTATGAGTAGTTGAAGAATGATTCTTTCTTTTAGTAGCGGTAAAGTCATGTTGGATGCTGAGAATGAGGAAGTAATTCTTCTGTGATGTTTTCCTGCATAGAGAACATAATAAAACATAGTTGCTATATCATGACATAACTGATATGACACATTTATACAAGTTGTACTTGGTATAAACAGTGAATGTGTTCCTAAGTTTAACAAAGACCACCGTAGGACTTTTATTTTGGTGGAATTGCAGAAGGCTCATTTACATCCCCATTTTACTTGACCCTGATGCTGTTACAGTAAAACAGCATCAAGCAATTACCGATTTTAATAGGTTTAGCAAATGAGATCAGAGCTTATACCAACAACCTTTTAATCCTATGGATTCTCATGGAGCATTAAAATATTCTGAATGGGCACCCTAGGAGATGCTACCTTTCATTAATGTTAGATTTGCAGACTGTAATTAAACTTCAGGGGATTAAATCCTAAAATCATTAGCAGGGTAAATATCTTTGGAATCACTTATCTGTGTCACATTTTAGCTTTGCTTTGTCCAAACACTTAATTCATGGTAGAAGGCTATAGTTTGTGACTGATGCTTATCTAGCGTTCTGTAACAGATCCAAGTCATGTCTGAAGGCATAATTACACTCCCCTTTCCGACTTGCATTGTTATTAAATATTCATCCAAATGTGAATGCCTGTTTATTTTATAAATGTACTTATCTCTAAGTAAAATCCTTTCTGTTTTCCATGTGTTGCTGAACAAATACTTGTGCCTGTTCTGTTCATAAAACTGTGTCATTATAAATACATCATAAAGCAGTGGCAGATTACATTGTTATGCTTTTCCTCTCACTGTATCCTTTATACTGTGAATGATGCACCTAGTTGTAGTACATTTAGAATGCAAGATTGATCAGATTAGCACATATTCATGCAGTAAACGGGTCATTTAAACTTCTTAAATGAGTCAGACACACTTGCAAATTTCTAAATTCAAACACCTGGTCACATACAAATACAACAAAGGCTGGATAGCAGTCTGTTGCAGGAAACCAAACCATTGAAAGTTGTCATATCACCAATTAAATTCCCGTTAATGTTTTCTCTGATAGAACATAGCAAAGTATTAATAAAATAAAGGAGTAGGTTCATTAATGCATACAAACTTTTTCTGTCATATATGGACCAATATATACACAACTAAACATAAAAGACATTTTGGTGAATTAACATAATATTTGAATTACATTGTGGAGTGTATTGGAAGCTTATTCTCAGTAATAAGTAGTAATCAAGATATAATTAAGTAAATAAAATCAGAGAATTACTCCTGAATTATATCTTTAGGTGATTTTTGTAGAAAGTCATTTTTTTATTTGTGTTAATGATACAAAATTCTTATATTAATAATGTCATAGTTATAACATTATTGCTAATTTGTCTTTTGCTTGATAAAATAGTATAATTTTATAATCACCTTAGTTACTTAATATAGTCTCCATTAGTAAAATTTTAATTTGTAGAGCTCAACTTAACATAGTTTGTTAGTTATGTTGATTAGTCTGATGGATCTTTTGTTCATCTTTTGGGCTAGGAATTCTGATAATTCTATGTTTGATGTTAATGTTTCATATGTATGATGTGCTGATGTTGTTTTTCATTATTTTTGTTAATTGTATCATTCCTTTTCTCATTAGGCCTGGATTTCTTTTTTGTATTTTCCTAGTAATAAATAGTCTAACATTATTCATAATAATTAATTACTTATGTATTCCCATCATATTTTGTGGTGGGGTAAGTTATTGGTTTCTGGCAGCTATTATTGACAGTGTTAAAAATGTACTTATACAGATTTAACTTTATTATATTTAAACATTAATGGTTTAAGTAATCCAAGGAAAAGATCAAACTTGTTAAGATATCGAAATAATAGTAAAATGCAAGTGCTTTTCCTTCAAGAAACTAATTTCAAAACAGCTGGAAAGGATATTTGGAATCCTGGTAACTTCATAACTCTTGCACATTCTTCTTATAAAACTAAGAGAAGAGGAGTTATGCTATGTTGGAAGAAAAACATTGTTAATCCCCAAACAATCTACAAAAATGAAGATCAGGAAGGGCTTTTCATTCTTGTTATTTTAAAGTTCAATAAGAGAATATGAACTTTGGTAAATATCTGTTCATTTTCTAGTATAAGGAAAATATTACAAAAAACATGTAGAACTCATAACTGATACTTATAAACATAATTTAATACTAGGGGGAGATTTCAACTGTATTCTGGAAAACTCCGACATTACTAATAAAAGAATATTAAGACTTACTCCCACAGCAAAAATTCTTAAAAATGGATTGACTGTCTCAATTTACTTGATACATTTAAAATGAAGGATACTAAATCTTTGCTCTTTTCTCATTGGAACCATAAACATTGTACTTAAACAAGAATCGATAGAGCTTTGCTTTCCCATGATGTGAATACTAAGATTTTACTTTTTATTATAACTCCATGTCCTATATCTGATCATGATGCCCTTATATTTAAGTTTCAAACTGAATTAAAAGATTTTCCATTTCAACTAGAATTTCAGCTTATATAACTAAAATCAAAAAATTCAAACCATAGTTAATATCAGAGTTATTTTTTTCTTGAAACAAATACAACATCAGATGTCAATATAGTTCAGATTTGGAACTCTTTAAAAGCTTACAGTTATGGTAAAAGTCTTACTTGGTATACAAATAAAATTAAAGAATAGGTCTAAGAACTACAAAATATCTAATCTCAATTTCTAACAGCTAAATCCAAACTTTCTAAGTATGTTGTTTGTCTTTTCGGCTTTTCCTGGTTAGGGGTCGCCACAGCGGAACTCTGGTCCGCTAATGATTGGCAGTAGATTTTTTTTTTTTTTTTATGGTGCCGAGTTGCCAGCCCGACATCCATACTAATTCTAATAAAAATAGCACAACATAAGGAATATCTTGCCATTATAACTCATAAATAAAACTTGGCAATGGAAAGATTCCAAACTAACGCCTTCTCTTTATCACCTAAACATATGCATAATTTAACAATGAAGGGTTAAATGCATTCAAAAACTAATAATATAGTAAAAATAAGACATGAAGGTACTAAAGAAAATCTGCCAGATATTGGATATATTCTTGATGCCTTTAAATATCCTTATACTCTTCATAATAAAAGTGGCAATCAAGATGTCAACTCTTCTAAATTAAACCCAGAATCTGTTAATATTAAGAATTAAAAACTAAACATCAAACACAAATCTCATAAAAAGAAATTACAGACAAAATTCAAAAATAAAAATAAATAAAGTTCCAGGAATGGATGGTAGAATAGTAGACATCTACATTTTTTTCATTATTCTACCATATATTTCTTTTAAAACAATTTGACTGAAATTCAATCATGAGAAAAAATTCTCTCTTCTTGGAGATATTCATTAATCACTCCTATCCTAAAAGAAAATAAATACTGTCAATGTTGTGGCTCTTACAGCCCCATCTCTCTTCTAAATAATGATTATAAAATGTTCATGTGTGTCATTACAGATAGAATAAAATCACCCTTAACTCATATAATCAGTCATGATCAAGCAGGTTTTATACATAATAGACATACTCATGATAATATTAGAAAAATATTAACCCTTATTGATTTTTTTAAATAAAAAAAATGAAGAAGCCCTGATAATTGGTTTAGATATTGAAAAGGGATTTGACTTCTTATAAACTGAGTTTATTTATTTAAAGTTCTAAATGTATTTGAATTTCCCCTCCCTTTATTTCTCATTTAAAACATATCTATAACAACAACTTAACTTATGTTAAACGATATCATTTTTCTTCAAAATCCATTACTCTTACCAAATGTACCAAACAAGGTTGCCTTTTATCTCCAATCATGTTTTGCTCTTGCTATTGAAGTCTTTGCTAGCCTAATCTGAAATAATATAAATATTAATGGTCTTGATGTATATAAAACCAATATTTTTCCAAAAAGTGTGTTAGTTGCAGATGACGTTTTACTACTAATAGCTAATTCAACAGTAACTGTCTTCAGAATTGGAATCTTCAATAAATTTGTTTCAATCTATCTCTGGTCTTAATTTTAATCAAACAAAATCTAAATACATGATTTTAAACAAAAAGAAAAAAGTACAAATTGGTAAAAATCACATTATTGTGAAACAAACATATTCCCTTGATTATCTGGGTATACTTATACTTAGTTCTATAGCAGAGACAGTAATAGGTAATTATAAGAATATTATAAAAGCAAAAATATCACTGATAAAAGGAACAAATATTCCATTTCCTTTGAAGATAGACTTCAGTTAATAAAAATTATTCTTATACCCAAAATATTATATATAGCTCAAACCCTATTTTTCCAGGAAACACCATATTAATTATGCAAATACGCTTGTATGAACATTTCTATGGTTTCCTAATAAAAATAGAATAGCTTCAATATTTAAAATCATCTTGAACTGGATAAATCCATATTACATTTCTAACTGGAAATCTTTGTTTAAATATTTTACAAAATGATAAATCTCTCAGCTAACTTCTTGAAAGATCAGTCTAATAAATTTTGGCGTGCACTTTGTTATATTACAAAATATAACATATCTATGCCTACAAAATTTAATTTCATAAATGTTATATTTAAAAATATTAAAAAAAATTCTTGCTATTGTCAACACTAAAATCTGGTTTTAATTCCTTTTATTATTAAGAACATTTTTTGATAAAGTTCACAAGAACATATTTAGTTCTTGGGGAAGCTAAAAATTTCAGATGTTGGTAACAATGCATTAAAGAACTCAGGGTTAAAGAAATTAATCAACTTATAAAAGATTCTGATTAAGATTCTAATGATTGGTTACCGTTCCAAAGTGTAATAGCTCATTCCCCTGATCTCTGCAGAAGTTAGTAACTCGGTTTTTAAAGAAATCCCTAAAATGATAAACTGTTTATATTAAATTATCCCCAATAAATCCCAAACTGGAAATCTAGCATCAAAATTATGTACAATTTTAATAAACTATAAGACAAAACCACAAGATAAATATTGGAAACTTATTACTAAGGATCATTTTTCTTGTTTGTCCTATGAGAACAAATCTCAAATTTTATCTTCAGTCAAACTTACATCTTGGTCACAGTATTGGAGCATATTTACCTGGCGGTACCTTGCATAGAGCATTCCTAACTCCAAATAAGCAAGCTAAATATGGTTAAAGCAACAATATTTATTGTTGAAGATGCAGGCAGGAATGTAAACCTGACTAGTTACATATATTTTATAACTGTTTTCTGCTAACATAATTTTGGTGTGATTTAGATGATTTTTTTTAAAGCTTTGTTTTCTGTCTCATTTTCATTATCAAAATCTTTAATTTTATTTAATGTTAATGATGGTCTCTCTTTGAATAAGGATAACATATCTACTTTGGAGAATACTTGTGGTTGCAAGGAAAAGTATAACTGGAAAATGGAAATCCACTTCTGCACCACGTTTTGAAGACATTTAGTCCCTTCTAAAAGAATCTGCTCACAAGGAAGCCAAACTTAAAGAACTCATGGTTTATTCTTAACCTTTCAACAACCCTTGGGAGAAAGTGATGTCCCTCTTTGACATTCTTCAGCTGGATTCTGACTCTACATTATGGGAAATAGAAGTTGTTTATATATTTTTTCATTTATTTAGTTAGGAATGTAATATTTTAAATCTGTTTCAGGCCGTTGTATATATTGTAAATAGTTTATTTTGGATAAATAATTACTACTAGTTTTTAGATTATTATAATATATTAATTCGTTATCTTGTTAACAAAAAATAAAAAAAAAAATCTGAGTAAAAAAACAAACATACATACACACACTCATGCACATACACGCACACACACACATACACACACACACACACACACACACACACACACACACACACACACACACACACACAGACACACACACACACACACACACACACACACACGTGCACCCCATGGTCAAACATATAGACAAACATGCACACGTGCACACAGAAGGACACTCACACTCAAACATACAAATACCCACACAAATATGCATGCACACATGCATATAAATACAGAGACATATTCTCTGTGTATATTCCTTTTCCCTCAGGATTATGTGATCTAAGAGTTAGTATATATAAATGGCAGTGAGTGTGGGTGGAGATGATTTTACTCATGCATGTGCAGTTGACTGTTGTCATTTCCATAGTCAAAGTTTTGAGGTCAATGTTCTTGCCATCGACATAATTCAGTAACCCTAGATATATATATATATATCTGTGTGTGTGTGTGTGTATAGTACCACAGTTCTACGTGTCCACATAACCAGAACCTTTTTTCTTTTCTCCTTCTTTGCAGTGTCTTTGCTGCATGAATAATGTTGGGTAATGTACTAATGTATGTTAAATGTACTGGTGTTAGTGAATCGCCCATCTGTTGCTGCACCTCTTCTTCATTCCATCTCTCTCTCTCTCTCTCTCTCTCTCTCTCTGTTTTCTGACTTCGGTTTTTCTTTTTCGTATTCCTTATTTGCTGTCTTCTTGTGCACCATGACCCCTCTTCCCTTCTTCTGCTCACTTCATTTGCTTGCCAGTACCCTATCTTTCTTCTTCTTTTCATGTTTACTTCTCTGCTCCTATTCCTCCAGTTTTTGTCCATATTTTGGCCACCTCTTTCCTTCCCCAGCTCTTCCCCACACCTCCTCAGCATTACTTTCTTTAGTTCAATCCTTCTCTTACATCTGACCAAATTTTTGCATCTGCTTGCTTTCTAGTGCTTCCTGCTCTTTCTCCAACCTACCTTCTTCCAGTGGTCCAGGAAGTTGGAGGACTGGCAGGGTGTCAAGGATCACTGGCGAATTGTCCTACTTTATGGAGAGGTAATAGGTTTGATCAGGCCAAGGTTCTTACTTAAATTACAAACATTAGAAGTTAGAGGGTAGCTTCATTTATACTTTAGAACATAATTGAGGAAATTGGGCATACACAGAATGCTAACCTTATGTGTGGAAGTTTTCAAGAGTATATAGGTGCTAAACACGTAAAAGGAGGTTAAGTTAGATTTCCTGGGCAATGATCAAATCATATTATTATCACAAGTAATACAACTTTCTGATTTGATAGTAAAGATTACCAGTCCCCTAACGTAAGTTATATGTTCCATGGGAAAGAGTGGCTCAACACAGGGTGACTTGGGTGCAAAATTTGCATAATGGGTGTGAAGTCACTGGGACAATTACAGGTTTCTGCCTTTAAAGTTATGAGGCTTTTAAGTCCAGTATAAGTAAATGTCCAGGAGCCTGATATTGTCATTTTTTTAAATTTTAGAATTGTTAGTACTTGTCTTCTAAGGAAACATAGAGCTATCTTATTTTGTAAGCAGCAAAGACTGAAGGCCATTGTACCTGTACATTTACTTTTCAAAAGTTGCAAATTTTTACACCTTTAAGGACCTAAGGCATTCAGACATAGGAACAATGAGTTAATACAGGTAGCCAGATGCTGGGTGTTAAATATTGTTTCATGCTGAATTCTTTAATTTTTAAATGTGACCTTTGATTATAAGAGAAAATCTCTCATGTCTGTATTGTGGATATTGTAAATACTCCTTTAGAGTAAAGAAATAGTTCTAACATATTATTTTTATCAGTATTTGCTCTTGAACTGGAAAAGGCAGCACACTGCCCTTCAGCACCGATAGGCTTACACATCTGTATTGTTTATTTATTTATATATCCGCTCATATATCTATGTAGTTATCTCTAGGTTTCATAGGAGTTTACTACACTTGCACTCCAAGTGACCACTGAGGAGCTTAGCAGAATTCCCAGTTACACCAAAGTACTGTCTATTTAAATGACTTGCTCAAGGTCACATATTATGCAAATTAGAGTTAAAGGAATCAAACCCTGTACCACAGGAACTATAGCTTACAACCTCAAGTCTCTGTTCCACTGTGCCAACTGCCAAGCTATCTGATTGTCTTAACTGATGTTTGTTACCCAAGTTCATAGCTGGTTGACAAAGTTATTTTCATCATTCAGATAAAATGGGAATGAACAAATGGATGTATGATATCTGACAAATGGATGTGAGTATGATATCTGACAAATGGATGTGAGTATGATATCTGACAAATGGATGTGAGTATGATATCGAACAAATGGATGTGAGTATATCTGACAAATGAATGTGAGTATGATATCTGACAAATGGATGTGAGTATGATATCTAACAAATGGATGTGAGTATGATATTTGACAAATGGATGTGAGTATGATATCTGACAAATGGATGTGAGTATGATATCGGACAAACGGATGTGAGTATGATATCTGACAAACGGATGTGAGTATGATATATGACAAACAGATGTGAGTATGATATCTGACAAATGGATGTGAGTATGATATCTGACAAATGGATGTGAGTATGATATCGAACAAATGGATGTGAGTATGATATCTAACAAATGGATGTGAGTATGATAACTGACAAATGGATGTGAGTATGATATCTGACAAACGGATGTGAGTATGATATCTGACAAATGGATCTGAGTATGATATCGAACAAATGGATGTGAGTATGATATCTAACAAATGGATGAGAGTATGATATCTGACAAATGGATATGAGTATGATATCTGACAAATGGATGTGAGTGTGATATCTGACAAATGGATGTATGATATCTGACAATAAGATGTGAGTATGATAGCGAACAAATGGATGTGAGTATGATATCTGACAAATGGATGTGAGTATGATATCTAACAAATGGATTTGAGTATGATATCTGACAAATGGATGAGAGTATGATATCTGACAAATGGATGTGAGTATGATATCTGACAAATGGATGTGAGTATGATATCGAACAAATGGATGTGAGTATGATATCTGACACATGGATGTGAGTATGATAGTGAACAAATGGACGTGAGTATGATATCTAACAAATGGATGTGAGTATGATATCTGACAAACGGATGTGAGTATGATATCTGACAAATGGATCTGAGTATGATATCGAACAAATGGATGTGAGTATGATATCTAACAAATGGATGAGAGTATGATATCTGACAAATGGATGTGAGTATGATATCTGACAAATGGATGTGAGTATGATATCTGACAAATGGATGTATGATGTCTGACAAATGGATGTGAGTATATCTGACAAATGGATGTGAGTATGATATCTTACAAATTTATGTGAGTATGATATCTGACAAATGGATGTGAGTATGATATCTGACAAATGGATGTGAGTATGATATCTGACAATTGGATGTGAGTATGATACCTGACAATTGGATGTGAGTATGATACCTGACAAATGGATTTGAGTATGATATCTGATAATTGGATGTGAGTATGATATCTAACAAATGGATGTGAGTATGATATCTGACAAATGGGGGTGAGTATGATATCGGACAAATGGATGTGAGTATGATAGTTGACAAATGGATGTGAGTATGATATCAAACAAATGGATGTATGTTATCTGACAAATGGATGTGAATATGATATCTGACAAATGGATGTGAGTATGATATCTGACAAATGGATGTGAGTATGATATCGAACAAATGGATGTATGATATCTGACAAATGGATGTGAGTATGATATCAGACAAATAGATGTGAGTATGATATCTGACAAATGGATGTGAGTATACCTAACAGATGGATGTGAGTATGATATCTGACAAATGGATGTATGATATCTGACAAATGGATGTGAGGATGATATCGAACAAATGGATGTGAGCATGATATCTGACAAATGGATTTGAGTATGATATCTGACAAATGGATGTGAGTATGATATCTGACAAATGGATGTGAGTATGATATCTGACAAATGGATGTATGATATCTGACAAATGGATGTGAGTATAATATTGGACAAATGGATGTGATTATGATATCTGACAAATGGATGTGAGTATGATATCTGACAAATGGATGTATGATATCTGACAAATGGATGTATGATATCTGACAAATGGATGTGAGTATGATATCGAACAAATGGATGTGAGTATGATATCTGACAAATTAATGTGAGTATGATATCGAACAAATGGAGGTGAGTATGATATCTGACAAATGGATGTATGATATCTGACAAATGGATGTATGATATCTGACAAATGGATGTGAGTATGATATCGAACAAATGGATGTGAGTATGATATCTGACAAATTAATGTGAGTATGATATCGAACAAATGGAGGTGAGTATGATATCTGACAAATGGATGTGAGTATGATAGTGAACAAATGGATGTGAGTATGATATCTAACAAATGGATTTGAGTATGATATCTGACAAACGGATGTGAGTATGATATCTGACAAATGGATGTGAGTATGATATCGAACAAATGGATGTGAGTATATCTGACAAACGGATGTGAGTATGATATCTGACAAATGGATGTGAGTATGATATCTGACAAACGGATGTGAGTATGATATCTGACAAACAGATGTGAGTATGATATCTGACAAATGGATGTGAGTATGATATCTGACAAATTGATGTGAGTATGATATCTGATGAATGGATGTGAGTAGATATCTGACAAACGGATGTGAGTATGATATCTGACAAATGGATGTGAGTATGATATCTGACAAATGGATGTGAGTATGACATCTGACAAACGGATGTGTGTATATCTGACAAATGGAGGTGAGTATGATATCGGACAAATGGATGTGAGTATGTTATCGGACAAATGGATGTGAGTATGATATCTGACAAATGGATGTGAGTATGATATCTGACAAATGGATGTGAGTATGATATCTGACAAACGGATGTGAGTATGATATCTGACAAACGGATGTGAGTATGATATCTGACAAATGGATGTGAGTATGATATCTGATGAATGGATGTGAGTAGATATCTGACAAACGGATGTAAGTATGATATCTGACAAATGGATGTGAGTATGATATCTGACAAATGGATGTGAGTATGACATCTGACAAACGGATGTGTGTATATCTGACAAATGGAGGTGAGTATGATATCGGACAAATGGATGTGAGTATATCGGACAAATGGATGTGAGTATGATCTCGGACAAATGGATGTGAATATGATATCTGACAAATGGATGTGAGTATGATATGTGACAAATGAATGTGAGTATGATATCTGACCAGTTTTCTGCATCTGGCTTACAATGTTTGAACAGCTTCATTACACTTAGAAGGACTCATGGGTAACCCGTCATGTTTGTATTTTGTTTTAGAAACAGAACAATTTATACAGCTATTCCAAGGCATATCTTTAGTTTAAAACATCGCCATTTCTTCATCTTGTTGAAAAAACTAATATGGAAAACTGAACAATCCCAGAAAATGATAATAGAATCTTAAAATGATAAAATTAGAAACTCTGGGTAAAAAAACATCAAACTCTGATCCTGTTGTTTTCTGTTGTGTGTGTATGAAGGGTAATGGCATTTTGGTTTGCAGTCTGAAGACCCCTATTTATTTGAAGGCATTAGGCTCATTTATACGGTTGTCATAATACAATTCCTCACACAAGAGATGTGTGCTTATTTTCAAATCCAAGCTGCAAGAATCATAAGGTTTTCAGTACATCATATTGTAAATGACATTTTGTCTTCCTAGTTTACCAAATAAGAAGAAAAGCTATTTGAAATGAGTTCTCTTTTTTCTAATTGTAATACTTCACTACAGATGCGATGTTTGCTCTGAGAGTGTTGATGGAGAAGTACAGAGAAGGTCAGAAGGAGTTGCAGTGTGTCTTTGTGGATTTAGAGAAAGCATATGACAGGTGCCTAGAGAGGAGTTGTGGTATTGTATGAGGAAGTCGGAAGTGTCAGAGAAGTATGTAAGAGTGGTACAGGATATGTACGAGGGTAGTGTGACAGCGGTGAGGTCTGTGGTGGGAGTGACGGATGCATTTAAGGTGGAGGTGGGATTACATCTAGGATCAGCTCTGAGCCCTTTCCTATTTGCAATGGTGATGGACAGGTTGACAGACGAGATCAGACAGGAGTCCCCGCAGACTATGATGTTTGCAGATGACATTGTGATCTGTAGTGAGAGTAGGAAACAGGTGGAGGAGACCCTGGAGAGGTGGAGATATGTTCTAGAGAGAAGAGGAATGAAGGTCAGCAGGACTAAGACAGAATATATGTGTGTGAATGAGAGGGAGGATAGAGGAATGGTGAGGATGCAGGGAGTAGAGGTGGCGAAGGTGGATGAGTTCAAGTACTTGGGATCAACAGTTCAGAGTAATGGCGAGTGTGGAAGAGAGGTGAAGAAAAGAGTACAGGCAGGATGGAGTGGGTGGAGAAGAGTGTCAGGAGTGATTTGTGACAGATGAGTAGCAGTAAGAGAGAAAGGAAGGTCTACAAGAGGGTAGTGAGACCAGCTATGTTATATGGGTTGGAGACAGTGGCACTGACAAAAAGGCAGGAGTCAGAGCTGGACGTGGCAGAGTTAAAGATGTTAAGATTTGCACTGGGTGTGACAAGGATGGATAGGATTAGGAATAAGTATATTAGAGGGTCAGCCCAGGTTGGAAGGTTTGGAGACAAAGCCAGAGAGGCAAGATTATGTTGGTTTGGACATGTGCTGAGGAGGGATGCAGAGTATATTGGGAAAAGGATGCTAAGGATGAAGCTACCAGGTAACAGGAAAAGAGGAAGGCCTAAGATAAGGTTTATGGATGTGGTGAGAGAGGACATGCAGGTGGTTGGTGTGACAGAGCAAGACACAGAGGATAGGAAGAAATGGAAACTGGTGATCCGTTGTGGCGACCCCTAACGCGAGCAGCCGAAAGAAGAAGAAGAAGTAGGGATGTAGGGTGTGTGTGTATGTGTGTGTGTGTGTGTGTGTGTGTGTGTGTGTGTGTGTGTGTGTGTGTGTGTGTGTATGTTGGGGGGGTTGTTTTTTAATAAAATAATTTTTTGTTCTTTTGTTGTTTTCTGATTTTTGAATTAGTACACTGTACATTTACCAGAAAATATTCATTTTATTTTCCTAGACCCCTTGCAATCAAACTGTATAAGTACCACAAAATAGTACTCCTAAAATAAACTGAACAAACTTGTAGTCACTCAAAACTTTGCATTCACTGATATTATACTATCTATTATGTTTAAATTCTCATTCTTGTTAATTTTATTGTGAAAAGATGCATAAAAGATAGCAAAGGACCATGGACAGTGGCCTCTCATCAGCCACAGATAAATGAAAAAGCATTGTAACAGTGCCCCAAAACAGAAAATTGAGTATTGTATTTGGGGTCAGAGACATACATTCTATGCTGCAAGGAGGGTAGCCCCTGCACCCCCATTTTATTATAATTAACTCTGAGAAGGCTGTGTTTTGTGAAAAAGTTACAGCATTTTCAGAGAACAGTGATGGAAAAAATCTGAGCTGACAGGTTGTCATGTAACAAGCCTGATGCTGACAAATCACATTATTGGCAAAAGTAATGTTCTGTATTGTGACTTTATACTTTCTTCAGCAGGAGTCATGTCCTGTTCGAACCCTGCTTGTAAACACTGTTATCTATTAAGGTTAATCCTTCAAATCCTTATTAGTCAAACTTTTTTTTTTCTGGGTAGGAATGATGCAGTGTATGTACAGGGAGCCAGAGGTACCACCAGATTAATTATTTTTGAGAGACATAAGGTTGCATTCCACCTCTTCAGTGTCATGACAGGGTGCATTTGTCATGTTTTTAGTGCATGACTTCATAAATTTCTGAGATCTAGCACTTCTGCAGGGTGTTCCCTACTTTTGTGTTACATATTGCCAGGTATGGCAGATATGGAAATACAAGTAAAACATTGAAGACTTCAGATCACATGCAAATTTTGAGCCTACAGTCCACTTTGTGCTGTAGCCAGGAATGACATTATTTATTTATTGACTGAGTGATCAAATGATTGCTTTTGCTGACCATAAACATCTGACTCTGTGGAAAACTGCAGTGGTGCAGCAGTGTACATTAAGTCACAGCAAGAGGTTCTCTGGTTTGATTCTTGGCTCGGGTCCCTTCAGTGTGGAGTCTGCATTTGTAGGTTCATAGGTAGGTACTAGGTTATTGGCCCAAGGACCTAAGTAAACCTAGCCAACAAGGTTCCCTGGCTTTCGCCACCCAAGAAAGTTATTTTCTTGTGCCCCTGTTGAGCAGAGCCACAGAAGTGATCCCCGGGGTGAATTTCCATTCTCCCATCCACTCATCAAGATTTTTCTTGAAGAGTGTGTTTTCTCTGGGAGATCCAGTTTCCTCCAACATTATAAAGACATGCGTCTGGAGCATTCCTCCTTGGGCATCCACTGAAAATTGACTTGCTCCAAGTCGGACTTTCCTGCTAAACTGATTTTAAATAAATACATAAATAAGTTAATACAATTTATAGGCATGAGGAGAAAAGCTCCAGAGGATACAGAGAGAAAGTAACATATGTGCATGCATAGACTGATGAATCATTTGAGTGTACCATAATGAGAAAAAGCAGTGACTGCTTGAGAACACAATGGCAAGAAAACAAAATATAGACAATATACATATAAATAGTAACTGTACAAAAATTGTATAATCATGAAACAGGGAATGCAGTGCTAGAAAAACTCATTCAAAAGTAGCTCAGGATGTGTCTAGAGAAGCCACATGTACACCCGTTGCATTTTATAATAGCAGCGGAGTGGAGAAGTAAAATTTCCTAATAAAGTCGATGAGAGTCTGGTACAGCATTTATGGTCAAGCAGACATAACAGTATAAGCTAAGATAGAAGAATACAGGCCAAGTGGTAATTTTAGGGTAAGATGGGACAGAATGATTAAGGATAGTTTAGGGGGGTTAACCAGGTGTGGTGCATAACCCAAGATATGAGAAATGTAGCAGTCATTTCAATAGCAGCATGAAGGATTTCAGGTGTTTAGGTGTGTGATAAGGGAACAGAATTCCAGACTTTAGAGACATGAGAGGAATAGAGTGAGTCTCCTGCATTATTGTCTAATCAGGAGCAGCAAGACCTTGTCACAGTAAGAACTTGTCAGCAGAGTGAGTCTTAAGTGGGGAGTAAAAGGCTGGATAATACTTTTTTAATGTTTGCAGTTTTTCAGGTGGGAAAATTGGATTTCCAATCCAAGATCTAAATTATGAGATTTACTCACATCCAACTGATACTGCAGACAACTCTGTAGATCTCATGCACCTTTGTGTTCAATCTACTATTGAGTGACTTTGTGAGAGAAACAAACTTGGCTGACTCCCATCTTTTAAACTATCACGCTGTTGTTGTGGTTGTTGTTGTTTTCTTCCAAGACGTAAGCATCCGCCCTGAATTTCTTGGTGAGAAAAATGAATTTGGTAATGTCCTGAGTTTTTAGGCTGTTACTTATTGGATAATTAATCTTCTTTGTTTAATTGCTTCTTCATTACCTTGATTGGTTTAAATTGCTGTAGCCTGTGTGCCTCTCTACTTCAGTTGTCTGAGCTTCAGAGTGTTATGCAGGAGGTCTCCGCCGTACTTCACAAAACTGCCAAATCCCTGAGTATCAGTAAGCGCCTAGTTATTTAATTATTTATTTATTTACAGATGATATTATATAATTATTTATTTTAATATATTTATAACTGTATCTATCGATATTATTATTATTATTATTATTATTTATTATAACATAGTTCTACTGAAGAAGTATTCAACCTAGTGTCAGTGAATACGGCTTCACCTGCATGGCCTCAAATAATCTGGTTGACCTCCTTTATATTTGCAAAACTGGCAAAACCAAGAACACCAGCACTAAGGGCCTTAGCCTTCACCATAATATAATCTGAATCTTTTGACATGATAAATACCACACTCTAAAGTATTTTTCTCCACTTTCATACTAAAGTAGCTGTTTAACTCTTCAAATGCAACCTGAATGACTGGAAGAGTTTAACTGTAACTATACCTCCAATCTCCCTCCACAAACCCTTACAAAGACATGCATCTGGAACCTTTCTCCCTGGGCCTCCGCTGAAAATTGGCTCATTTCAGGTCAGGCTTTCCTGTTAAACAAATGTTAAATAAATAAAAAATATATATAAATAAAACAGGGGTAGTGTGAAGTGGGCACTGGAGTGGCTAGCCTATGGATAATCCTTCACATCAATTGTGTAATAACTACAGACCTATGAACCTGTGGCCAGTCTTTCAAAAATGAAAATAAAGTTACTTCGCAGTTCTGAACAAGGCCTACTAAAATCTACCAGCCAAGGGCCAAAATGGGTTACCTAGTCTATAGATTTAACCCTTCCAAGGTCTGGAATAGCCTACCACTAAATATAAGATCCCTTAAACATCCCAATCAATTCAAAACCGCTACAAAAAATACCTTCATGAAAAATGGACCTCCCAATGTAATTATCCAGCATAAACGCTTCCCTATAACCTTCTACTTCCCTTCTCTCTTCCTTCCCTTCAGTAAACAAACTTACTACTTTATCGCCTCCTCTTGGTACGTCACTGTACAACCATAACTAGTAAAATATTTCAGCTATGTAACTATTGCACTATCATGTATATAATATGTAATTATGAATGTATCCCTCTGATGAATGCTTTTCTATATGTATTTAACTTGCCGCAGCATAATGTATGACACTATAATGTGGTAATGGGTGGTACTGATGAATGTATTTATGTTTTCAATATGTAAAATTTCCATTTTTCTGTTGGAGCTTTTCTCCTCTGGCCTTCTCTGAAAACGGGCAATTGTAGCCCAGTCGGACAAACCTGGTCAACAAATATAAAGTAAAAAATAAAAATAAAATAAATAAAGTTTCAGCAAGAGAACGTAGTTTAGAGAAATACACAACTGTCAGCAATGAGAAACTGTGTAGGATACGTCTGGCACAACCTCTTGGTACAATTTCTGCAGGAGATGCACAGAAAATGAAATATTTATTTAGCCAACTCTCCAAAATAATGAAAATATTTGTTATATTTTTTATTTAGGTGAATAATGAGTATTAGCAACACTAATGTTTCTAAGCTTATTCCGTATTCAAACAGAATTGTACAGAGTGGATTGAGTTTTCTTGGAATACAGCAAAGAGATTTAAGACAATTACTGCTCAGTGAGTATCACCTTCTTGTCCTGGGGTTGATCCCCTTAGTTTCACATACATACAGTGCTACTCTGAACACAATGAATAACCAGACCATTTATCTAGGGTCAGACATAACTGATGTGCTTACCCTTAGTGGGCCCTTTCTGTTCAACAAAGTAACATACCATAAAACATAAAGGTTACTGAAAAAAGGCACTTTGTGACGCAGTACATAGTGTATATCTCTAATGTTCCCATGTAGACTAGAAACATACATCTGGATTTATGTTAGAGTAGCTTATATGATAGGACCACACTATCCAGTACCTCTTTGGCATGAGAAGGAAAAATGAAGAGACCTCCTTCACCATCGTGTGTATTACCAATGTACTAGCAAATAATGAGGGTAAAATATTGATTACATTCTTTTCTTAAATGCAGCTCATGGGAACACCAAAAATCCTTTTTCTGCATACAATGAAATGACAACCAGGGGAATGTTACAATCTGCTATAAGATGTACAATGCAGGTCTATATTAAATAGCCGAAGTTCCGTAACTCCGAACACCTAATGGTCGAACCATTATGTTCAAAGTTACAGAACTTCAAGTATATAAAAAAAAAATAACTACACAACGGACAAAACAATAACTTGTAAGCAGAGAGGCAAGCCCCCCTGCACCCCCCACGTGGGAGGCTGCACCCCCCACCCCCCCCGCTACTTAAATATACCAACTCTGAGATCGCACCACATTGAAGTGAATGGAAACCTCCACTTAAGGAGATTTCCATTCTAACGCTCCAACTTTTACAAATTCGATGTATGGTCTCGATCATATGTGGTTCGAACTTGTAAAAGTTCGACTACATGATAGGAACCCATACAATGCATGTGGCTCTCAATCTCCATGGAAAAATATCATTGCATTTATTGTATTATACTTCACTAATTAGACATGCATCATTCACAGTCTATGCTAGTCATAGATTAATTATGTTTTGTTATTGCCAAGTGTAATCTCAAAGGCCCCTTACAGAGAAACTATTTTCATGAATGTACAACATAATTCTTCCATATGTTAGCCATTTTCTGCCTTAGAAAATGTAATGGTAGCAGAAATATATGCATCTACAAAGGAGTCTAGCTACAAGCACATAATATTTTGAGGTATTTGATTTTTATGTTGTTTAATAGTTAATTCCATCCGTGAGAGCAGGTTCTAAATGTTCCTTTAGTATAGAAGGTGTTGTTTTCAGATATACATTTGTTCGGCTCTACTTTTCACAAGCTGATTTAAGGCAAGTGTTTCTTTCAGATAAGGACAGTATATCATTATACTGAAATGCATATTCAGTATAATCTACATTTGTTTCAACAAAGACATTTATTCTAACAATCACAGCAACTGTTTCTGATTGGAGCCCATCATCTGAATTATTACTAGTCATTAAAGCATGTATTAAAGTTTACTAGAAAATATATTTACTGAGTAAAAGTAATATAATAAAGTATTGAGTTCTCTTCTTTTCACACTTAGGAACATTCATCTTGTAGATAGTGAGGGGTCTATAGCATACCCACACACTGCAGCCTTGTTCCAGATTGCTTTATTACAGACTGCGTTAAAGTACTTCACAGCAGATGCTAGCTTAGTTAATCCTTGTGGCTATGAATAGTGACTTTCTAATCAGTTATAAATGTCTGCATTTGAATAAAATCCTGCATGTATATGCCACTTTGAATTCCATAAACATTACTTTTAGCCAATGAACATGAAAATGAAGTTCTCATTATGAGTTTCATTGAGAACTAGCTTGTACACACTAATATGCAAAAGAGATATGCTGGTATTCAAACTTTCAGGTTTCACAATATTTGCAAATGCAGTAAATGCAGCTTAGTTGTGCCAACAAAGTAAACTGAAACTATTTTGATAAAC
Organism: Protopterus annectens; assembly: GCF_019279795.1. Taxonomy (NCBI): domain Eukaryota; kingdom Metazoa; phylum Chordata; order Ceratodontiformes; family Protopteridae; genus Protopterus; species Protopterus annectens. Next base: position 31,305,430 of record NC_056732.1, read on the forward strand.
ACGTATACTAATGGCAAAGGTGTAAAATACCTGAAATTAATCATTAAGTATATGCAAGGGACTATGTGAAAGCCTTAGGCTTTGTATGATATTGCAGATGGATGTGGCTATGTGCAGTCATGCTTGAAAGACTTAAGGAAAGTGACAGACCGAGCAGCTTTTGTTATTAATATTTTCTAAAAAAATAAAGTGATTTAAAAGATGTTACTTAATGGTATCTTTATTTGCACAACCTGATGGGTTTCTTAAAAGAGTGGAAAGCAGGAGGTAGGAAAAATGAAAAAGGGAAGACATAACAAAGGTGAGCACATGAAAGGAAAATATCGAGAGGTTTGTGCTGAAGAAGGTGGGAGAGCTGGGGTACTATGTTTCTGTCAGCCCAACAAACATCCGCAGCCCACAAGGCCTCAAATGTTTTCACTGTCTGGTAGGGTGGAAGGGCTGTGGCCTCTCTGGGGCCTGTGATGGAGTGATGGTTGACACCGAGCAGAGCAGTGAATATTTTATCTGTTGAAGAGAATCCTTGATTGGCTGAATGCATGTGCCACAACCTGGTCTAAGACTTCCTCAAACAAGTCCTGAAGCCAACCTTTATTAAGGCTTGCTAGGGTGCCAGGTGGCCTACAGGACTGGTGCCACGACCCTGACTCTGTGAGGACATCTCTAGAAGAGTAGAGGGTGAATATTCCGTACCTGGAAGGCACATGGCAGGGCCACTCCTGAGGACTTTAGATATGTAAAAAAAAATGAACAGAAGGGGGAGGGAAAAAAATGAAGAAGGACAACGTAATGCATAATTAAAATATGAAATACAGAGAAAGGAAAGCAAGGACAACTAATAAGAAATGCACACAATAAATTCACACATAATATTACACATCATTCAAGTTATCAATTTTATTTTTACTAAATCATTATTGAACTAAAACAAAATGTTTGTGAATGCTTATACATACGTGGGAACAATGAGTGTTTTGCTATCAAGACTTGGTGGGGATTACATTTGCCATCTACTGACAGTAAAATACGAAATTGTAATACATGTGAAATTTCTGCCTGACATGGATTTGGTTGCAACACTGTATTGAAATCACTTTAGTCCTTCTGTTACCATTCTGTTTAAGTACTTTCACAGTTATAGATATTAATTAAGTCAGTTAGACAAAAAGCAGCATTTATTACTTGATATTTTTTAATTGTCAATGGTTTTATTCATACTTACTAGCACCCTCATCCAATCTGGTAGATGTTCTTCGTGTTTCACTGTTGCAGTCATCACACTTGGGTTATCTGCCTGCAGGTAACCCTCAGTCGGCCTGAATACCAGAGACTTAGTATTTCTGCGTCGGTTGCTGTCACTCCAGGACTGACGTCAGGTCGTCAGGGGTATAAAAACAGGCAGCCGATGCCATTACATCAGTCTTTCTTGCCGAGGAGCCTGAAGCAGAAGCAGTTCGCAAAAGTGCCGGTCAGCCACTACCTGAGTTTTCGTTTCTGAATTGAATCATCCTGAAGACTTCTAAAGCTAAGTATCCCATTGGGGATCCTTTTCTCTTGCTCTAACCGATGTCAGAAAAAGTTAACAATTATCTTATCTGTGGAAAGCAAATACCACACCTAGATTTCCATTCTTACTGTGTCACCTGTTTAGGCCCAGACCATGACTTACCTCACTGTCGGTTTTTTGCTTTGTTCAACACCCGAATTATTCATCGTCGGGCCCTTATTGTCACTAAATACTTTCGCTGTCGATCTCCATATTCTGAAATGGCTTCAGTAAGTCATCTAACTACCGAACTTCTGAAAAAACGTACGGATAAAGACAGAGACAGACCACACAGGTCCAAAACTGCAGACAATGCTTCTGTTAAGCTAGTCACCAGTTCGCCGGTACTCAGTGAGGTACTTTCGCAGCCCCTGATGCCTGCTTCAATGGATTCGCAGGCTGCTACCAAGACCCATTTGGAATCCAGTATGCCGCGAGACTCTTCTCTGACTACAGAGCCTGCGGATGTCTCTACCTTGGATGGGTCCGGAGCCACTGTGCAGGCACCAGCTTCTGAGGAAGTTCTTCTCACTACCGATATTCGACTCAAACCGACGACTTCTTTCGCGTCTTCAGTTCTATCTAAAACTACCAAGTTTCTAAGGCCAAGAGTAAGAGCTGCGCCTAAAAAACTGACGACCCAAACTCAAGCACCTGCTTCCTTGCCACAACATCAAATGCTTAAAATGGCAGAACACCTGATTATGCTGATTAGGGGAAGCCAGCCTTCCCCTGCTAAGAGAAAAAGAGATCTGTCCCCAGCAGCTTTAACAGACCAAGAGTCTGATGACTCTGAGGTTTCTGAATATGAAGACATGCCTTTATCAGCTTATGAGGGTTCAGACACAGAGGAATCCATTCCCTCTGCTTCCCCTCCAGATAATTTTTCTTTTGGTGAAATCCTACATACTTTAAGAGAGCATTTCCACTGGGAATGCCAAGACTATCCTCAGTCCAAAAAGAGACTCAGAAAATTTTTAGATTTGCCACAACATAGACCTGTAGCAATCCCTCCAGTTCTGGATGTTGGAATGATACCTTTATGGAATCCAGTCTAACACCTGATACTTTATCCCATGCTCCAAGGAAACCAGACAGGTACTACAGAGTCCCTGACTCTCACAAATTTCTTTTCAAAAATCCTACTGCTGACCCAGAGGTCATTTCCCAGGGGCTTAAAGGTATAAAAGCAACTACAGCTAAGTATCCCACCCCTTCAGACAGGGATTCCCGAGCTTTAGACAGATGGGGTAAAAAAAGTATACACCTCTGCAACTCTCGCCATTAGGGCATTGAATTGCCAGTTTCACATGCTGAAATACCAGCAACATATTATGGAACTTATTAAGTAAAAACTATCTACCTTTACAGACTGTGCAGAAAATAAAGAATTACAAGAGCTTATGCATTCTGCAAGCCAAGTCATCAAGTATATTTGCAATGTAGCTTTGACGCCCTAGAAGGATCTTGCAGGGCAGCAGTCACTGGTTTTGTACTGAGAAGGCATGTTTGGCTTAAGGAGCAGTCAGGAAAAACTGTTGCAGCACCTGACATTTATAAAGAACCTTCTAACCTCCCTAGGGTACACTATCAATGAAAGGAAATCAAAACAAGTCCCCAGTCAAAAGATTGTATTTCTGGAAGCAAGCATGTCTTACTCCAGAAAAACAAGCCTATCTGACAGGCTACTTCTCTCAAATTGCCACTAGAACCCAGCTATTTTATTTATTTATTTATTTATTTTACATTTGTTAACCGGGCTGGTCTAACTGGATACATATCCGTTTTCAGTAGAGGCCCGAGGAGAAAAGCTCCAATACACAATAGAAGTACATATTTAAATTGCAAGATTCAAAGTATTGTTACAACAAGAGAATACAGCTTACATATGCAGGAATGAAAATTTACATAGATGTTATATAAGACTAAAGGACAGACAGGAAATTATACACAGAACATTGATTTCGTTAAAGATACTGAAAAATAGACTGAAATCAGAGATTTTCCTTATTACTAAAAGGAAAGAGAAATTTTAGAGATCTGCAATTAGGGAAATGGGCTAGGGAAGTGGACCTAGAAGTAAAGAGATATGTAGTTAGTCAGGTTCTCGACATGGGCATGTCCATTGTGTGGAGAGATATTCTTTAAGGTTAGCTTTGAAATGATAGAGCGAAGAAGTAAGTCTAAGGTTGTTTGGCAGGAGTTCCACTGCTTGCCAATGGAATTTGCATAAAGGGCATCCCCACCTGAGTTTTTGCTTTAATGGTTAGGATCTGGATGCTGTTTGATGATCGGAGACTATTGAGGTTAGTATATGGAGTTAGAATTTTGCACAGTGAGGGAGTTCTATCAGGATGGTTGATAATTTTATAAGCTTCGAAGTTGGCTAAGTTTGAGGAGATTTGGCAGTTCCAACCAGCCAAGTCTTCGCAGATTAAGGCAATGATGGGTTCGATAAGGGGAACCTGTAATAAATCTGGCAATGTGGTTATAGGCAAGAGAGAGCATGTTAAGTTCACGTTTATTGAGAAAAGAGAAGATCGCGGAAGCATAGAGGAGGGAAGAGAGGAGATGGCACGAGCAATAGTTAATTTGGTAGTGGGAGTTAGGAAGTTTTAATTCTGTACATAGATCCTAGTTTTTGTTAACAGACTTTACTGTTTGGGTAATGTGTATGTCAAATTTGAGCTTATGATCAATAGTGACACCTAGCAGTTTGGTACTGGTGACAGGGGTTATGAGGGTCCCATTAGTGGATTTAATATGAAAGGTTGTGTTGTTAGTGTTTGGGAGTTCTTTACCTAGAGGTGAGAAGACGTTGGGGAAGAAAAGTAATAGTTTGGTTTTAGATGGGTTAAGTAGAAGTTTTAAGTCAGTGAACCATTTTCAACTAGTGCAAAACAATGTTGTGTGGTCATTTGGAGATTCGAGAGGAGACGCCGGAGCAGATTAAGGTGGAGTCGTCGGTATTGTATACAGGTGGATTTAGGGATGATTGATTGAAGGTCATTTATGAAGATGGAAAACAGAAGTGGGCCCAGTATTGAGCCCTGAGGAACGCTATGGTATTCGGAGCAGTCCCGATATTCTGTTTTGCCATAGGACAGCTTGTTGCCTACCAGTGAGGTAGGAATTGAACCAGTTTAGTGCTGGAGTGTCCAGACGTAGGGTTTCAAGGATGTTGAGAAGGAATTGATGATTGACCATATCGAATGCTTTTGATAGGTCCAGAAAGAGGGCAGATGATATGAGTTTGTTATTGCGATTGTTGTTGATTGAGTCAATAAAGGAAAGGAGGGCAGTAGTTGTACTATGGTGCGGACGAAAACCATGCTGGGCATTGGACAAGAGATTATTAGAGGTCAGATAGTGAAGAAGTTGTTTGTGGATGCATCTTTCCATGATTTTCGCTATGCAAGCAAGCTATCTGCAAGGAAAATCCTGCAGGCCCTAGGGTTCATGGCCTCCTGCATTCTACTAATTCCATATGCCAGACTGCATATGAGGAAACTTCAATGGTACTTAAAAAGTCTTTGTTGCCAACATTCTCAGGACCTGGAAACTGTCATACCTATCATACCTTGTCTAAGGACAGAATTTCTTTAGAGGGCAGCAGCATGCAACCACAACATGGGACTTCCCCCTACTCAACTCCACACTGCCCAAACCCTAACCACAGTCACATCAGACTATGCCTGGGGGGCACACCTGGACGACAAATGCATACAGGGCTACTGGAGTCCAAGTTAAATTCATCTGCACATCAATCAGAAAGAGATGCTATCTGTTCAGCATGCTTTGACAGCTTTCAGATCCCTAATCTTACCAGGACCCCTGCTGATAAAAACAGACAACACCGCAGTTGTGTGGTACATCAACAAGCAGGGGGGAACCCACTCTTACCCACTCTGCAGGCTAGCCATGGCCCTGTGGAACACGGCCTTGGACATGCATATTCATCTGCAAGCTCAATTCCTGCCAGGCAAACAAAACTCTCTGGCAGACGACGTAAGCAGAAATCTCCTAGACCCACACGAGTGGCAATTAGAACCCAGCACCTTCAGCCTTCTAATTCAGAAATGGGGGACCCCAGAGATGGACCTCTTTGCCTCCCCCTGCAATCACCAGCTCAGCAAATTCTGCACCAGGACACCTTACAGCAAGCCCTGGAAAGTGGATGCTGTATCCTTCCAGTGGGAAAACCTCTCAATCTATGCATTTCCCCCTCTGCCTCTTCCCTCAAGAATATTACTCAAGATAAGACAGGACAGACCAAGGGCAATCCTGATTGCCCCAGACTGGCCATGCCAGCACTGGTACCCACTACTGCGCAGCCTGTCACTGGTACCACCCTGACACCTACCCCAGATCCCAACCCTCCTCACTCAGCAGGGGGACAGATCTTGCATCTTCAACTGCAAACCCTGAATCTTGCAGCTTGGCTTATTCCTTGAATTTTGCCCCAGTGACCAGCCTAAGCAAGCAGGTGCTGGACGTCATTCTTGAAGCCAGAAGACCCAGTACAAAGAAATCCTATGCTGATAAGTGGAAATGTATCGTTCCTGTATTCAGTCTAAAGGAGAGGACACAGCACTGCCCTCCTTACCTCTCATCCTGGATTACCTAGTGGATCTCCTCAATTAAGATCCATGCCTCTGCCATTTCGGCTCATTACAGCACTGAGCCACCTCTGTTCTCTCACCCTCTCATCAAACAGTCCCTGAGAGGGGCAAACAACTTAAGGCCACCAAGGAGAGCACTCACCCCTGCTTGGGACCTTAACTTTATACTGGAAAAGCTCATGCTACCCCCCCCCCCCCCTTGAGCCTGCAGCATCAGCAGAGTTAAAATTCCTCTCTTGGAAAACAGCCTTGCTTCTGACCATCACTTCAGCTAGAAGAGTGTCTGAGCTACAAGCACTTATGGCTGTGGAACCCTTCATTATTTTTCATGCTGACAGGGTCTCCCTCAGGACTAACCCTTCCTTTATGCCTAAAGTGGTGTCCAGTGTGGCTCTCAACTAATCTATCCATTTGCCAACCTTCTTCCCTAATCCACAAAATAAAGGGGAAATGATCCTGCATTCCTTGGATGTGCACAGACAGCTCAGATTCTACCTTGGTAGGACTAAGCCCTTCAGTAAATCTGACCAGTTACTAGTCAGTTTGCACCGGGGGCAGAGGCCAAGGCCATTTCAAAACAAACAATTTCCAAACGGATACACACTGTGGCCATTTCTGCTACAAGCACCAAGGGAAACCAACCCCTCATGGGGTCAGAACACATTCCACTAGGGCAGCTTCTACCTCCACAGCATTCATCAGGGGAGTCCCTACCAGGGACATTCTGGAAGCTGCTACCTGGAGCTCTACACACACCTTCACCAAGCATTATCACCTGCCTATCTTTTCAAAATCCAGGGCAGGTTTTGCAACAGCAGTCCTGCAGGGCATACTAGCCAGCCCCAACTCTTCTTGTCTGCCTCTACCCTTTCTTCAGCTTTGGGAATCAACCCAAGTGTGATGACAGCAACAGTGAAACACAAAGCACATAGTATAGCTGTGTACATTTACCATAACTGTAGATGTTCGAGTGTGTTCACTGTTGCAGTCCTGGTTTCCCACCCTCCAGCTCCCTTGTCTCTCTCCCTCTCTCTCTCTCTCTCTCTCTCTCATATTTATGTCTATTACTCACCCCTTACAGGGATAGTGGTATTTACTTTTTACTGGTGGTGTTTTTCCCACCATAACTTAGCCCCCTATTTGGGGGCCTCCTGACATTTGGGGCAAGAAAAACTGATGTAATGGCTTTGGCTGCCTGTTTTTATACCCCTGACGACCTGACATCAGCTCTGGAGCGACAGAAACTGATGCAGAAATACTAAGTCTCTGGTATTCGGGCCGACTGAGGGCTACCTGCAGGCAGATAACCCAAGTGTAATGACTCCAACAGTGAATACACCCGAGCATCTACATTTATGCTAAGTGTACACAAGTGTACTTTCTCCTACCTTGTTGACTGCTGTTGTGGTTTATTTCCTCTTCAGTTAAATATAGAGGACATATGAGCATTGTTGTTTACCTGTCCCTCACCTGTTTGTCGTTAACACTTCTGATATAACTACTGATACATATGAGCATTGTTGTTTACCTGTCTCTCACCTGTTTGTCGTTAACACTTCTGATATAACTACTGATACATATGAGCATTGTTGTTTACCTGTCTCTCACCTGTTTGTTGTTAACACTTCTGATATAACTACTGATACATATGAGCATTGTTGTTTACCTGTCTCTCACCTGTTTGCCGTTAACACTTCTGATATAACTACTGATACATATGAGCATTGTTGTTTACCTGTCTCTCACCTGTTTGTCGTTAACACTTCTGTTATAACTACTGATACATATGAGCATTGTTGTTTACCTGTCTCTCACCTGTTTGTCATTAACACTTCTAATATAACTACTGATACATATGAGCATTGTTGTTTACCTGTCTCTCACCTGTTTTTCCTTAACACTTCTGATATACCTACTGATACATATGAGCATTGTTGTTTACCTGTCTCTCACCTGGTTTTCGTTAACACTTCTGATATACCTACTGATACATATGAGCATTGTTGTTTACCTGTCTCTCACCTGGTTTTCGTTAACACTTCTGATATAACTACTGATACATATGAGCATTGTTGTTTACCTGTCTCTCACCTGTTTTTCCTTAACACTTTTGATATACCTACTGATACATATGAGCATTGTTGTTTACCTGTCTCTCACCTGGTTTTCGTTAACACTTCTGATATAACTACTGATACCTACCGATTATCCTTTTAATTTCCTGTCCCGTCACTCCTATACGTTGAAAGTCACCCTATTTCTTTTTTAATTAATGTTGCTGTAATATTGTTTGCCACACCAGCTATGGGTAAATCCAGCATTACCCACATCCAGCTGTGGGTTTTTGCCATATTAACTGTTACTAATGGATGCAATACATATACTTCACAGTAGTAATGTCTACTTTGATAATTTAATAACTGGAAGCATATAAGGGGATTGTTTAAAAATGTATACTGAAGTAATGCAGCTGGTCATCTGACTAAACATTGGGCAGGTCATTCACTTAACACTGTAACCTCACTCCTGTCCCAGAACCTCCAGTCTGGCTAGGGTGTGGTACCTGACTGAGTTCAAGCATTTTGTACATGTAGTGAAGAATGTGGAAGAATTGACTGTGTTATACAATTTTTGTACTAATTAACATTTCCTGACCTATACAACAGAAATTCTGTATTTACAAAAATGTTCTGCGTGTAATTCAACTACTAACAAAGGTATTACTGCAATGAAATTATGTGACAATGCAAGTCTCGCTCTATATATATATATATATATATGTGTGTGTATATACACACACACACACACATGCACATTATATATCATATTATATATATATATATATATATATATATATATATATATATATATATATAAAATATATATATTATATATTATGTACACACACGCATATATATATATATATATATATATATATATATAGATTCACTTTATAACCTCAAAATGCTGAAATATCGAATTTCAGTATCTCGAGACTATAAAACCGAATCCACAAAACACCGACAAACAAAAACCGCGAAACCACATAACCAAAAACACCGCATACACTACACTAAACATACAACAAAACACCCACATCACAACATAAACAAAAAAACAACACACATACACAACTCACAAACACATATGCAGGGGGGCAAGCCCCCCTGCACCCCCTCCTACTTATATATACTAACTCCGAGATCGCACAAACACAACACAAAAGCTCACTCACACACGCACATTCTCCAATCCCTCACACACATTCTAACTCCCACTCAAAACCCTTACAAAACACTCACTTACCTGACATAACACCTACATCCAAACACGGCACCGCGCACCAACAAAACACAAACCCGGACATTACATAGCGCAACTTCATAACCGCGAATTCGACATATTTTTGACATACGTCAAATTTGCGATTATGAACGTTCGCTATTTTGAACATTTGACTTTATAGCTTCGAGATACTGAAATTCGACATTTCAGTATTTCGATATTATAAAGTGAACCCATATATATATATATATATATATATATATATATATATAGGTTCATAGGTTCATAGGTTCATACTAGGCTATCTGCCCGAGGGCATTTATAAGCCTAGCCCATAGTTTTGTGGCTTACGCCACCCCTTTTGTATGGGGAACTATACCCATTATTTTGCTGTGCCTCTGTCTAGCAGTGACACTGAGGTAATCCCTGGAGTATATCTGCGATCTCCCATCCATTGGTCAAGATTTCTCTTGAACAAGGCCAGCGAGGTGCTCTGCCTCACATATATAGGTTCATATATATATGTAAAATATATATATATATATATATATATATATATATATATATATATATATATATATATATATATATATATATATATATATATATATTATATATATATATATATACACACATATATAGTTTGTGCACAAATACATTTATGTACATAAAAATCATTTTCACAGTACTCATGCAGATGTACATCTGTAATTTACTGACGATATATATATATATATATATATATATATATAACTATGTATGTATATATATATAGATCTATAAATATACATAATTATATATATAAATATATACCTATATATATATATATATATATATATATATATATATATATTTAGATACTAGGCTATCTGCCTGAGGGCATTTATAAGCCTAGCCAGTGTGTGTCGGCTTTCGCCACCCCATTGATTAATTAACTGATCCTCTGTCAAACAGAGACAATGAAGTGATCCCAGTGGTGTATTTTCTGTTACCCATCCACTCATCAAGGTTTCTCTTGAAGAATGTTAGTGAGGGGCTCTGCCTGATGTAATTTGGAATTTTGTTCCAAAGCATGGGGAGTTTCTGTGACAGGAATCTATCCCTCCAGCACGTTCTATCTATTGTTGTGGCGAGGTTTAGCTCACTAGAGCACGTGGCTCGCAGTGACTTGGATTTCTTTAGGTGGAGCATGTCCATCAATTCTGAGTTGGACATGGCTTTGTAAGTCAGGCAGAGATCACCTCTAAGTAAGCGATATGCCATTGAGTACATCCAGTGTTTTTTCAGTTCGTCTGCATAGGACATATGTTTGAGACCAGTAATCCTCTTGGTGAGGTACTTTTGTGGTCTTTCCAGCTGTTGGAAGTGTCTTGTGAGGTACATCCCAAATGGGGCATTGTACGCTATGATGGGTCTAATGATTGACAAGTAGAGGGGCGCTATAACCTCTTTATTTCTAGATGCAAACCATTTAGTAATTAGATGGGCCACATAGAAGGAATTCTTAACTACTTTGGCAATATGATTGTCAAAGGAGAGATTACTATCTACCTGGGTCCCCAGATCTGTTATTACCTCTTCTGTATTAAGGGGGCTGCCACCTATGTGGTAATTCATGGGTGTTTTGTTTTTTCCAAACGGGATGACTATGCATTTTTTGGCATTTAGCTTGAGGCCATGACTTTGACACCAGTTGTCTGTCTCAGTAAGGCCCTTTTGGAGGATGTCCGTGTCCGCCGGAGAGTCAATTATGGCTCCCAGTTTGCAGTCATCGGTGAACTTGGTTAGCCATAGTCCTCCTGTGTCTACCTGTACTTCTGGGAAGTATATGCCAAATAGTAGGGATCCCAGGACCGAGCCTTGTGGGGCACCACTTGTGACTGGTTTAGAGTCGGAGCTGGAGCCCGCTAGTCTTAACATGTGAGTTCTGTCTGTAGGCCAGTTGGCAACCCATCTTGTGACGTAGTGGTTTATATTCTGGCTGGTGAGTTTTTCTGTAATACCCGAGTGGGGAATGGTGTCGAAAGCCTTGGCGAGGTCAAGGTAGGCTTTGTGAACCACCTTTCCCTCGTCTATGGCCTTGGTGACTGTCTCGAAGAAGTCTACCAGATTTAATAGGCATGATCTGCCCTTAACAAAGCCGAACTGGGTCAGGTCAAGTGTTTGGAGGTTCCCAATGTCTTTGTTAATGAGTTCCATGATGATGCGCTCCATAGCCTTACAGAGTATATGCATATATATATATATATATATATATATATATATATATATATATATATATATAAATATATATTTCTTTACTCATAAATGTACATTCGTATTTATACACAAAATTTTGTCATCACATTTGCATTCCATACTTGCATACAGATGCAGTTCTGTGTACAGATGTTTTCTTTTGCATTATACAAACATATAGATATGTGTTTGCAGTTATAAATATTTCTTCTAGCAAATACCTTCAATAGTGCACTTTACTTTTATTGTATTTTTTTAATCTATGTTTATGACCAAAAAACAAAATACTAAAGAACAATGGCCTTCTTGACATCACCTGAAGATGACGACGATGATGATGATGACATAGTTATATTTATAAAGCAGCATGAGTTAAGTGGCATGCAGTCCCAAAGTTTAATGGAAGGATCTCACACCCCACATGTTCATAGCTCTACAGGAAGTGACAGTGCATCACAAAGTCACATGTTAGTAGCTATACAGGAAGTGACAGTACATCACAAAGTCACATGTTAGTAGCTCTACAGGAACTGACAGTGCATCACAAAGTCACATGTTAGCAGCTCTACAGGAAGTGACAGTGCATCACAAAGTCACATGTTTGTAGCTCTATAGGAAGTGACAGTACATCACAAAGTCACATGTTAGTAGCTCTACAAGAAGTGAAAGTGCATCATAAAGTCACATGTAAGTAACTCTTCAGTAGGTGACAGTGCATCACAAAGCAAAGCACATGCTGAAATTGCACTCCCATTTGTTCCAGAAAAAAACATGCAGCTCCACACCAGCATCTCCAAATCCACAGCAATAACTTATAGATGATGGCAAAAATTCAGATGCAGCAATGTCCACAGTGACACCTTTACAAAGGGCCTTCAGGCCCAGGGATTTGTTATGGCTACCAGAGGGAACACATAAAGCATTGGCCACCCAACAGCAAATGCTGTGACATTGTTTGTGCTTGGTCACTGCCACAGAGTCGGCTAGAAATGGTCAGGGTCCCCGGGGTGAATGTAAGGATTTCCAGCAATACATGGAAATGGTACAGAGTAGGGATAATGCCATGTTCACAGTTATGTGCAGTACAGGAGCACAGCAATCATCTAAGGCCACCTTCATTCATACACTTGTTAGGATTTACCAGATTCAAGTAGAAGTCAGTCTTGGAAGGGTACTGTCCAGACATGTGGGTGGTAGATCACATGAGACTTCAAGTGCTTCTCAAAAAAAAATACTGTAATTAGGAGGGGGAGCAAGATTTGATACAGGCCATGTCAACATTCCTGTACACACAGCAGAATCTCTGATTCATGCTCCCGGTCCCACTACACAGTAAGATCAGTGTCTGCAGGATCACATACATCAGGTAGGTCCGTTAACATCAGACTGACTCATCATCCAACTCTCATAACAGATTCTCTTCAAAGTTATTTGCACCATCAGCTAGCCATCTTTAGGAGATGTGTATGACACATTTGACCTTGAGCTACTGTGATTCAAGTGTAATATTATTAAGTAAAGTAAAAGAAACAGGGGACTTTGGATACTTTTAACTGTATGCACTTCATTCCTGTAATAGTTCTGCTTAAAATCTCACAGAACTGTGGAAACAAAGCTGTATGTTGTAACATAATATTGCAGTGATTAACACCATTATTGCTCTGTACATTAATATTGTTACAGCTGACAGTTACCTGCAACTTAAAAGTAGTAATTCAGATGAAAATAAGTATCATGCCATGTAAACAAACACTGCTGCCAATTCACCCTCCCCAGTGCATAAAAAGTTGTATTTTTATCTCTGATGCCACAACTTTTGTGTATAAAAAATAAAATAATCTGATATGCAGTAGCTTAACAGACAACATAGTTCAAAGAGTGGTAAAATTGCATAATATATATAGAAAACAATATGATATGTTTTCATTCAATTGCAGTGTATGAACTCATGTTAAATAATGAAGTAAGACTTTTTAATAATTGTACCATTTCAGGACATTTAGTACGTTCAGTCTTATGTACATAATCTCATTAGAATGTATTCTGCAAAATAGTTAAAAATGGGATTATTCCTTATATGATGCCTTTTGACATCACTCAACAGGAGTGAATGAGCACACAGAGATGACTTTTACAAACAATAGTATGATTACCTGTTCTGAAATAAAAATTATTATTTAAAGATGAAAATAAATGTCCTATAAATAGTGACAGTAGACCATACACCGCATGGCAAAGCCCACAGATATCACTGCATGAGTCATTTATGCTCTACGTGTTTTTTTTACAAAAAAGGAAACACTGACCTGATGTCATGGTCCCTAGTTCTAGACTAGACACCACCTCTTTCTCTGCACAGCCATGTACTGTGCATGAGCCTGCAGCATGGGGTCCCCTACTACTGTTGAGAACTGGTCACCATTAGACACAGTAGGACTGGAACTGGGAGTGTAAGGAATACAGCTTGGGTCACTTCTTCACCAGCCTGATGTATGATCATGTTGTACAGAATGCTACATGCAGTAAACATCCTGCATGCTTCATTTGAGTCATACTGAAGGTCAACCCCCCCCCCCCCCACACCAGATTAATCCAGGCACTTAAAATGACTCTTCAGGAGGCCAAAGACCCTCTCAATGGAAAGATGATTCTGGGGCAGGGCTGTGCTGCAGTGCTGTTCTGGGGCAGGGCTGTGTTGTTGTCCTGTTCTGCAGCTCTACTAAGATATCTAACTGGTGTTATGAACAGTGGCTCCAGGGGATATCCTGCATCACCTAAATGAAAAAAATAGAAAGAGAAAAGGAGGGGGAGACAAAAAAGGGAAAAGTGCTTTAGTATTCAGCAATACATTTTGGCATGAATATATGTTTAAATAAAATAGAAAAAGTATATATATATATATATATATATATATATATATATATATGTTTGTGTGTGTGTGTGTGTGTGTGTGTGTATATATATATATATATATATATATATATATATATATATATGTATATATATATATATATACACATTTCCACTTACCAACAAGATGGCCACTGATCATCCTATAAGAAGTGGTAGAATGAGATAGTGTGCTAGATGTAGGAATAATGTGCACTGCCAGGAGATTAGGCAGAGACACTGTTTATAGTCTCCCATGCTTCACACACTATTTGGCAATTTTGGGAATGGTATCCCTTCCTGTTGTAGTACCACCCTCCAGACCAGATGATGGAGGCCCTAATTGCAACATTGATGCAATCTGTTGCAGCAAGTAATTAGGGAAATGTGCCACCCCGTAAAAGGCATGCATAGTCCTGGCTCAGTCCTGAGGTGAGACCAGGAAATAGATGTATTGATCCACATTGCCAAGAGTACATCCAGGAACTGCCAAGGTGACTTCAAGGTAGAAGCCTGTGAGATACCCAACATTTCACTTAGGCTATCTTTGGAAGGTCCCTATGGCAAGAGAGCTATACAAAATCTTTGCATCCACAGTGATAGCAAGACTATGCATTCCCACAGTGCCCCTGTGTGTGTGTGTGGGGCATTTGTATTCACTAGGACCATTAGAATATCTCTGTCCACTCTGAACCTTTCAAGTATTTCCTGATTGTTAAAATTATAATGCGTTATTCTGTGACTATATCTCTGCCTTCTTGCTGGGTACAAGTATTTTTGGCTCAGCCAAGAGTAGCGGATCACACAGAAAAATAGTGAGGCTAGCAGTAAGTGATAGCAATGTCACGGACTGCAAAGCAGAGTAGGTATGACCTGCCTTTTATAACTTATCTGTGGACAGTGCAGGAAAGCACACAATTTTGATTAATCACAAGTATCCTGGAGATGGCCTTATTAGCATACAGTGTTTTACATCTTTTCTCATTTGCATCTCATTATGACTTCATTCATTTACGCTTATTGGCAGCCTTTACATGTTAGTGTAAGGGGACTCTAGAAATCTTGCCATTGCTGTGAAAACACATGAACAGCATGGCTAGCCTTTACATGTTCACATAATGGCTATGAATACCAGCCTTACATGCCATCTCTCAGATCGTATATGTGATATATTTAAGGTAGTAATTTGTGCCTGTCTTGTGTCTTTCGGCTTTTTCCCAGTTAGGGGTTGCCACAGCGGAACTCTGGTCTGCTAATGATTGGCAGTAGATTTTTACGTGCTGGCTTGCCGGGCCTAACACACAACCTTCAATGAAGGAACGCCCATTCATGTATGTTGCCACATAGAAGAGCTCTAACTGGGAATCGAACGGGCAACGTCTAACTGTGAGGCGACAATGCTACCGCAGCACCACCACCGCAGTTATATTTACGGTAGTAATATTTTAGTGTAAATCAAAGATGAAAATGATAAATTTCAAAACAACTTTAAATATAATTTAATTGATATAAAAATAAGTTCATTAAAAATAAATCTGTAACATGGAATTAAGCCGACACATACCTTTCTAATTTTATCCAGCCAAGATAATCATATTCTCCCAGTCTTTATTATTGAGTGGATATAACACTTTGAGATTGCTCATAAACTTCAGGACAAACACCATTCCTACCATATTTGATTTAGAATGCACAAGCCTCTTTCAGTTTTAGGGTTTATTTCAGTTTGTATCACATAACTGGTGTTTTCAGAAATAAGGAGGTAATGGCCACCCATTTGGCTGTAAGGGGTCTATATTAGATTACCAAACGCTTAAAAAAGCGAATGGTGATTGATCGAACTTATGTAAGCGAAAGCTTAAAATATCGAAGCAACAGAAACCCAAATTTTTTCCTAGGGAAAGAATTTGGTTGTCCGTTTCTGTTGCTTCGGTATTTTCAGTGCTGTGGTGGAAAGTTACGGGTCGGGTTCAGGTAAGTGTGCGATTGTGTAAATGTGAGTGTTAGGGCGGGTTAGGTGAGTTAGGGTTAGGGAGTGGGTGAGGTGAGTGTGTGATAGTGACGGACCTTAGGGTTAGGGTTTGGGTTAAGGTAAGTGGATAGTTAGTGGTGTGTGCATAGTTTAGTGTAGGGTTAGTTGTCAGATTTTAGGCGTATGTGTGTGGATTGCTGTTTGTTTGGTGTGCTTGTGTTGTGTGTATGTGTTATGGAACAGCGTTTTTTTCCCTAGGAAAAAAATCGCTGTTCTGACAGTTTGAGATTGTAGCTTTCACTTACATAAGTTTGATCAATCAGTGTTCAGTTTTTTAAGCGTTCGGTGATCTAATATAGACCTGGCTGTAAGCATGGTACAGTCCATGTTCTGCATTGATACTGGCATATAAGGTGACAAGTGATTGGTCACAGAACCTACATGTGGTTAAGGACAGAAACAAGAGGGGGCCAAGAATAAATAACAACTTGAACTTTAAGGAGAGTGTGGGGAAAGGAAGAACAGCAGAGTGTTACACTTTGTCATGTATTGTTTTGCATTGTGTAATATAAATATTTGATTATCTTCCTGACTTCAAGCTAATTATTTCTGACTGAAATTTGGTTTGATCTTCATTTTTCCAGGTGACAATTTAACCCAGAGTGCAGTGTGACCATGGGTTAAGATATCTTGGGACAGAGCAGGAGAAGAGGTGGTCTCTTTTCCTTTCAGGGCAGTAAACTGAGTTCCTTACATGTTGGTCAGTCACATCCTCCTTGGTGGGTTTTAATTTCATAATTTGGTACAAACCCTCATGATGATATTTAACTATAAATGATGGTTAAAACAATCAACGAAGCTGGCAGGACTGATAACTGATTTCTACAAGAGGTAACATGCTAAAGACCATGCTTTAGAAAATGTTATTTTTGGTTTATGCTACAAATCATCTTTATTTTTGTATAGAAATACAATGTGACTGCATGAATAAATTATATCAAAGTAAACAAATATAAGATAAAGTCTGAATCTAGGACTCATGGTTAGGGGAAAATTATTAGAATCATAGCATAAAGACAGATTTTAAGAATTTTATAAGAATGGGTGTAATCAGAAGTCAGACTCTGTAAGATAGTGACAGTAAAACAGAACACAGACTAACTTTGATTTAATAAACACCAGCTATCCAGATTTCTGCTTTATCTAAACCATGGCCTTGCCCCCTTTAGGCTGATAATGTAGCTGGAATACGAATTTTCCCGGCAACATTTTATTTTAATTCTAACCCTGTAATTCAGACTTTTATTTCATTTCAGACTCAACAACTGTTGAAGCAGTTAATCAGTTAATCTGCAGGTGTGCTGTTATACACAACACAGAAGAGAATAGTCATAGAAACCTCATTAATGCTTGGTACAGCAGTCAGTTAATGTTGCCACGAGCTTAGACTAATTGCCTAATTACAGCCATTAGAAACTTCTTTTTAGAGTGCTCATTTTTCTCTGCAGCCATCCGTTAGAGTTACTATAGCAATACATTCCACAGAATAACAGTAAAGGTATGCCTTTTAAAATAAACGTCTATTTATATTTCACAATAATGTTTAATGCTTGTAAACGTATATGTAGCTGTTAGGGAACAATATTTTTCACTGCAAACCTTAAAAATAATACGAACTGGCAAGTACATCATTATGCAGCACAGAGTGTGTTGTTACAACACTCTTAATTACTTTGTGCGCATTCTTGGATTACTTCTTTTCAGATGTTAAAGTTAATGGGAATGTTTTTGGTTAGAAGCATGCAAAATGTTTACTAACTTGCAAGTAATTTGTTTGCTTGAGTACAGCTTACAAATGTAATGTGGGTTCTTAGATTTGAACATGCATATTATTGTTAGTTTTTTTCTATTTCCTGGTTGTCCCTTATCATACCATATAGTCTTTGCACATTAAATTCTTACTTGTGGTCTTTAAACATTATAGCAAAGTTTCCCAAACAATGGTATATTATTTTTTAAGAACAGAAGTTCTTTCAGGTGGTAGATTCTATGGAGTCATTGGTATTTTTTCCTGTGGATTTAGTTCATTTATTTGATGAATATATGCATATTTCAATTTTTAGGAGAACAATACACTAATTCTACCAATGTTTGTGGGACTTCAAACTTTCTTCCATCTGCCCTTGATGTGGCATACTTTTTGAATAGGTCAAACAACTGTCAACTTTTTCTTTCTGAAGTTGCCTTACAACCAGATAGAGCTTCTTTGTACATCTCCTGAGTCTTGTTTTAGTAGTTGGTAGACTTTGCCTAGTGCCTTGCTCTTTGCCACTGTGACTGTTATTTTATCCTCTTTAAAACACAAATGAAAGGCCCAAGGAAACAAACTGCTGCAGGTAAAATCCAGAACTTTAATCTAGAAACTTTTTGAAATAAAAATTCTTTAAAACTATGAAAGATATGTGCTTTCCTTCACAAAAATACATGGACTTCATCAGATAAACATTGCTGGAAGTACATAAAAAATTTGTAACATTTGTGTTCAATCACATGACCACCAAACCCTCAGACATTTGTGTTCAATCACATGACCACCAAACCCTCAGACATTTGTGTTCAATCACATGACCACCAAGCCCTCAGGCAATGAAGCATCATCTTAAAGGAGCCACCACAAAGAAATTCACAGTGTGTGTACTACTGTCAATTCAATTAACAAAATTTACAAACAAAGAAAAATATATAAAAAATAGTATAAAATGCATTCCCTATATAATCAGGAAAATGAAGACAAAAGTATGTAAAAATATGTAAAGTATAAACCCTGTATTTAGGGCTCATCTTTCCAGTACTTTTAACTTAAGCACACATGCTGTTGAAACATGTTCATTGTGTCCAGGCCAGTTACTGGCATTCAAATGCAGCTGCCAATGCAATTCATATTTTCCAGTAATACGGTCCATAGACTTTCATTACTGTTGGAAGGCATTTGTGCCAAAATACAATATTTGAACATGTGGTGTGGGTAACATTTTATGTGTTTGTAGAGGGCATTAGTCTCTTTTCTCATTCTGATTTCATATAAATGTTCATATATTTTGTTCTTCAGTCTCCTCTCTGTTTTTCCTATGTAAAACAGGGGCAGAACATACACAGTGCACAATATGCCACCTTTGTTGTACAACAATGTAATCTGTTACTTATAGCAACCACCTGGTTGTTCAAAGCAATTTCATGGCACACCAGAATATTTGGGCAGTAGGGGCAACAACCACACTTTTTCATCCCCATAAATTCAGAATTTTGTTTATGTTGGTGTTTGGACCAACTGTGTTCTCATATTGTTTTCAAATTCCTGCCCCTTTTGAACACCACTCGTAGACCCAGCCCCACATAACCACTAACAGTATTCTGTTGTAGGAGAAGACACCAATTCTTTTCCAGAATTAATTTTATGGCGAGACCTTCAGTAGAATAGGTTGTAATAAAATAATTCCTGAAGGTCTCTGTGTTTGTGTTTGTGGTCTCATGTAATGTATATGTCTCACATGTAATCAGTTTACCCAATTTCAGGTTGTCTGCATATAGACTGTAGAACATCTCAGATGAAAAAGTAAGGTCTAAAAGATACAATCTAAACAAGTAAGGGCATAGGTCAGAGCCCTGTGGGACACCCTGACTGTAACCAAGGATTTCACCTGTCCAGTTGTTGTATGATACTTGCCATATCTTATTGGTCATCTGCACTTGACTTTGATGGTCTATACACTCCAACAATTGTTATATGTTCCAGGGCTGTCTTTATAGTCACAGGTACACAGTCTATAGTATTGGTGTAATCATTGAACATGTAACAGTCACAGGTCTCATAACTATCTTGAATCCCTATCATAACACCTCCACATGATTTTTTGTTATAATGTCTGTTACAGTAAAAACATTTATACCCTGACAGAACTGTTTTCCAGTCATTATTTTTTGACTATGTTTCACAAACAATAATGACATCAACCTTGTGGGAACATAGCAAATTTTCCAGTAAAAACACTTTATTATTAATGCTCCTAGCATTCACAACCATCAGAGCTGCATCAAATTTTGCTATCCGTGAACTGTTAAATTTTTGACCTGGCAAAAATCCTGCCTAGTGTTTGTCAAATATTGCAAAATATCTGCTGCAAAAATTCTCTTCCCTGATCTTGACAAATGTATGCCATCCTGTCTGAACACATGTGCCCAAAACTAAGCTTGGATGCTCTACACATTTCCAATTTTTAAAACAGGACATTTTTTTCCATGTAGGTATTTACCCAAACAATCTTTTTATTCAGTGACCTGACAATCATCTTTCTATAGGTTGTTGTTGCTGTGTCTTTCAGCTTTTCCCGGTTAGGGGTTGCCACAGCAGAACACCGGTCCACTAATGATTGGCAGTTGATTTTTACATGCTGAGTTGCCAGCCCTAACGCACAACCTTCAACAAAGGTACGCCCATTCACGCATGTCTCCACGCAGAAGACGCTCTAGCTGAGAGTCGAACCGGTCAGCGTCTTACTGTGAGGTGACAACGCTACCACAGCACCACTCTATAGGTGATTTGTGAAAAATATGTCCTAACACCAGTACAAGCTATACTAATCTAAGAGAGCTGTCACTTCCCTACTAACAGTCAGAGAATCCTTGAAAGTGACGTCATTTGTACCAACATGAATAAAAACAGATCCGTACTTCCTTACATTAAGGCATTCCAAGGTTGTGTCATGTCTTCTATTTTTGATCCTGGCAAGCATAACACTATTCAATGTTCATTATCATCTCTGCAAATATAAGTATCAGTTCCTCTAATAATTGAAGGTCTAATTACAAGAATATCTTTGCTGGCCAGCTCTGAAGAATCTTCAGCTTCTAATACAGTAATATCTGCTCTATCAATTGTTACAAAGGATAGATCTTCATCACTATTAGTCTTATTAATTCCGCTGTTTTCATTGTGTATTAAATTCTCATCCAGATGGTATTGTAAATCCATGGCTTGAGCAATGTAGTCAACATCTGTCTTTCTCTTCTTTTTTCTTACAGTAATGTTCAATCCTTCCACGTTCAGTTTGGATTTCTTCATTTTTACCTGCCCCTTGCATCTTTTTTCTACCTTCTCCATTGGAAGAATGATTCTTTTATCTGTAGACTGAAGGTTTTCTGATACAAAAATATCATCATTACCTGTAACGTGTGTGTTACATAACAAAGCAGTGTCCTTTTTATTACATATCCTTTTTTCCTTTACAGTCATTAGTCAGTTTCTTTTTCTTCCTTGTTATTTGTTGTGACCTTCTTCCTTTCTTTCTTTTCTTGTTTCCTTCTAAACAAACTGGATCCTCAGATTGCGGAAAACTGTTATCAAGAATTCCAGAGTTGTCAGCGGCATCATCTTGTTTCATAGGGGTTGAGTGATCTTTGCAGAAAATAGATGCATCATTTCCTAAATGTGTTCTATTTGTTCTATAAAAGTCTTTCAACTTTTCCCGGTTAGGGGTCACCACAGCAGAACTCCAGTCCGCTAATGATTGGCAGTGGATTTTTACTGTGCCAAGTTGCCAGCCCAATGCCCAACCTTCAAAGAAGGCACACTCATTCATGCACGCACCTACCTGCATGTCTTTAGATGTCATTCAACTGTGGGGAGGACATGCAGACTCCACATAGAAGGTGCTCTGGCCGAGAATCGAATGGGAGAACCTCTTGCAGTGAGGAGTCAATGCTAACCACTGCACCATCATGACCCTTGTTCTGTTTGTTCTATGCCTAACATTATTTAGTTCATCAGTCCAGTCATTAATATATAAAATGACAGTTCTCCAAGCCACATTTCACTCTACAGCATGAATAACAGTAGCGGCACAGCACTCGTTTGTATTCATGCAAGAACAAACATGGATGGTCGAAAGTGGAGTGCACACTAGCATGAAAGTACTCGGGACAGGTTTAAATGCAGTGATTACCAACAATTACATGCATGGTATTTTCTTAAGCATCACATCACTGAATACTTTCTCTTAAATAGCTGCCTAAAGAATAAAGAGAGATGTTGAATCATGTAGCTTATTTGGTTGATTGCTAAAATTCAAATAAAACAAAGAGATCAAATTTGCAACTGATTTTACTATATTCCTGTCTAACAGATACTATGTACTTTAGCCCTGCATTGGTTTGGATTTAGATAGATGTTTGCTGTCATTCCTGTGATATGATGCTTAAGACGTACTTCCCTTCGTTTCTTTGGATTTAGGTGGATGTTTGCTGTAGTTCCTGTGACATGATGCTTAAGACATACTTCATGTTGCCACTGAAAACAGCTTTACTTAGGGAAGGGTCTGCAGGATTCCATTTAACTCACTTACACTGACAGTACCCATGAACTTGCACATCTCATACAGTGGATCATCCTGAGCATTGTACTCATTCAGTACAAGATGGAAATGTTACAGCGTCTATTACATCTGTTATACATGCTTGTGTAGAGCACTACAAACTTTCCTGTCTTCAACTCCATAACAAGAGAATGTTGCCATAAGCACCATCTCTATTTATACCTTTTTAAATTATAGTAAGCCCCTAGAATATTTAATGAACATTATTTGCACCAAGCTAGCTGGAGACACAGTAAGATATTGACTGCAATAAACATTACACTTTGGGGGCAGTGATCAGTTTTATTCTGTGAAAAAGTGGGTATCATAGTTTCACAGGTCAGAACTTAGCTAGATGCCCTTGTAGGCCATTTTAAGCCTAGCCAATTTTTTTCTCTGGTGCGAAGCAAACTGTTGTGTTCTAGCACAAGATACATCAAACACTGGTTGAATACAATGGATTTTTTTAAATAAGGGTAGGGTTAAAATGCCATTCCCACTTGGAAATGGAAATTGTAACTAGATGTGAAAGTACATACCTTGATCCTATCAAATGTAGTGGCAGTGCAGTTACATAAGTTGGAAATTGCTCTTTATACACCTTTTATGCCCTTTCTATCACTGAATGTGAATTGTCTCAGTGTATACCTTGCACTGACATATTTAACTTTGTTTTATTGTTTTTGACATTTGCAGATAGTATATAGTTGTCCAATTGCATTTGCAGATTGGCACAACAATGCTCAGTCAAAGCATATGGATCCTTCATTTCTGGCCCAGCAACTTCGAATCTTTCCAATTGTAATTTTCTGGCACAATATCATTAAACATTTAATAGAACTGTATCTCGTTGCTTTTTCCAGATATATTGCACTTTCTTCTGACCAATCCCACTGATGTATTCTGCTGCGAGATTCATTTCCATGTATCAAGTGCCATTATTGCAAAGTCAAACTATTTTCAGTATCACCAAAATAATCATTTAACACCACTCCATTACATCAGCAGTGTATGAAAACATCTGAAAAAACATCAAAGTTATCTGTATAAAAACTGCCAGCTAGTACCATCTTCACAATCAGATCCTTAATGAATAAAATAACAGGTGGTGTACTACACAACCTTAATTATTCCAGCAACTAAAAATATGTTGTTATTATTAAACTGCAACCAACAGCTTCACAAAGTCCAGAAAAATTAATAAACTGACAAAGTATTTAAAACAGAAAATTGCAAAAAAAAAATGTTAAAAGATGGGAGAATGGGATGTAATGTTTATGAAGGCTTTTTTATATGAGAATATGCATGGTTTGGCTGTGACTTTTTAGCATTTTTATAGATAGAAACCTGCTTATCCGTGGTGGTGCAGCGGTAACATTGTTGCCTCACAGTAAGAGGTTCTCCCGTTCAATTCTCGGCTGGAGCTCCTTCTGTGTGGAGTGTGCATGTCCTCCTCGCGGTCGAGTGGCCTTCGGAAGACATGCGTGAATGGGTGTGCCTTTGTTGAAGGCTGGGCGTCGAGCTGGCACCTCGGCACCGTAAAAATCTACTGCCAATCATTAGCGGACTGGAGTTCCACTGTGGCGACCCCTAACCGGGAAAAGCTGAAAGAAGGACAAGAACGTAGATAGAAAGCTGCTCACATCATTTCTGGTTTTGGAAACCTTTTGGTGGACTTTTTAAATATTTAAATGGGGGTTTTAACAATTGTAAATGGACTGAAGAAGTCTGATACTCATTAAATGAAAGCGCTCACATTTTACATTAATGAATTTACAGTTTAAGTACAGCATCCATTGCCTTGCTTCGTTTTTTGTTTTAAATAGCTTCACAAAGTAACAACCAACTTTATTTTATATTCTAGTACCTTGGCATCATACTGGCTTGAAAGGAATGTAAAATAAAATGAATTATTAGTTTAAGACGCCTCTTGTAGTCCCTTAATTAATAACACTAGACAATTTTATACAAGTCCATTTATAAAATGTAGTTTTCCTCTTAAAAAGACCTT
The DNA here is from genome assembly GCF_019279795.1 of Protopterus annectens. Taxonomy (NCBI): domain Eukaryota; kingdom Metazoa; phylum Chordata; order Ceratodontiformes; family Protopteridae; genus Protopterus; species Protopterus annectens. The sequence goes on from NC_056732.1 coordinate 31,330,400, forward strand.
CACTATCTGTTTTATTAACACTCCACACAGACTATTTTACTGTAACCTAGACAGTAATTGCAGGGGTACCTCAGGCCACATGGCTTGTAAAGCTATATTCTAATGAATATTGCTACGTGTTCTAACAGGAGCCCCTATCAACACCCATTGTCTAGTAATTTCACTCCTCCCCAGTTGCATGGTTACTCACACACAATGCAGTCTTCACCTTTTTTGTGTCAGCAGATTGAAATCTGTGAACTATTTTTCTCAAAGTATGTTTCCAGTAAAGTGTAATATTTTACTCAACAGTTTATAATCATCTTCAACACTATCAGTCTTCTTGCAGCTCACGCCTCTCTTATTTCCTGTAATGATGTAATACAATTATAATATGAGTTGGTATCCTCAGGATTGTACTTTGATCTTGCAATGGGTTACCCCTCATTCAGGATTAGCTCTTCAACCAAATACCCAGTAAGTGCTGTGAGAAATGGTAACTGGCTTGCAGTTCTGGGTGGGATTAAGGTGGTGATCTGAGAAGGTGTAAATGATATTTTACTTTATTAAATTTCTTCCTTAACAATGAAGATGCCTTTTTTATAGATCATTGACTGTATTTCTTTAGGATGTTTAGATGATGTTATAAATGTAATTAGTTTCCATAACCATAAGGGGTAAGCGTAGGGATGATGTCTGAAATGCATATGTCCATCTTTGTATCCATTCATAGGTCATATTAAGTGATGATGTGCCAGAACAAAGAATGTTCTAGCACACTGGTTCCTGCACTGGGTCTTGCTATCTGTATTTGCTGGCTGAGAGATGTGAGTTTAAACCTCAGGTCATGGAAGGACTATACTACTGCATGGAAACAAAAACTACAGACAGTTTTCATTTCTTACTGATTGTGTTTATTTGTTTGAATGTTTGTTTATTTATATTTGCTAAATTGGATCATCTGGATGAGCTCAGTGCCTGTTTTTGTTGGAGGCCTGTAGTAAAAATTTCTGCAAGGAAACTCCAATACACCATAACAGTTATTGTGAACATTGTAACAATGACAGCGAAGTATGTTATTTAATTATTTAATTATGTATTTTTTTCATGTATTTATTTATTTGCCTTTTTTGACTGGGAAAGTCTGACTGGGCATTGCCCTTTTTCAGCAGAAGCCCTGGGGGAAAAGCACCAGCATAATTCTTTAGCATAGGATATGCAAATTATACAACTTGTTACAATAAAATAGAATAATATATGACATTTTATGGCATTATATTGCAAGCAGAAATTGCATATCTTGTCATTTTGGTACAGTACACAGTAAGTTACATACCTGGAAGAGATACAGGGATATAGTTAATAGAACAGTATTATATTTAAGATTGTCAGTAAAACAGTGAAGACTTGGTGGTAAAATGCTTAAGAGTGGTGATTATATGATGTGAGGTGAGTTTTGAAAGGAAAGTACTTAGAGGTATGCAAGAGCAGAAATTAGAAAGGATGAGTTTTATGTATCCAAATGGTTTGTAAGTGTCTAGCAATTAGTTTCAAGGACTAAAGCTTTGATGTGTTAATGAGTTGCTTACTGTGCCCAGGGTACAGGGTTTGATTCCTTCTGCCTTGATATGCCTCCTCTGACTCTAAGCAAGACACTTAATTAAACTATCGTCCTGCATCACTCTGAAAAAGTGACAAATTGTGCAATGGTCTTATGTAGTTGACAAGGAGGTAAATTAAGTAGAAAATGAACATACAATAGCATCCTTATTAAAGTATATATATAAACGGGAGTGTTACAAAATCCCGAGACCAAAATCCTGAAAGTTCAAAATATTGAAAACTCAAAATACTGAATCTCATAATATTGAAAACACACAGGATACCAACACTTACTATATTCCAGAACAAGTACATACAGAAACAAATAAAAGACAAACCATATTATTCTTCTCCAAGTACAACAAGGCGGCAAGCCCCCCTGCCCCCCCCATGTGGGGGACTGCAGCCTCCACACCTCTGCTACTTAAATATATCAACTCCGAGATTGCACTTAGTGTAGTGAAACGCAATCTCGGAGATGATATATTTAAGTAGCAGGGGGTGTGGGGGGGGGCAGGGGAGCATGCCACCCTGCTTATAGTTGAAGGGTAGTATGTTTCTGTATGTACTTGTGCTGGAATATAGTAAGTGTTGGTATCCTGTGTGTTTTCAGTATTATGAGATTCAGTAGTTTTTGGGCTTTCAGGATTTTGTAGCACTCTCAAATAAATATATATATATATATATATATATATATATATATATATATATATATATATATATATATAAATACCAGTGGTTACCCCCTCGTTGTCAGGTCTGACCATAAGCTAATCACCCTTGTCATCCACATCCCACTCCCCACCCCCCATTAGGGAAACTTCCATAAAAAACTTCTCCAAAGCCAACTTCATGCTACTCAAGTCAGAAGTGACAAACTTCATGACACCCATGCAAACGGGAACTGAAAGTTCGACTGCTGAATCCTTCACTAAGGCACTGTATGAGCACATCCACTTGTGCATGAATCATGCCATTCCAAACATAACCAAAGAGGGTCTTCTCCAAAAAAAGGAAACCAATCTGTAGGTCTCTGCCATAAACCAACTATAAAACAGAAGGAAGAAACTGTTGCAGAAAAGAAGAAAATCCCAAGAAGCAAAAAACACCCTTGCCAGCCTCAGTAAGAAGCTGAGATCCCTCATAAAATCCTCCAAAGCTAGTTACGAAAATAAACTTGCCAAAGATTCCATGAACAACCACAAGGCATTCTATAGTTATGTCAAGAATCTAAATAGCAATGCTCAGATCTGCTCTGTACTATAACAGAATGGCATTAAATATACTGATCCCAAGAATATTGCTAATATCCTGGCAGATCAATTCAATGCCAACTTCACCCCCCTCTCACCCCATAAAGAGCCCATCTCAATAACAAAAGATTGCCAAATTCTGGTACTCATGGCCACACAGGTAAAAAACACACTCTCCAAAGCTAAGAATACAGCATCCATGGGACCAAACAACATCCCGGGCTGTGTACTACATGAACTACAAAATGAACTGGCACCTCACCAAAGTGTCAGGTTTAATCATAGCCTCACCTCAGGCTTCATGCCCAATGAGTGGCGCACAGCTACAGTTATCCCACTCCACAAGGGGGGATCCACCTTGGATCCGGGGAACTATCGTCCCATCAGTCTGATGAGCCTAATCTGCAAAGCCACAGGACACATTATCATGGAACTTATAAACAAAGACATTGGCAACCTTCAGACACTGGACCCCACCCAGTTTGGTTTCGTAAAGGGCCAATCTTGTCTCCTCAACCTGATTGACTTCTTCGAATCAGTCTCCAGAGCCGTGGATGAGGGTAAGGCAGTCCACACAGCCTATCTGGACCTTGTCAAGGCCTTCAACACCATTTCCCCACTCTGGAATCATAGATAAACTTACTAAGCTGGGCATTAATCCTACGTCACTTGATGGGTTCCCAACTATCTTACTGACAGAACCCACACTGTAAAAGTAACCGACTCCAAGTCCAGCTCTAGACAAGTGACAAGTAGAGTACCTCAGGGTTCAGTCCTGGAACCGCTCTTGTTTGGCATCTACTTTTCTGAAGTACAGGCCAGCACTAAGGGATTCTGGCTAACAAAGTTTGCAGATGATTGCAAACTGGGAGCCATTACTGAATCCCCAAATGATGTGGATATTCTACAAAAGGGCCTTACAGAAACAGATGCTTGGTGCCAGAGCCATGGACTCAAGTTCAATGCCAAGAAATGTATAGTTATTCCCTTTGGGAAAAAACATGTACCCATGAATTACCACATAAGTGACAGTACACTAAATACCGAAAGTGTGATAAGGGACTTAGGGACACAGGTGGACAGTGGTCTTACCGTCGATAACCACATAGCCACAACAGTCAGGAAATCCTTCTATGTGGCACACCTCATCACTAAGGGCTTTTCATCCAGGAAAAAGGAGGTCATTGTCCCACTGTACTCATCCCTCATTAGACCCATTATAGGCCCCGTTTGGTATGTACCTCACAAGACATCTGCAACAACTGGAAAGGCCACAGAAATACCTCACTAAAAGAATCACAAACCTAAAGTAGATGTCCTATGCTGACCATCTAAAAAAACTCCAGCTATACTCTGTTGCATATCACCTACTCAGAGGCGATCTCTGCTTATCATACAAGGCTATGTCAAACCCAGTGCTGTTGGACATGCTACAGTTAAAGAAATCCCAATCCCTCAGAGCCACACACTCCAGGGATCTAAACCTGGTCATCACAATGAACAAAATATGCTGGAGGGATAGGTTCCTGACCCAGGGACTCCCCATACACTGGAATAGACTGCCCATACATGTCAGGCTGAGCGCCTCTTTGGCTCTCTTCAAAAGGAACCTTGACGATTGGACGGGAGATAGTAAATAAACCCTGGGGATCATGTCAGTCGCCATGCTAGACAGGGGACCAGGGAAGTAAAACTCTGGGAAGAAATAGACAGGGAATTGTTATGGCTAGACTTGTATAGGCCCTAGGGCCGATAGCCTAGTACCAACCTATGAACCTGTGAACCTATATATATATATATATATATATATATATATATATATATATATATGTGTGTGTGTGTGTGTGTGTGTGTGTGTATTATATATATATATATATATATATATATATATCTTCAAGGATCATCTTGCATAAAGTAATACTGTTATTTGGTTTGGAAGAAATGTGTTATAAGGGCAATGTCAGTTCTTTCCATTTGTGAATATTAATTTATGGTCAGAAAATGAGAACAGAATGAAGAGTAAATGCTAAATTTGAACTAATTAGCTTGCAAATAAAAATGCAAAGCTGTGAAGGAAAGGATTATCATGTCTAATTCTTGTCTACTGAAACTAGCCATCTGCTTAATAGTAGTTAAAATGGGATTGCCAGCTTTGTAGATAGGGATCCAGTGGTTGATATGGTTCACTTTAATTGACCTGCCCTTGAAAAAGCTGAACTGGGTTGGGGCCAGTATTTTAAGGTTTCCTGTGTCATTATTTATCAGGTACATGACTAGTCTTTCCATGGCCTTACATATGCGATGAGTCAAACTTATGGTTCTGTAATTTCCTAGATCTTTTGATGGTCCCCTTTTATGTAGAGGGATGACTTTTCCTGTCTTCCATTACATAAGAGCAAAGCCAGTCTTGAGGCTGTCATTAAATAGAGATCCTAGTGGGCCTGATAGGTTCTGTGTTAAGCTATTTGAGCCAAATTTAGCAGCCAGCAGATTTGCTATATCTTCTGGATGAATATAGGTGATGCCATCTACAACTAATTCTGCACATTTTTGGGTGTTGCCCTTAAGACTGTGAACATGACTGAAAAATGCCTTATGGTTATAATTAGCTTGGGAGGCTATTTTTTTGGCAGAAAATTTGCTTTTGTAGGTTTGAATAGTTCCCCGATGTGCTTGTATAAGCTAATGAGGGAGTTTTGGCTCTGTTGTGCATATTCTTTCCTACTTCTAGACAAGATTTTCTTTCTTTTGTTGTGCAACCTACTTATACCAATAGTCCCCCAAGGTGGCTTGCTTTTATGGTGCAACCTGGGCTTATTTTGGTTTGGTACTGCTGTGTCTACACAGTTGTTTATATGGTTGTACAAGGGCTTTTTGTGTTCACCTCCACATAGGCTTCTGTGTTCTCTGGGGGAGTTTGAAAACTAGCTATGCCATCACTTAATAGGAGTTTTTTGCCTTAGAAAAGTTCTTAAAGGTTTTGGGGTTAGATGGGGGGGATCTAGTTTTGTATTTATTTCAAGGGAGACTCTTTGTGATCTGATCTAACCAGTGAGGACATCACACTTGGGGGGTGCAACACTCTCCCATATTTGCGAGTCCAGGATATTTGTACCCTCAGTGAGAATGCAGATCAGCTGCTTCAGGGCATTTGTATTGATAAAGTCTAGAAATCTTTGAGCCTTCATTTTAGTAATTGTGTAAGCTCCCCAGTTAATGGAGGAGTTGGAATCACCCATGAGTATGGTATTGGGCTGAATGGTAAGTTATTCTAGTAAATTCAGGTATGATGTATGCATTCTAGGTTAAGTAAGATCCATGAATGAACTGGTTAGTTAGTATCAGTTTGTATGGATTTTGTTGCTGTAAATAAGGCTACAATGTGTACATTTTTGTCCTTGCTAATCTTAAGGGAACAGCTAAGTATCTCTGATTTATCAAAGTTTGGTATAATTAAGAAGATGTTCTTTGTGTTTCACTGTTACAGTCATTACATTTGGGTAATCCTGCTGGCAGGTTGCCCTCAGTTGGCCTGAATTCCAAAGTCCTTGGTCCTGCGTTGACTGCTGTCACCCCTTCCCTGACGTTAGCTCATCATGAGTGTAAAAGAAGCAGCCAACGCCATTTTCTTTAGTATTTCTTGCCGTGTGGTGCCCGAAGCAGAAGCAGTTCGCAAGTGCCAGTCGGCCGACTCCTGAGAATTTCGTGTTCGAGTTTCAGATCTGAAGTCTTCAATAAAGCTAATTACCCCATTGGGGAAACTTTCTTCTTGCTCCAGACCGATGTCAGAAAAAGTAAATAATTGTATTTCTTGTGGAAAGCAAATGTCATAAGGATTTCCATTCTTACTGTATTCCTTGCCTAGACCCTGATCACAACATTTCTGGTTGTCGGTTTTGTGCTAGATTTAACCAATGCACTATTAAGCGTTGGTATGATTTTGCTTTAAATTATTTTGGACGCCGGTTTAATTATCCAGAAATGTCATCGGATAACCATCCGACTACCGGAGTTCACAAAAAACGCAAAGAAAAGGAGAGAGCTAGACAACCGAGGCCCAAAACCGACGACGAAGCTTCTCCTAAGCCAGTCACTGGTTCTCCGGTTCTCAGTGAGGTGCTTTTGCAGCCCCTGACGCCCACTACTTTAGAGTTGCAGGCCACTACCGACTCCCATGTGGAGTCGGCCATGCCACTGGAAATTCAAGGTATTGGAGCCTCGGATACTATTCCTTCAGATGGGTCCGGAGCCGCTGAGCAGGCACCGGCTTCTGAGGGTGTATTCAGACCTAAACATCTTTACATTAAACTGACTTCAGCTTCAAAGGCAAAGACTAAAGCACCTTCTAAAGCAAAGAAACAAACTCAAGAGCCACGTGGTCAGGGCTCTATGCCCAAAAAACAGATGCTCAAAATGGCTGAAGACTTGATTACCTTGATCAGGGGTTCCCATCCCCCTCATGATAAGAGGCCTAGGCAAGAGACTGACTATGAATCTTTAGATCAGGTTTCCATTTCCTCTGATTCCTCTTTTGATCAGGAATATGCTCTCCCCCCCCCCACCCACCCCCCCCATGAGGATTCTGATGCTGAAGAATCTATACCTTCAGCTTCTCCTCCAGAGGACTATTCTTCTGGGGAAACCTTACATACCATGAGGGAGCATTTCCACTGGGAGAGCCAAGATTTTTCAGAATCTAAAAAGAGGCTCAGGGACTTCCTTTTACTACCTCAACACAGGCCACTAGCCAGTCCACCTGTGTTAGACATTGTAGATGATGTGTTTTTGGAGTCTAGTCTGACCCCTGACTCCTTACCTCCAGCTCCTGTTAAGCCTGACAGATATTACAGCAGGGAAATGGGGATGCCCAGACATAGATCTATTTGCCTCCCCTCACAACTACCAACTAAAAAGATTATTTTATTTTTTTATCATTTGTTGACCGGGAAAGTCCAACTAGGTTCCACAGAGCCTGTTTTTAGCGGAGGCCAGGGGAGAAATGCTCCAGATGCATGTCTTTGGAATTCTGCACAAGGATTTATCACAGACAAGCATGGAAAGTGGACACCCTATCTTTCAGCTGGAAAAACCTATCAGTGTATGCCTTTCCCCCACTGCCTCTCCTCTCAAAGGTGCTTCTAATGGTCAGACAGGAGAAGCCAAAGATGATACTGATTGCCCCAGACTGGCCCCGCCAGTACTGCTATCCAATACTAAGGAACTTGTCTCAATGCCCAGCTTGGACCTTACCTCAAATACCTCATTTACTGTCCCAGCAAAACAATCAGATTCTGCACAGCCATTTCAGGACTTTAAACCTGGCAGCATGGCAGATAATGTAGTCATACAAAACACACCTCTCAGTAAAGCTGTGATGGATGTCATTTTGGAAGCCAGAAGACTTAGTACTAGAATATCTTATTCCGGAAAATGGAAGAGATTCTGTGCTTGAAACCAGGCACAAGGAACTGATACAGCTTTGCCAAATATTTCTCATATTTTGCAATACTTAACTGAGATGCTGGACAAGGCCTATCTTTTTCATCTATTAAAATTCATGCCGCTGCCATTTTGGCTCATTCCAATACAGAGCCACCAATCTTTTCTCATCCCTTATTAAAGCAGTACCTCAGAGGAGCCAAAAATGTAAGGCCTCCAAGGAGATCACCAATGCCTGCATGGGACCTCAACTATGTCTTGGAAAAACTCACCCTGCCTCCTTTTGAGACAGCTGCTACTGCTGATATAAAGTTTTTATCTTGGAAAACAGCTCTGCTCCTAGCAATAACTTCTGAAAGACGAGTTTCAGAGCTACAGGCACTCATGGCTGTGGAACCTTTTATCATTTTTTATCCATACAGGGTCTCTCTGGGGACAAACCCAACATTTATGCCTAAGGTGGTGTCCAGTGTGGCTCTTAACCAAACTATTCACCTGCCAACTTTTTATCCAAATCCACAGAACAAGGGGGAGAAAATTCTACATTCTTTGGATGTACACAGACAGCTTAGATTATATTTGGACAGAACCAAAGTTTTCAGGAAGACAGAGCAATTACTAGTGACATGTGCTGCAGGATCACAAGGAAAGGCTATCTCAAAGTAGACTATTTCAAAGTGGATAGGCCACTGCATTCATTTCTGCTATGTACACCATGACAAGACAGTGCCTAAGGGCATTAGGCCACATTCAACCAGAGCTGCAGCCACTTCAGCAGCCTTTCTCAGGGGAGTACCTACCAAGGACATTTTAGAGGCTGCTACTTGGAGTTCAGTGCACACCTTTACAAAGCACTATCATCTGCCACTCTACTCTAAATCCAGGGCAGGCTTTGCCACTGCAGTTCTGCAGGGCCTTATAGCTGCTTCTAATGCTGTTTAGCTCCAGCCTCCCAGCCTTAGCTTTAGGACTCTACCCAAATGTAATGACTGCAACAGTGAAACACAAAGAACATAGTACAGTTGTGTACACTTACCATAAATGTAGATGTTCGAGTGTATTCACTGTTGCAATCCAGGTTACCCACCCGGCATCCTCCTTTTTCTTCTGATGGAACCTATCTTTCCTTCTCTGATTTATACAACCTATGTGGTATATTTGCTTATAGATGAAGGTAAAGCCGACGCAGGACCCAGGACTTTGGAATTCAGGCTGACTGAGGGCAACCTGCCAACAGGATTACCCAAATGTAATGACTGCAACAGTGAATACACTTGAACATCTACATTTATGGTAAGGGTACACAACTGTAATTTCTTAATCAACAAAGTTGATTAGTGTAAAATATTTCCACTCTACCTTTTTGTATGTAAAGTTAAGTCTTTGTATATTGAAGCCAGGTGTCCCTTTTAAACCGTAGCTGTAACTCTAGAATTGATTTGATAAGTTTTACTTGTTTTTTTATCAGATGATCAAAACAAATGGGAAACACAATATTTGCCTAAGGACTGCCCTATTCACTACTAATGGGTAGAGGTAGCTCTTAAATGCTTTATCCCATGCATGGGTCCCCTGAAATTATTTATAGTATGATCCCAGTTATTCTCATTAAGGGTAATATATAATTATCGACCATGGGATGGGTAAGGCCAGTTTCCTACCAAATGGGATAGGTTAATTCAAACACAAGAAAATAAACTGACTAGGCTTAAAAATGGCTCAAAAGGTCATCTGTTCTAGTGCTTAACCTATGAACTGGTGACCCTACATGGCTGCTTGTAGGAATATGTAAACCTTTTTTTATATATTGATTTATGAGCATGTAGAGATAACATAAATGGAAGTCATAGGATGCACTTAGTGAGTAAGCATGTTACTTTGTTTTTTGCTTTATGTTTGTGATATAATTTAGCAAAAGGACTATCACTAATAAGTTACTAGGCATTGGTGATCTGTAGTTTCACTAAGGATTAAAATACTGTGGATAGTTTCTATATTGGTTTGAAATTTACTGGATTCTCTGTTATTGAGCAAATATAATTCTTCTTGGAGTTTGGAGTATTTTATTACTACTTGCACTGTGTTATTTTAGCAATAACCCACGGCTGGGTGTGGGTAATGCTGGATTTACCCACGGTTGGTGTGGTTTGGTCACGAGGGGGCAGCACGAGTGGCCAAACAAAGACAACCATGGATAAATCCAGCATTACCCACACCCAGAAGTGGGTTATTACTATTATACAATGACATTATTTAAGAAAAAAAAATGATTACTTTTCTTAAATAATGGCATTGTATAACGCCTTCATGCTTCCCTTCCGCAACTGTCTGGTATTCTGCAGCAGTTCTGATGTACTGCGCATGCGTACACTTACGCAGTACATCAGAGCTGTGGGTGGAAGCAACGGAGAAAGCAAGATCTCCGTTGCCTTTTACAAAGTGTCTCGCTATGTGAAAGAAGTTTAACATAGCGTGACAGCTTTAAAAAAAGGAACGGAGAATCTCCGTTGCTTTTTTTTAAAGCTGTCTTTCTATGTTAAACCCATTTAACATAGCGAGACAGCTTTAAAAAAAGCAATGTAGAAAGGAAGATCTGTTACTTTTTTTAAAGCTGTGTCGCTATGTTAAACTCCATTAACATAGCAAGGCAGTTTCTAAAAAGCAACAGAGATCTTGCGTTCTCCGTTGCTGTAAAAAAAAAAAAAAAGACATATTAATGGAAAAAGTCTGGGCGACCGGACCTTTTTCCATTAGTATAAGTCTGATTTACAATGTGCACGCTGACCAATCAGCGTGCACGTTTTGGAATATTAATGAGGGGGTCATTGTATAATTTGTAGTTGTTAGAAAGTTCTAGGGATCTTACTTCAGTGGAAAACGCTGAAAATTATTAAAAGCCTGTATGACCTAGAAATCATAGGCAGCTTTAGGTCCTCCATAACACTGGGCTCATTGCCCAGTTCATAGGGTCTGCTCATGGGCATATCTAGGATATATCCAGAGTATTTATATTCGTTCTTTCACCATGGACTCATTTTCAGCATCAAATGCAGTAAGGTATATTAGTGGATTAAAGGGAATTAGTTCCATCTATTGCATCAATGTTTTGAAAACACTTGCGTTGCTTATCTATGAAATAGATAAGTAGATGCATAGAATGTATGACTGTTTTTTTTCCCTTCTCACCACCCCCCCGATGAAAAATGTTACCAAGTTAAAAAAAAAAATAGCAAACAGACATTTTTAGCATAAGATGTCTATGAGTTTGATTTAGAATGACCATTCATACAGTTTGTGTGAGAGGTCTTCAAGGCAGTAAAGCTGATTGACATGAAACAGCTGGAAAAGATTTTTGCTAACACTTCCACGGGACAACCTGATATACTTCTTTTTTTTTATTTTTACACCAAAAAGTTAAGGAATTAACTTCTGAAAATGCTTCACTTGTAGTATATAACAGGACACAGGTGAAACCACTGAAAAAGAAAAGCACAACACTTCCATAAAGCAAATTCCGACATTCAGGTTTCATAATTTCAAACATTTTATACCTTATATTAACAGAATGATTGTTTCTTATTTCAAGCACAAACTATAATGTTGGAACTCTTTTAACATAAAAGTAAAGCTAAAGAAATGGCACGTTAACATGTGTATTCTTTGTGTCTAGTGAAAATTTGTCATATTTTCTTTGCAACACATTTAGAATGGTAAGCAGACATGACTGTTATTGCTTAGACACTGCAGTGAAACATAGATGGCATTGAAAAGCTAATTTTGCTGTCTATTGAAGCGGAGAAGATCAAAACCAAAGGAAAGTTAAGTTCCATCCCCACTTCCTGTTAATCAGAGATTACAGTGCACTTCCATATATGTAATATCAGTAAAATAGGCTTTAAGTTTTTGTTTCATCAATTAAAAATTCACTGCTATTTTACTCACTGTTGCCTAGATAACTCTAAATACATGTGCTTGTTTGTTTATTAAATATTGCACTGGTTGGAAATATCATGTGTAATTCCACTCTATGTTGTAGATTAGACAGAAACACTTATACATGAATTGACGTCATCACCAGTGGAAATGGTAAAAGTCTGACTGCAAAATATTAGGAACCAGTTTCAGATTTCTTAAAGTAGATAATGAATGCATCTGCATTTGTATCAGTTTGAACTTTTTCCCAATTGAAAGTTCACTCCAGGGACAGTGAACATTAGATAATTATTCTCACAAAGCACATACGTGCTTTCATTTGCTAGTAATTCCATTTGCTGGAACAACTGCATAATGGAAACGCTGTAGTTCAGGCTGGCATAAAGGCCATGAAGGTAATGATGTTTATTTCTATTAATTGCGTCACGTGTCGCAAAATGAACATCTGCTGGAGGTGCTGAATTCCTGCATCTACTCAGTGTCTGACAGTCAATGAATAATGGCTGTTAGGTCAGCTATTGATTGGCAGGTTGAGACATTTTGCCAAGTTACTGTCTAACTTAATTCATTTCAGCTTTCTTTCTTTGTAAGCATTTATAGAATATGACATACAAAACAATCTGGAATATCTGTTAGATATTTTTCTGTGAATCACTAACACTCTACTTAAAAACTGAATGTTACAAACATGTTGCCTTTCTGCTTAGGTTTGTCTGTTGAGTGTTATTTATTTGCTTGCTTCAGGTGGCTTAAGGGCAACAGGATATTTTACAGACCATGCTGGACTGTACAGTTTGTTGCTCCTGGATTTAGTATAAAATAAAATGTTTTTTTTATCTAGGTAATGGTAAAAAGGATTGCTTTTTTGATGGCTTTGCGCGATTGCTGTTCTATACACAGCAATCTGTCTGTGCCGTCGCTGCCTAAATAAAATGTTGTGGTTTTGTGACACGGGTGCAACAGTGCAACCTATGACTTCCGTTTATGTTATCGTTTGCTTCTGCCTTAGTGATGGCCCAGGACGAGATGAAACTCATGAGCTCTTCTCTCACAGTGTCTTATTGTGCAAGTATTCAGCATGTCTAATATGTTCATTCCTATCAACTGTCCAGATTTTTGCCTCATAGTTTTAGTCTGTTTCTCATAAAATTGTGGTTTTCTAGCAAATGATTTGAAATTTATTAAGGGTTGAAGTCAGAAAATAATAACAGATGTGATTTTCAGATACCATACCCTTCAAAAAAATCCATGCTAATGCAAAACTTGTTATTTTAAAAACCTTCAATATTTGTAAGAGCAATATTTAAAAATTTTCCTTATTTTGGGGCATTTGTGCTGACATTATTTATGGATTTCTCCAGATTTTCTGCTCTAAGAGGTTGAGAGGTATGAATATATTATATGTATAACTGACATAGGCATCTTCCAGTGTGAGGAAAGCCTCCAGTGAGTGCATTTTCAGGTTAAGGCTCCTAGCATTAAGCACATGACCTTCAATTTGCTTTTTGATCGACCTTTTATGTTGGAAGATTTGTGTTTGGGACATAGTCTAAAAAAGGCACATTCTTGTACTAATGCACTCACCTAATGATTCCTTGACTTCATCAGTTCTAACACACTAGACCAGCTGGTCTCATCCCCCACAAGCGGAGATAACATTCTGGACTTGGTTCTTGCCACCATGGGCGACTGCTGTACCGCTCCCATAGTATGTCCCTCCCTGGTGAGATCAGAGCATCGGTCTGTCTCATTCGAAGTTTCTATACCAACCAACCCCTCCCAGCCATAATCAGGCTAAAAAAAACTTCTCAGAAGTTGACTACAACCTCCTAAGGGAGGGTATCAGCAGCTTCACAGCACCACCCCCCTCAGAGGATGCAGACGACTATGCTGAACAGTATACCAGTGCAGTATACCAGCACCTGTAGAACTGCATGGACTCAGCCGTACCCAACAGAACTAAAACCTGCTCCTCAAGGAAGCACAAACCCGTCTGGTGGACATCCTCTATTAACAGACTTTACAACAAAAGGAAGAAACTGTTGTCCAAGGGTAAAAATGAACAAATTCCAAATTAGAAAACCTCCCTCCTCTACTTCAACAAGCAAATTAGATCACTAGTGAAAACCTGCAAAGCCAATTATGAGTTGAAAGTTGCCTCTGAAACAACGGGAAACCACAAGTCCTTCTTCATTTTTGTTAGGAACCTACATGGAAAAGCCCAAGTTTATTCTGAATTAGTACTTAATGGTACCACTTACACTGATCCCATTGACTTATTCAACCTGATAGCTGATAGATTCAGCACAAACATCACCCCCTATTGCCACCCCAAAGGCTCAGTCAGCATCCCTGATACTTGTCCTACACCTCACATCTCTGTAGATAAGTGTTAAAGGCCCTATCCAAGGCAAAGAACACAGAATCCATGGGAACTGGTAGTATAACCAAAATAACAAAGACCAAATCCAGCAAAATTCCGCCACCAGCAAGATAGTCCAGGAATGAGTGAATTGATGATGCAAACTGTCATGTGATTATAGGAAGGGGTATTTAAACTTGATGTTTCTGCTTTTGTAAAAGATTCTGATGAAGTATTTTTATACGAAAGCACTCAATCTTGTCAATTTTGTTGTGCTTTATTAAACTACTGGAAGCACTTCTTGGTCTGCATTTTTCATTCCTGGACTGTCTTGCTGGTGGTGGAATTTTGCTGGACCTGATAGTATCCCAGGCTGTATTCTGCACCATCTCCAGCAGAACTAGCTTCGCCGTTGAGCACCCTATTCAACCACAGCCTAATTATAGGCTTCATTCCTGGGGAGCTGCCATTGTCATCCCCTTGCACAAAAGTGCTGCCACTACTGACCTGGGAAACTGTCATCCCATTAGCTTGACAAGTCTGATCTGTAAAGCCATGGAGTGTATTATTATGGATCTCATAAACAAGAACATAGGCAATCTCCAAGCACTTGACCCCACCCAATTCGGATTTGTCAGGGGCAGATCTTGCCTATTGAACCTGTTTGACTAATTTGAGACTGTTACCAAGGCCCTGGATGAGGGAAAGTCAGTACATACAGCTTATCCTGACTTGGCCAAGGCTTTTAACACAATCCCCCACTCAGGCATCATCAAAAAACTAACACAAGTTGGTGTTAATCCCTATCTCGTCAGGTGGGTAGCCAACTGGCTCACCGATAGGACCCATAAGGTCAAAATAGGCAACACCACCTCCAACAGCAGACCTGTCACTAGTGGTATTCCCCAGGGATCTCTCCTGGGACCCCTACTGTTTGGCATCTACTTCTCAGAGGTCCAGGCAAAGACAAAGGGCCTGTGGCTGACCAAGTTTGTGGATGACTGTAAGTTGGGTGCTGTCATTGACTCCGCAAATGATATTAACATACTGCAAGAGGATCTCACAGCTACAAATAACTGGTGCCAAAGCCATGGCCTTAAATTAAATGCAAAAACATGTATTATCATGCCATTCAGCAAAAAACAAGGCCCCTACTGATTATCATATCAACGGCAACCCCCTAAGCACACAACCTGGGGTGAGAAACCTGGGTATTCAGGTTGACAAAAGTCTCATATTCGACCATCATGTGGCAGCAGTAGTAGTCAGAAAAGCCTTTTATTTGGTTCATCTCATAAGTAAAGGTACTGCATTCAGAAAAAAGGAGGTTATTACCTCTCTGTACTCCTCCCTCATTAGGCCTATAATTGAGCATATCTCCCTGTTTGTTGTGTACCTCTCCAAACACCTACACCAACTGGAAAGGCCACAGAAATACCTCACAAAGAGAATCCATGGCCTCCAACACCTGTCCTATGCAGACAGGCTGAAGTCACTATCACTCTATTTGGTGTCATACAGATTGTTCAGAGGTGATCTGTATCTTGCCTACAAGGCAATATCGGAACCTGCCCTACTAGAGATGCTCCATACCCATACGTCTACCTCCTTGCGCATTACCTGCTCGATAGGCCTAAATCTAATAGTCAACATCAACAAAACCTGCTGGAGAGACAGGTTTGTCTCCTAGAGGCTGCCCCATCTCTGTAATAGATTTTCAATACATGTCAAACAGAGTATCTCGCTGACCCTCTTCAAGCGCAACCTTGATGAGTGGATAGGAAACCACAAATTTGTCTCACCTTTGTCCCTCACTAACAGGGGCAACAGGTGCTGACTGGGGTTTCTTTTTTGGGGATAAAATCTTGGCTAGGCTTGTAAAAGCCCCAGGGCCATTAGCCTAGTAACCTCCTATGATCCTATGATCCTGTGTGTTATTTAAGCAAATGTAATGTCTGAATGTGAACTAAATGAGAATATTGATGTTTTTGTGTTGTTTTGTTACTTTCTCAGTGGCACTGCCGTATGATTGCATAAAAGGGATGTTTTCAGTTTATTATTCAAGTATGCCGTGTGGCCTAATGGATAAGGCATGTGAATTTGAAGCACAAGTTTGTAAATTCAATTCCTGCCATTGGTTGTCAGATTTTGGTATGGGCCAAGCAGCCCCCTCTCAAAGGCATCTGATATTAGATCAGTAACTTGTAGGTTGAAGTATTAAAAATGGTTATTAAAAAACACACTGGATTTTAGAGGCTTGGCAGAAATTTGGTGTGGAAGCTAGCACAAAGGATTAAAACTTTGAACTGTTAATGATCTGTTTCATGTGGTCCAGGGTTTTATTCTCTCAGTCTCCATTTGCCTATTTTGAGACTCTGAGAATGACACTTAGCCCTACAGTACCCTTGGGTAATTGGGAAAATTGTCTAGTCAAAGTCAAGTCAAAGTCAAAGTAAACTTTATTGTCACAAGTGCAAAAACTGAACGAAATTCTGTGTCTCTGGACTCAATGTGCAGACAACATATAGACTATTTTCACAGACATTTACACATGTAACACCTAGCTATTACATCACAGACGTGCAGGTAGACAGACTAATATTGCACATAATTAGAAACACATTTTAACACTTTTCAAACTGAACACTTACTTGCATGAGACTTTAGTATTACACAAGTACTTAAGACATTGCATTGATCCTTGCACAGAAAGAGACATTTGAGTATTGCACTGTGAACATTAGAGTATTGCACTATGGACCTTAGAGTATTGCACTATGGTTAATTTACGAATTTGCATGTGTTGCACTGAAAGAAGAGATGTTTTACTGCATTGATGCTGCTCTAGATGGCCTATAAGTTACAGTCCTGGTGAATATTGCACTAAGTATTAGGTGAGACTGGTAACCAGGTTCTTACACAATTTGAAACAGTTTCTATTGACCCAGTTCAACATCATGGAGTGTAGTGTTTATTAGACTTCAGCAGCCTGATGACATTAGGGAAGAAGCATTCTTGAATCTCGTAGTTCTGCAACGTATGCTTCAGAAATGCTTTCTGAATGATAGATGCAGGAACAGTCTGTAAGCAGGGTGATTGCAGTCTTTAATTATTCCTCTGGCCCTGCTGTGATATCTGGATAAGTACAAGTCATGGATAGGTGGTAAGGTGGTCCATAATGATCCTCTTGGCTGTCTTCACCACTCTCCGGAGGGATTTGCACTCAGAGGTAGAGCAGCTTCCATACCATACTACGAGGTTGTTCGTCAGGATGCTTTCTATCATACCTCTGTAGAAGGTAGTGAGAACTGTTGATGGGAGATTTGCTTTCCTCAGCCTTCTTAAAAAGTGCAATCGCTGGTGCGCTTTCTTGACTATGGCATTTGTATTTGTGTTCCAAGACAAGTCCTCATTGCTGTGCACTCCCAGAAACGTTGTGCTTCTCACTCTTTCAGCTGTTTCCCCATTGATGGTGAGGGGAGAATGTTCCTTGCAATTTTTCCTGTAGTCTGCAATCATCTCTTTTGTCTTGTTCACATTTAGTGCTAAGTTGTTATTTCCCCACCAGGTAATCAGTTGTTCCATCTCATCTCTATATGCTGTTTTATCATTACTGATGAGGCCCACCACCATTGTGTCATCAGCAAACTTGATGATGTGGTTTGTATTGTACTTGGCTGTACTATCATGTGTTAAGAGGGTGAACAGCAAGGGACTTAGTACACATCCTTGTGGAACTTCAGTGTTAAGAGTGATGCTATCTGAGGAGTGATTTCCTGAGCACACTTTCTGAGGTCTGTCTGTGAGAAAGTCAAGAATACAGTTGCAAAGTGAAGTGTTGTTGCCTAGTTGGAGGGATGACCGTGTTAAAAGCAGAGCTGAAGTCAATGAATTGTACCCCCACGTAGGTGTTTTTATTCTCAAGGTGTTCCAGCAATAGATGGAGTGCTAGAGAGATGGCATCTACCATAGAGCGGTTTGCTCAGTAAGCAATCTGCAGAGGGTCAAGATCAGCAGGCAGCCCAGATGTTATGGCGTCCTTGACCAGCCTTTCAAAACACTTCATCACTGTGGAGGTGAGGGCTAGTCATTTAGGCACAATGATGGAGACTTCTTTGGTAATGGAATGATTGTCATGTCCTTGAAGCATTTCAGAACTATTTGCTGACTCAGAGAGTTATTGAAGATATCCATGAGGACATTTGTTAGTTGCACTGTGCAGTCCATGAGCACATGCCCTAGGATGTTGTCAGGCCCAGCTGTTTTTCTCGGGTTAACTCTGTGCAGTGCCCTCTGGGCATCAGCTGAGTTGAGGATGAGCATCTTCTCATTATGGCCAATGGGCATTTGTCTGAGATTGGTACAGCTCTACCTGCTTTTAATAAAGTTTAGCGAAGCGATACTTTACCTTGCCATTGATGCCAACAGAATGATCTTTTAGATGTTGTTTTACATAAAACATTTAGCATAATGTTCATAATTCATTTAATGATCCATATCAACCTTTGAGCCATATCCAAAAACCAGCTCAGAACATTATCATTCCCTGGCACCGTTGACAATAAATGTATCGAGGTTGCATGCCTTACAAGTCAAGGTTACTACAAGCTGCATATTCAATAAAAACACAGAGACCACAGATAGATTAAATGGCCACAGACATGTGTTTATTGCCATTAACTGCCAATGACCTTTCTCAAATAGAAGTCAATTATTATGAGATGTGCGCAAGGCAGGAATGTGAGGGAGGTCAATTTATTTCTTTCATAGCATTCCCCTAAACCTACAGGTCAGCAGACAGCATGTTGATATCCGGCCCTTCTGGTTCAACATACCCACCTCATAACAACTTTTACATTTCACAATTCATCACAATTCCTCTGGGCCGCATTACAATCTGCCAAGGAGCCATTGCCGGGCTGGTAAGTCCCCTGGAAACAATCCCTTGGGGCTGTCTGGCCTGTGGAAGGTCCAGCTGAAGAGTCCTGTGACCCCCCCCCACTTACCTTGGCCTTCCTTACCTTTCCTGTCTTCCACCACAGAAGTGAGGAATATTCCTGCCTTCCAACCAGCACATCTCTACCTATCCTAAGTGAATGCCCTTCAAAGCTAAACCAGCTTGCAATTCCATATAAAAAATCCCCAAACCTTCTTCAGATAAATGAACCCTATCCTTATCATACCTGTCTGGCCACCAGACCTGAATGCCAGGGTGAAGAATGTACAACCCATTAATATCCCTTAACACCTTATTCATAGGATTATTAATTCTCCATCTCATTCTTTCTACAGGTTTAAGGGACCTAGCCCCCCTCCATTTTCTTCTCTGTACCACTTCTGACCAACAAATAATAACTTGTGGCCAGCATTCATGCATGCAATATACCTCTTGAACCATCAAACCAATTAGATCTTTTATTGGATGTTGACAAATGTCATTACCCCCTAGGTGCAATACAATGGCTGCAGGAGATTTACCACTTCTTGCTGCTTGTTGCGGAACTGCCCTAAGATGGCGCCACCACATTCCTGATACCCCAAACCAAACTGCTTTGCAAGAAGCTTGTTTTCCTCTTTGGAAGGAGAATCCCCTCCTGCCCTGGACCCAGCGGTGGAGTCTCCGAATAAATTAATGATCCACTATCCAGATGCATGTTCGATTCAAAGATGTGTGAGCTGAAATACAAAAGACAAGAGTTAAAGCCATTTACACCTTACATAGCCTTTATAAGCATTGGACTTTCACCTGCCCATCCTCATAATGTCGGCCTGTGAAGGCCCCATTGCATGTGCATATGGGGCTGTACATATTTGAAAGGAATCTAATGTACATCTATCTGTGTCTAGACCACTCAACTTAATTGCCTCCTTTAAAACTGTTCTCACATGATACTGTGTCAGAGGTTCACCTTGTTGATATCAAAAGAATAGACCATCTAACCTACCCCTATATTTGCTGTACTCTAGTAGCATTTTAGTCATGTCCTGTTCTAAACCCTTTGGGGTAACCACTCTTAACCACTGACCTTTGCCTTCTTGATCCATTTTGGATTTATCCACATAAACCCAAGTGTCCTCCCCAAGCAAATGTACATGTGCTAGTGGTAAAACTGTCCGTTGACCTTTCTTCTTGTTTGGCTGAACAATTTCAGACCATCTAAATGCCTCATAAAAAGCCAGCAAAAAGGCAGCCCTAAATAATGCTACCTCGTAAGAAGGAAAACAAACATTTGAAACATCAAGCCATAATTTACGTAATACAGCTGGACCTAAGGGGCACCTCTTATCAAGCCTCTTGGGTGTTTGTTTCCACCGTTGAACCACTGATCTTGAAAATAACCCCCAAAGCCAATTCCCCCTACTGCATCTGTAAACAACTGAAGCGGTAGTTGGTTGTCTCTCTCCTGCCAAGTTGCTGTCCCATTGTAATCTGATAAGAAACGCAGTCACACACCTAAATCGTCCTTCATGCCCTTTGAGGCCCTACACTGGTGGTGTGGCTTTGTGCACCCTGACATTTTAGCAGCCAAATGCCTCATAGATGAATGCCCCACAGGGTTCACTTTGCATGCGAAGTTCATCAGCCCTATTAATTCTTGGTTCTGTGTACCCCTTAAAGGGATGTGGCATGCAAACGTTTATTCTGGGAGGCTGAGAGATGAAACATGCCTTGACCACGCAGTTTGCCTTTTGGATGCCATGCACTGATGCCTAAATTTACATTGTAATTGATTCCAGTAATGGCCAGGTGAGTTAACTTACTGAAATTAAGTATACATACAGATATACATGTATATGTACATACACACATACATACTTATAAACACAAAGCTATATAGTATATGCATACATATATAAATATATAGGCAGAAATATCCATACATATATGTATATATATTACCAACACACACACACACACACACACACACACACACACACACACACACACACACGCACACATATATTATACACACACCATATCCATACCGATATCAATACATATATATTGCAAATATAGCATACATGTACACATATGCATATATATACCCATGTATACACCTACGTACCTATACACACACACATGCATACATATGCATATATCTATACACATGCATAAATACACACACACACACACACACACACACATATATATATATATATATATATATATATATATATATATATATACACACACACACATATATATATACATATATATATATATATATATATATATATATATATATATATATATATATATATATATGCAAATACACACACATATAGATACATATGTACACATGCACACTTATATATATGTGCATATACATGCACCCACGCTCACTTTTATATAAATGCTCCTTGTATTTAGATATCAGATGTAGCATTTGGATTTGCTTGTCTACATATCTGCTGCCATACACACTGAAATGTCATTTATTTGTTTTAACCAAGAAGTAGCAGCTCCCAAGGAGTGAACGCTCCATACACCCCACACAAACCAGCAATAAGATTAAATAGAAAACACAGGTACCGGAGAAAAACACAGCTATTGTAATCCAAGCACATCCAAACAGAACAAGTCAATCCAGCATCAATTCTTTTACTGAAACAACAGAACAAATTCGGTAAGCACTTTCACCCAACAGGGCTTCATCAGACCATAAATCCTCACTTACAATTGCTAATTGTTTTTTTTATATGCTGCTGTTGTTTTTTTTTTTTTTTTTTCCAAGATGTGATGTATCTTTATATTGTATTTAGAACTCAACTATCTTCCTTTTTTTTGCATTAACAATGTTCATATGTTTGTTATGTACTTGGAGTTTTTCTCCCCGGGCCTCCGCTGAAAATGGACATGTATCCAGTCGGACTCTCCCGGTTAACAAATGTAAAATAAAATAAATAAAATAAATAAATAAATTATATACACAAATATGTGCAAAACTAAATCTTTGAAATTTAAAAATTAAAGTAATAGCACCCCCCTTAGTATAAAAACATACAAATACAATCTACAAATAAAAGTATGCACATGAATGCATATAAACACTTATAGTCCATTCACTGTAAACATATACAAAATGTTTTAAAACATTAAAAAAATATAAATGCATAAAATGTGCATAACTGCCTGCAGGTATTCATACTGCTACCTAAAACCTCTTGACTTTAAGAAGGGCTTCGGTGGTACCTTATCATTGAGGCCTGGATACAAATCTGCCCTGAACCTAATAATCCATCTGGCCTCCTGTGTTTCAGTTTGATTCCTAATGTCACCACCTCTAGAGCTAGTAGGCAATACCTCGATGACCCTGAAAGTAAACATATGCATATCACCTCTCTCTAAAACATGTTTAGAGAGTGCATTGACAGTGGATTTGATATTAATCTGGTATAGGTGTTCACGTATCGTATTTCTAAGTCATAGAATCCTTCACATGCTATACAACTAGCAAGATAAACCACATGTTCAGGCAGACATTGCTTGCCTATCTTGTATGTGAGGGATTTGTGGAAATTATATCTCTGGCCACTAGGTGGCGCCCTACCTCTACTGCTCTGCATCTCAATTACAACCTTCTCTCCCAAGACCTCCCAACCCTACTTGTAGCTCTGATTTCAACTTCTTCGCTTCTTAGTGGTTGTTCTGCACCTCTCTATCCTCAACCCTGGATATACTAACTACACTTTACTTCTCTTACATATACATACCTTACTGTAGCCCTGCAACCTACTCCTGACCATAAGCACCTTAGATTAGCATGTTTACTCACTTCTTCTTTCTCCCACTTTTAGACTTACCTGCAGATTACTTCCATTCTACTAATTGTCTTCCATGGTTGACCACTCTCTTGTCTCTACCCACTCCGTTCGTCCTGCGGGCTCACTCCGCTCCCCTACCCTGCCCCCAATTCCCACACGCCCCAAATGCTCCTACATTTATACCACTAGTGGCCACATCCCTATGTCATCTACACCAATCATATAACTACACATCATAAACTCACTCTACCTCTTCTGCCAAACACCACACCCACTAATTAGAACATCCTACCTCCACCCCTAACTACTTACTCAAACTACTTGAACTACACACAAACTTCTCTCCTTTGCTCACCTCCTCTATTACTAAAATGCACTCAACACATAACTCCTCACACCTAAAACTTCTTATTTGCTTAGCATCTCTCTCCTGTCTCATTGCTACTTATTTCTTAACCTTCTATGAATACCCATTTTACTCTAATATTACTTTTACATCTAAACAAACCTCTACACCCATATTAACTTTCTCTTCTACCCTCTCAAATCTCACAACCCAACCAAAATACCCTCTAGCCAAATACCACAGACCTGCATATATCAAGTTAAATAAATCAAAATCTAGAAAATTAATAGACAGCTTACACAAACTTCTTCAACCAAAGGATTTTAAATACCTCCACCTATTGCTGGATGGGGATATTAATCCTAACCCTGGACCATACCATAACCATTCTAATACCTACAAAAAACATGACAAAATTCACTCTCTATCTACTACCAAACCTACTAACTCTCTCAATATTGCTCATCTCAACATATGAAGTATTTGTAATAAAACCTCTCAAGTTAATGCCCTACTAGAAATCCATCAATTTGACATTTTATGTCTAACTGAAACATGGCTAAAGCCAAACATCAAATACAGGGAAATCCCACCACCTGGGTATAACATCATTAGACTTGATCGTACTACTAAAAAGGGTGGAGGGATAGCAATTTTCCATAAAGCTCATATCCAAATTAGTATTATAGATCAGACTCTTAGCCCTGATAACAATGCAGAAATACTTACCTCTAAACTTCAAATCAATAGTTTCAAAGCCATAATATCACATGTGCTTATCTTCCCCCAGGAAATAACATTAACACACTTGAATGCATACTCAATTCACTCCATACCTACCTCCCTCAAGAAACAATTGTCCTAGGTGATTTCAACATTGATTGGTATTCCTGTAACAGGACAAACCCTACCTCCCATATTAACCTCTATAGATTCGCTCATAGATAAGCCTACTAGAACAAATAAAACCAACAAAAAAGAAACCATCCTAGACTGGATTCTTACTAATACTCCTCAAAAAACCTACCAATCTGGTACTCTCCCTGAAGAACTAAGCGACCACTCACTGACTTATATCATTAGGCATAAAACTAACCTACCTTTACCTACCATATATAGAACACTTCACTCAAAAAAACACTTTAACTCTGAACACTTTCTAACCAAATTAATACAATATAATTGGTCTCCTCTAAAATATCTCCCTCTAAACAAAGCAGTCCAACACTTTAATTCCACATTCCTATCTATCCTAGAACACTATGCCCCAAATCGCACTATTAGAACTAATGCTAAAGTAGCACCCTGGCTAACCAAAACCACTAGGCAAAAAATGATCCTCAGAAATAAATCCTGGGCAAAATGGCATGCCACTAAGAATCTAACTGACAACCAAAACTTCAAAGAACTTAGAAACAGTACAAAAAAAGACATCCTAACAGACAAAAAGAATTATTACCTACACTCACAACGAAACTCCAACAAGGAACCTAAAAGATTCTGGACCACTATTAATTATCTTTTATCCCCTGGCCAGTCTATCACACCAAGTCCTGAAGGCTCTAACCCTGAAAATCCCACACAAACAGCCAACAACTTTAATTCATTCTTTACTAATACTATCCAAACTCTTGCTAGTCACCTATCTCCTGACACCTCTAAGCTACCCTTCACTACTTTAAAACTACCTCCTCCCTTTCACCTACAACCTGTATCCACCTCCTTTATCTTATCACTGCTTCAAAAGCGAAAACCCACCACTCCTTCTGCTGACAAACTCCCTGCAGAATACCTGCAAATAGGCGCTAAAGCCATTGCCTATCCCATCTCTATTCTGATAAATAGATCTATACAGGAAGGAATTTTCCCAACTATTTGGAAAATATCTCATATCATCCCACTACACAAAGGGGGTAAGTCCAACGACCACTCTAACGTCCGTCCTATAGCACTACTATCACCTATTGCTAAAATCATGGAAAAATGTATTCACAAACAACTTCTTAACCACCTCCTAAATAACAACCTACTTGCTAACTGCCAACATGGATTCAGACCTTCCCACAGTACTACTACAGCCTTACTCTCCTTTACCAACTCCATTAATTATAACCGGAACAATAATATCCTATCACCTTCAGTCTTCATTGACTTATCTAAAGCCTTCGACATGGTTAACCATAAACTTGTTCTGCACATTCTTCAATCCCTCTCACCTGATGCTCCTTCCTTAACTTGGTTTACATCTTACCTAGAAAACCGTCAGCAAGCTGTTCTCTGGAAAAATACATTATCTAATCTTCTCCCAATCTCACTAGGAGTTCCTCAAGGCTCTATCCTAGGCCCCCTTTTATTTTCTATCTTTATTAATGACCTCCATCTAGCTATCCCAAACACTATCTGCATACAATATGCTGACGATTCTACTATTATCTGCTCTGCCAATACACAAACTGAACTACACTCAGTCACCCAAAAAGCTTTTACCACAGTCGAACAATGGTTCACTGACCGCTACCTACTTCTCAACCCCCCAAAAAAACAAACTGCTATTGTTCTCACCTTCCCACAGATCTACCCCCCTAAACTTCACTCTTACTTCCACTGACAACACCCTTATTTCCCCAGAATCAACTACCAAACTACTAGGAATAACCATTGACAACAACCTCAGCTTTGATACACACATCAACAATACAATGAAATTAGTTAATAAGAACATTGGATCCCTTTACAGAATCAAAGCCTTCCTTACACCAGAATCAAGAAAAACCTTAGCCAGATCCCATCTCATCTCTTCTCTACTATATGCATCTGCCATATTCACTAACCTCTCCAAAAACAACATCAATAAACTAGCAAAATCTTACCATAATATTGCTCGATTTGCAACAGGAACCCCATGTAGAACTCACCACTGCCTGAACCTAAGAGAACTAGGTTGGCTTGAACTTCCTAACCAACTCCTATCTCAACAGCTCCTAGGATAGCTCATACAATCCTATACCAACCAACTAAAACGCCTATACTCTCTAACCTCATTTCACCTTACAACAACCGGAAGCATCTACGTCCTTCCAACAAACTACTGATTAATATAACAAAACCTAATAGCTCTGCAGGGGACTGCGTCTTTTCCAACTCTTGGAAAAATGTGGAATAAATGACCCTCTGACATCACATCTTTGTGCTCTCTCCCACTTTTTAAAAGACAACTGAAAAATCATCTCAACAAATACTGGCTATGCTCCTGCACCGACCCAGGTTAATTTCACTCCTTCCTCTTCTGTCCTCTCTAACCTTACACAATTGACTTTATATGAATACTTTTTGACTAATGTAAAAAAAAAAAAAAAAAATTAACCATTTTTTCTTATACATTCATTATATTTGGTTTGCTATGTTGAAATTATTGTTGCCTACTTAGTTGCTTTGTTTGTAAAACTTGTATTACCATTGTTTATGTCTGTTTTATACTTGTAATCTTACCCTTGGAGCTTTTCTCCCCGGGCCTCTACTGAAAATGGACATATATCCAGCTAGACTAGCCCGGTCAACAAATGTAAAATAAATAAAATAAAATAAAAATAAATTTTTAATACTCAGAAGATGCACACCGTCACAGCATCTAACAACTCTAAGTGAATTTCATTAATACTTACAAATTTATTTGGTTATAACCAGAATTCTTAAACCAAGAATTTGAAAGAAATGCTGCAACCTCTGCCTAATGACAGAGGACCTTCTGACCATCACCATAGAGTATTATTATTATTATTATTATCATCATCATCATCATCATCATTGGAAAAACTTCATTTGGAGCAACATTATATCACCCCAGATGGGACTCGAACCCACAATCCCTGGCTTATGCCTTAAGCATTAGTGCATACTTTGAGTCACCTCTGACTTAAAAGCTCCTTAAAAGATGAGATACAAAGCATGGAGATGTTAAAAGTGAGCAGCTCAGAATGGGTACAGCCAGCCAGCAAGACAAGTGCACCATGACTTTCTATCAGCAAATCCTGTGACAATAATATAGATATTTATAAAATCATGCAAATGCTCCCAGAACTATTACCACAAACTGAAAAGTGTTAAAGTGCCCCCCTTTGTGAGATACTAACCACTGGTATCTGCTGCCTAAAAGAATGGATCCTCAACAAATGATATCTGACACACAGCACCACATGGTTGGGACTCAGAATCACCATACAAGCTTTGAAACAAAACTGGACTTTTTCACCCTGCAAATAAAGAAACTATTAGTTGATAGCAACTATTAGCTTGATTTATGTAGTTAGAATTCTGAAGACCCTAAAATGCAGTGGCTTATTGGTTCATAGGCTTATACCAGGCTAACAACCACCACGGTCTTTACAAGCCTAACCATGCTCCCACCCCAGTTTTGTCCCAGAGTTTCTTGGGCACCTATATGAATGGCTATGTTAGTAAAGAGGTAGATAAGGGTTATGTGGGGTTATATCAGTTGGGGATTAATTTACTTAGTCATTCTCTATCCATCAGAGACATGGGGACCAGACGGGGGGGGTCCATTTGCGATTTCCTATCCAATGATCAACAGATTGGAGTGTTATTAATATTTTTATTAACTTTATTTTATTTATTTTATTTTTATTATTATTATCCTCTTCACATGCCTCCAGATTTGTAAGTAATTCTGGAGTACTCAAAATTATAATTAACTTTCTGCTACTGGGCTAAGCTTTCTTGTTTGTATTGCTGTATTATTGCCACCCAACTGATGTGGATATCTAAAGGCAAGACAGTGCATTTGCACATCTATCAACTTACAAAACTATGTGAGCTAACAAAGTGACTGTAAGGAAGTTTTGCAACTCAAGGGCCTTTATAGTGCCCCAAAATTACTAATGTTTTACTAAGGCTTTAAAGCATTCCTCCCTAGAACTGTAAGTGGAATGCCATAAAACTTCCGCCTCTTCCCCTTTGTAAGTGCATAGTGCTATCTGCTCTGTTATGTCTCCACCAAACCTACCCCTATAAAACCTAATTACACTGCAGGAAGTGGGGGATGAGAAAACCTTCTGCTTGCAGCAAATACAAGCTAGTTTTTCTTCTCTTGCAAATTTTACAGCCATGGGTTAAGATCCTAGTTTGAATTAGCAGCTAAAATGAAAGTTTTGCCCATTTAGAAATAATCCCGCTTTGTCAAACAGGAAAATGCTTTAAATCTGTTTTTGTTCCACCAGCCACTTTACAGTGATAACAAAAATCCTAACTACCGTTACCTCCCCCCCCTCTGTGCGCTGCCCCATTACCTCCCCCCACCCCTCTGTGCGCTGCCCCATTACCTCCCCACCCCTCTGTGCACTGCCCTATTACCTCCCCATCCCTCTGTGCACTGCCCCATTACCTCCCCCACCCCTCTGTGCACTGCCCCATTACCTCCCCACCCTCTGTGCACTGCCCCATTACCTCCCCACCCCTCTATGCACTGCCCCATTACCTCCCCCCCACCCCTATGCACACTGCCCCCTTACCTCCCCCCCCCCCCTGTGCCTTGGCCCCTTACCTCCCCCCACCCCTCTGTGCACTGCCCCATTACCTCCCCCCCTCTGTGCACTGCCCCATTACCTCCCCCACCCCTCTGTGCTCTGCCCCATTACCTCCCCCCACCCCTCTGTGCACTGCCCCATTACCTCCCCCCACCCCTCTGTGCACTGCCCCATTACCTCCCCCCACCTTTCTTCTATTCTTCTTTTTCTTCTTCATTAAAGAAAGTAACACCAAGGAGTGAAATGGTTACAATATTCTGCTACTTAGTCATAGAATCCCAGCCAACCAACTACTCTTTACTCCACCAAGGTATAGAAATGTGTTAGCAGGTAAAACAAATAAGTAAACAACAAATAAATCCACAGGGTTATCAAATCTAAGCATGGGTTTTGCGGTTCTGAACAAACGAGTTTCCACTTTTTGCCAAACCTTTCTATCCACAATTACCCATTGTATTCATTTACAACCTGCAAATGGCTGTAAATTCCATAAGACCTAGATTAACTTTAATGACCCACTCAGCTGAATTATGTAGTATTATTATTTTTATTATTAATTTCATTTTATTTTCTAAGAAATTAACTAGACATGATTTACTTGCATTAAGCACAAGTTAGAGAACCAAACATGATTTATGTTGTATTAAGCATATAAGCAGGCCTCAACTCACTAGCCTTGCCATGTGATTCTTC
Organism: Protopterus annectens; assembly: GCF_019279795.1. NCBI lineage: Eukaryota > Metazoa > Chordata > Ceratodontiformes > Protopteridae > Protopterus > Protopterus annectens. The sequence continues at coordinate 31,360,313 of NC_056732.1, forward strand.
ACTGACCCCAGCCATGTAATTAATTGCAGGCCACAACTATTGTTTGCTAGATTGCTAAGAAAAACAATTTCAGCTTTTGCTAAAACCTTTTGCATCTCATCCCTAATCCACAGGCCACACTTAGGCATGTGTGCCTTTGTTTCATGCCTTAAGTGAGCCTTAATCCCATAGTAAACCCTACTTGAAGTATTAATTTAAACCTATTCTATCATTTAAATTTAGTCTGATACCTTCAAGTACGTATTTTGTCCTCTAGCCAGTTTGTGACCTAATCTCCAGGCATTTCAAAAATATAACTGATTTGAATTACAATTTTACACAAACTAAAAAGCCATTATATCAAATAGGAACTGTAAAAAATCTGCCTACATGCTCTTAAACCAACATGTCTTTAAACGTCAACAATAACATAACTAGCCTTTTCTCTGATACAAAATCGTTGTCCCATGAAAAGAAAATAGTTTAAGGCAAACTGCTCTTGAGTGCCCTCAATTATTTCTGATCCTCTCCAAAGGCTCTGCCATGTGGCTACTTTCCAGCCTTAGCTCCCAGGCCCTGCCATGTGGCTACCTATAGGCCTCAGCGCACAGGCCAGGCCCCAAATGGTTTCCTGCAGGCCTCATCTCACAGGCTTTCCCATGTGGCTACCAGCAGGCCTCAGTTTCTAGTCCTTGTCATGTGGCTAACTACAGGCCCCAGTTCCCAGGCCCTGCCATGTGGCTAATTGCAGGCCTCAGTTCATAGGCCCTGCCCTATGGCTAACTGCAGGTCTCAGCTCCCAGGCCTTGCCATGTGACTAACTGTAGGCCTCAGCTGCTTGCAACTAAGCCTCAACCATATCCCCCCCTTGTGTATGTATGTATATATATATATATATATATATATATATATATATATATATTTTTTTTTTTTTTTAACTTGTACAACTTCCTTTGTCTCATGTATAACCCCATGCCTTCCAAGGGGCATGTGTCCTAGTTATTTCTTTTTTTTAACTATGCTTTAATTCAGTCAGTGCAAATCCTTGGTTAACTACTTACAAAACCCTTCTGGTGTTCTAATTTTCACTTGATACCTTACAAGTACAAACTTAATTCCTACCTTTGCTTGTAACATTGAAATACAGGCCTGCAAACCAAAATCCAATTATAACACACCAAATCAATTCAACTTTACCCGCACTTATCTGCTGAAAAACTGTTTGCATGCCTTTAAGCATAATACCTTAAGCTTCCTACACTATTAACTAAACATAGTACAGGTTATACAGATAAATGCCAATAAAGCTTTTCAATCCTTCCCCTGGACAGCCCAGCCCACCTCAGCCCTCCTACCTATCCTGACCCTACCTGTTCTCCCCCCTCCTCTCACTGAAACCTGAGTCCGAGCTGACCTGCCTCAGACAAATGATGGCTTGTTGCAATTGGCTTGCCAGCCGTTGTTTCTTTGCTGCTGTTCTGTTCCCTTCCTCAAATCTGTTGAAGTAGACATTCAGCTTATTTAGGAATTCCTTGTTTTCCTCACATTGGGTGGGTCTGTAGTCAGTTATGGACTGGATATGCTGTCATAGGTGCCTCGGGTCTTTTTGGTCAGAGAAGTAGCTCTGGATCTTTCTGCCATAGGTGCATTTTGCTTCCTTACTCCCTTATTCAGATTTAGTCTGGCTGTTCTGAGGGCTTCTCTGTCTCCAGACCTGAAAGCTGTGTTCCTTGCTTTCAGTAGCTCATACACCTTACTTGTTAACCAGGGTTTCTGGTTGGCTCGTGTGATAATGGTTTTGGTGACTATCACATCATCCACACATTTCAAGATGTAACCCATCACTGCCTTGGTGTGCTCCTCCAGGTTGATACACTCATTTTCAGTAGCTGCCCCCTTGAATATGCTCAAGTCTGTTCTCTCAAAACAGTCCTGGAGTGCTGAGACTGCACCCTCTGGCCATACTCGTATGTGTTTAACTGTTGGTCTCCCTCTAGTTAGAAATGGCTTATATGTTGGTAGTAACAATATAGAGAGGTAGTCAAAGTTTCCCAGGTGTGGGTGAGGCACTGCCTTAAATGCCAGCTTAACATTGCTGTATACCTTGTCCAGTGTGTTCTCACCCCTTGTTGCAAAGTCCACATATTGGAAATAGTGAGGCAGAACTGTTTTGAAGTTGGCCTGATTAAAGTCACGTGCCACTATATGAACACAGTCTGGATTCCTGTTTTGCAGTTTGTTTATAGCCTGGTATAATGTGGTCATTCCCTCATTTGGATTAGCAGTGGGAGGACTGTAGACAGCTGTGATGCAGATGCTGTTAAATTCCCTGGGTATGGGTAAATAAAAGGGTCTGCATTTCAGTGACAAAAACTCTAGATTATCTGAGCAGTGTGAGGATACTATCTCACAACTAGTTGTTGCAGCAAATAACCAATTGTTATTGATGTATATGCAGACCCCTCCCCTTCTGAACTTACCACTGAGAGAATGTGTTCTGTCTGCTCTAAAAAGTGATAGCCCCTCCACATGGACTGCACTATCATTAACATTAGAGTTTAGCCAAGTTTCAGTAAAAATAAGCACACAGCGTTTCCTCACCTTGTTCTGAGTAGATAATTCCAACCTTATATAGTCCATGTTGCTTTCCAGTGATCAAACATTTGCCAGCAGAATGGATGGGAGTGCAGGCCTGTAGGGATTTGCTTTTAGCCTTCCAGTGATTCTAGCCCTAGATCCTCTTTTCTGTATTCTCTCACACCTCTTGAGTTTCCCTCTCTTACCATGATCCAGTAATGTTCATTCTGTACATACCAGACATTTTGTTCCATGTTTGAGTAAGATTCCCAGCCTTTGTAACTTGAGAAGTGCTGTAGGCCTTACAGACCCCACAGACAGTAGCTCATCAAACTTGTTACACAGCAAGCCTGAGGATTGAATTTCTAGAATAGTCTCCTACTATAAATTAGCTTAATGTCAGCAATCTTCCCTGATTTACTTTTTTCTCCTAATTTAGACATGGAATAGGACAAACATTGCACATTTCCCTGCTGAGCCGAAGTAGCCGCTGCTATATAGAGCACCTCCATTTTTTTTAACTAGCATCCTCAATGATCTTCTGAACCATGTGACTTGTAAGTATTTATTTATTTATTTATTTAGATTTGCCAAGTGGATATTATTCCCATGAACCATTTTCAGGCCAGCCAATGATTAATAAATAAATAAATAAGAAAGAAGAAAAATATCAAGAAATACCAAAATTAAAAGAAGCGTTTTAGATGTTGAACAGAAAAAAAACAAAGCCAAGAATGTAATAAAGCCAGTTATGCACTAATACATTTATCAGAAGCAAGCAGAATATATAATGCTTATATCTGTACCAATGACTGTGTTTACATGGATGCATAAGATAAAGGGGAAATTAAATGTGTATAAGAGGAAAAAGATGGGAAGGAAAATAAGTGGATCAAAGGTCAGAATGTTGAAAATAACAGTAAAAGACAAGTAAGGTTGTAAAGTGAAAGCTTCATAAAATGACTTTCATAATGGCAGTGGTTTGGAAGCAGGCACAGCTAACAGAGCTATAAAAGATGATTTTTTTAGATGAGATTGAAATTTTTGAATATTTTTTCAGTTGGAGAGCAAGCATTCCCCAAAACCTTTCATCAGTCACAAAGTATTATGAGCAATAATCTAACTTCCTGGCTCTCTTTCAAGGAGGGATAAATCCTTGGCTCTACCCCACAGAACCTGAGTTTGACTTGTGGCTCAAGTCTTGGAGGAGGCAGGTAGTGGAATGGTGGTTCCAGTCAGCCATTTGTCACATGCAAACAGAGGCTTCCAAGCAGCTGTTATGGACACGGAGCAGGGATTTTAGCTTATTTCAGCCAAGCTGGCAATGGTAGCCCTCTAGAATGAGTGTGTGTGTGTGTGTGTGTGTGTGTGTGTGTGTGTGTGTGTGTGTGTGTGTGTGTGTGTGTGTGTGTGTGTGTGTGTGTGTGTGTGTGTGTGTGTGTGTGTGTGTGTGTGTGTGTGTGTGTGTGTGTGTGTGTGTGTGTGTGTGTGTATATGTATGTGTGGTTGTGTGCTAATGTCAGCCATCAAGAGGAGAGTTAGGGCTGTAATCAGAAAAGCCTTGATAACTGTCCTAATAAAGACCTCTGCAATCAGTGCTCACTTAGCAGGGAACAAACCGGATGTGAAGGCTCTTACCTTTTGTAAAGGTCAAATGGGCCAACAGATCATAAGGAGGGTGGATATAGTTGTAAACAGTGAGAAAACAAAAGGATATTCTGCACTGTCATATTATTGCTTAATACCATTTTCAGCGAATTTAACAAATGTTTTATTATAGATTATTTTTAATTTCTATTATCTCATATCCGTTGCATGTTGTAAATAAATATGTCTCATTACATTAAACTGTGCATTAAGTTAAGGCTGTGAACTGTACCTCCTGTGATACAGGGTTTGATTATCAGAACCCTCATTTGCCTACTGTGTGACCTTCAGTAAGTCACTTAACCAGACATTGCTCCTATTTTGTCTCTGAAAAGGGACAGTGTGTCCAGTGGGCCTACCTGGTTAACAAATGGGTATTATTACTTCACAGTCCAAGAACAAATCAGAAATAATTTAATGAACTGCTATAGCACAATGTGTTCTTAAATTCATTTGGTAGACTCAAAATATGAGATTTTAGGGAAAAAAGGAGAACAAAAAAGCGACTAAAATGAGAAATACACTGTCCATATGCAGAATATTGGTTATCACAGTACGTTTTAGTTTCTGCATGTGTTTCAAATTTCAAATTTTAGCAAACTCAGAATTTTCATCTTATGCGTCTCACCCCTTCATTCTAGGCCAATTCTACTATTTTGCATGGAGTCAGAATGAAAGCTAAATTAATGCCATCAAGAATGACTTTGCTGGTAAGCCTGCAAAATGGCATAGAGGGGTAAAACAATAACCACAGCACAGATGACCTAAGTTTGACTAGGTGCATGTTCCCTTAATGGTGCAAGCAGGGAGGATGGGGTGCCCATCCTAGTAGGTGGAAAAACAATGGTTCTCACCCAGTGTATGCCACAGCTACAACCAAATGGCTACATTGGAGAGCAGAAGCCTATCATGCCATTGGAGAGAGAGAGAAGGGGGTTCAGAACAATGTACGTGTTTGTGCAGGGGACACCCAAGCATGTAATAGTAGCCCCTGTTAGCACATATTGGAGGAGCACACATGTAATGACTGAGGGACTTAAGTGGTCCTTGTAATGAGGACTTACATCACCATTGGAAGGTGCGGTTTAGGTTCATAAAAAAAGTTCATAAAAGTTAAAAAAAAAATCAAAGTCATTGCCTGGATGCTGGCAAAAGCAAAAAACATCCTTATGGCTGTTTCAGTTGTGACTTTTTAGAATTTTAATGGCTGTAACACAGACTGACAAAAATGATAGAATAAAAAAGGAGTGATTTCCCTGCTGAATATTTGTTCTGTAACTTTCATCAGAGAATAGATGATAACCCATCTTAGGTTATACAGCTACTCAGTGTTTCAGACTTACAGGAGCCCTTTGCGAAGACAATTCTTTTTTAAAGCACAGGTATAACATAATCAACTTTGACATAATGAGATAAGATAAGGACTCAAGTTCTGATAAGCATATAGAAAGGTCCAATTGAAGCAACTCTGATTGGCACAACAGTATGTAAGTCAGAGAGTGAGGTATATATTTTAATTTCAAGCGATTTCATGTGTTATAAACAGTGAAGATGTTACCTCTGATGGATAGAATTGAGAAGAGTAAGGAAGTACTTGTGCTCATGCAAACTCGAGAGAGTGCCAATGCTCAGCAAGCAGTACTTTGTAAGTTAAATTCAGAGCTGTAAAGTCTAAACATCAACAGTACTGCCATTATTGTTGATATTTATGATGTAGAAGCCTCTCCATGCATAACTTTTATTTATTTGTTTTATTTCTTATTTATCCTTTGTTAACCAGGTTAGTCCCACTAGGGTAGTAACTTCGTTTTAGGGGAGACCTGAGGTGGTATTTATATTACTAAGGAAAATTTGGCCAGGGCACAGGGGAACTTCCCATACTCATCATTGTTGTGAGTGGGACCCATTTTGAAGAAGCACTTCCAGTTTCCATTCCAGGTGCAGAGGTGTCCCAGAGAAACAGGGAGGCTGAAAGAGAGAGAAAGAGAGAGAGTGAAAGAAATGAAAGAAAAAGCAAACATTGAGAGTACAGATTGTGTGTAGTTTTCTGAAGAAATGTTTCAAAGAAACCTGTTTGATGGAGATGAGTCAGCAAATGATGCATGTATAATTACAGCCCTCTAGTTGGGAGGGTTGTGGAATGATTTACTTAAAAAAAATGGTGATGCAAAGTGAGCCAGAAAAAGAGATGTTTCATGGGGGGGATGTTATGGAGAAAATACAAAAGGATGATGCAGAGGCAATCCTGAAGAATAGTGGTCAGATGGAAAAGAAAACACATGCAGAGAAAATAAAAGATGGCAAAAGTGGAGTAGCAGGAAAAAAGGCAGAACAAAATGTAAAATGGAAGTATGTGGTAAGGATTCAAAATGAAAAATAAATGAATAGTGTAATACAATATGTACAAGAAATGTTTAACTAAAAAAGGAAGTGCAAAATCATGGAAACTAAACACATTAACAGAATTCTTGTACTCCTAATTTCACTTTACTATGCTAGTTCTTACATGCCTACCTTCTACTCAAACTATCCCATACACTCACCTGCAACCACATTCATGCACTCATTTCCATTCTATCTCCCCTTCTCTTATTCCACCTAACCCACTGCTCCTATTCTATCCCATACACTTCACCACAACTAAAACTTTTACTCCTAAACCACTGCTAGCTCCACCCAGCTTCCTACTATATAAACCCAAAAGGCTAAAAGTTATATCCTGTAATGTTCTAGCCTTAGCTGGAGATATTCATCCCAACCCTGGCCCTTGACCCACTACAAACAACTCCTTCCCCCACCCCTTCTTGTTCCACTACAAACAACTCCTTCCCCCACCCCTTCTTGTTCCACTACAAACAACCCCTCCCCACGCCTTCTTGTTCCACTACAAACAACCCCTTCCCCCTCTCGTTCTTGTTCCACTACAAACAACCCCTTCCCCCCCCCCTTCTTGTCCCCTTCCCCACCCTTCTTGTTCCACTACAAACAACCCCTTCCCCCACCCCTTCTTGTTCCACTACAAACAAAACAACCCTTCCCCACCCTTCTCTTTGTTCCACTACAAACAACCCCTTCCCCACCCTTCTTGTTCCACTACAAACAACCCCTTCCCCCACCCCTTCTTGTTCCACTACAAACAACCCCTTCCCCCACCCCTTCTTGTTCCACTACAAACAACCCCTCCCCCATCTCCTTCTTCTTCTGCCTTCTCCCACAACACTCTTAAGTTCTTCACAATCAATGCCCAGACCCTTAACAACAAAGTACAAGCTTGGATTAGCCACAACCAACCTGACATCTTAGCCATCTCTGAAACCTGGCTAAAACCCCATATTGCTGACTCCGAAATCTTACCTCCTGGTTTCCATATCCTCAGACATGACCGATTAAATAAAAAAGGTAGCGGCTCTGCTCTAATCTACTGTAACCTTCTTTCCTTAATCCCCCTTCAAATTCCAACTCCACAATTCAAAAATACTGAACTAACAGCAAGTCTCCTACGAATGAATAAACATAAGAATATCTGCATTATTTCCCTATATATCTCCCCAGGTGACAACATCTCTCCTATGATTGAATAAACATAAGAATATCTGCATTATTTCCCTATATATCTCGCCAGGCGACAACATCTCTACCGTTGAAGACATTCTTCAACTGAAATCAAGTATGAAACTTACATTCTAGGTGATGTTAATATCGATTGGAATAAAATCAACACTCCCTCTCCCTCCCTATCCATTAACCTCTACAACTTTACCCAAGTAATCCACTCAATCACCCATCCTAACAAAATTCACCCCCCAGGATCCATCATAGACTAGATCCTAGTCACCCATCCAAACAAAATAAATCACTCTGGCACTATCCCAGAGACCTTTAGTGACCATCTCCCTGCCTTCATTCATCACTCAGCTAACTCCATCCCATATCAGCACCATTACATTCCCACTCATGATCTTAGCAACTTTAACCCCACAATTTTCTCAAATATGTTTAAGCAAATGAATTGGCAAATCCTAAATACTCTTCCCCTTGGCAAAGCTTTAGAACATTTCATCTCTGTCTTCCTAAACACTCTTAACTCCCTAGCCCCTCTAAGAAACAAAAAAATCAAAGCTAATGCTGTTCCTTGGCTGTCCAAAGAAACAAAACAAACCATGCATCAGAGGGACAAATCCTGGAAGCTTTACCAGAAGAATAAAATGCCTATTACCTTGCTCCAATGCACCCAACTCTGCAACCATGTAAAAAAACTAATCACCATGGACAAAAAGAATTACTACAATAAGCTTCAGTCCAACAATAATAAAAACCCCAAACTATTCTGGAAATCAGTTAATTCCCTTCTCCATCCAGGGTCCAGGAATAATCCCTGCCCTGACCCAGGCTCCAGGAATAATCCCTGCCCTGACCCAAGTATAACTGACATTGAACTAAGCTCTCACTTCAACAAATTCTTTACTGAATCCATAGCTAACCTAACCAAAACTTTCCCAAACAACAATTTATATAACCCTCATTCTTCACCACCCAACAACCCTAATAACTTCCCCTCATATTCCAGCTCAAACCAGCCTCAACCAATATTATAAAAAGGCTCATATCCAAACTAAAGCCATGCTCCAATGCCCCTGACAACATACCCTCCACCTTCCTCAAATGCGCCACTGATGGTATTGCACTCCCAATCAGCATCTTAATAAATAGATCCTTAAAAGAATCATATGTACCCAAACTCTGGCATTCAGCCTACATTCTTCTTCTTCAGAAAGGAGGCAAAAACACTAATATTTCTAATTTCTGCCCCATTGCCCTACTCTCTCCAATCTCCAAAATTCTAGAAAAATGTGCCCACCACCAACTTATGCCTTTCTTGACCCAGAACCAACTCCTTACACCCACCCAACACGGCTTCCACCCTGGCCATAGCACCATAACCGCCCTACTCTCTTTCCTAGAAACAGTCGGTCAAGCCCGAGATTCCAGACTCCTAGTATCCACAGTACTCCTAGATCTCTCTAAAGCATTTGACACCATTTCCCACAAACACCTTCTCTATCATCTCTCCAACCTGTGTCTCTCCCCAAATACTTTATCCTGGTTCTCCAGTTACCTATCAGACAGATCTCAAGCAGTCAGATGGAAGAACTCCCCCTCTTCCTTCTTACCAACCCCCACCGGCATACCTCAGGGATCCATCCTCGGACCCATGCTTTTCAACATCTTCATTAATAACCTTCACACTGCCATCCCTGACACAACAGTTATCCAATATGCAGATGACTCAGTTTTTTATTTTTATTTTACATTTGTTGACCGAGCTAGTCTAACTGGATATATGTCCATTTTCAGTAGAGGCGCGGAGAGATAAGCTCCAAGACATGGTCCAAATACAATAATACAAATACAAACAAATAAAAAATAAGAAATAAAATCTAAATATTCTAGTAAAAATAGCAATTTTCCTGGTATGGAAAAAAAAAATTCATCAACAATGGTAACGTGTATTTCAGCATAGAGGTTGTAACAGGATGTAACATTGAGGTAAAAAGTCACAAACAGTGCAAATTGAAGGAACTTAGATAACAATGCAGGTTAAGTCAGAGGTAGATAAAAGGAAATAATAATAGTAAAAAAGGAAAAAAAAAGAAAGAAAATAAAAAAGGAAAAAAAGAAAGAAAATCCTCAGTACTTGCAACATGTGAAAGACAGCAGAAAGGTTAGGCAAGATCTAACACCGAGGACCTGCAGTATAATATAGTGCTATTTTTAAGTATGGTGACATAGTATAGGTTAAGTCAGAAGTGAAAAAAAAGGGAGTTTGATGTGTAGTATTGTAGCAAAGGATTTGCTTAAGAAAAGATATATAAAGATGACAGACATAGTGAAAAAAGGTAGAACAGAAAAATATAATAAGGTGGGAAAATGCAGTAGAGGATAGTAGGGAGTGGATAGGTAAGTCAGGTTAGTGGAGGTAGATGACTAGTCTGGTCTGGAGCAGGGGCATAGCCAATATGTTTTGAGGAGAAGTTTAACTCTGTTTTTAAACAGAGATAGAGAGGTGAGTGAGGTGATGTCATTAGGGAGAAGATTCCAGGATTTACCTACCGTATTAGAGAAGAGAGAATCCCCAGCTCTGTTATTAGGTTTTGAGGTGTGGATAAGAAGTTTTTGAGATGATCATAAGGACTTTAGGTTTTTATAGGGGGTGATGAGGGTAGATAAACTTGGAGTATTAGAAGGTTTGTATAGGATGTTGTAGGAATGGTTAGTTGGTGACATTTAATCTGTCGTTGTAGTTCTAACCATCCCAGCGGTTTTAAATTTATACAATGATGGGTTCGGAATGGGTTGCCTGTAGCAAATCGTGCAGTGTTATTATAGGTCATTTCCAATTTACTGAGGTTATTCTTGGAGAGATTAGTAAAGATGGGAGAGGCATAAAGGAGTGTAGAGATCAAATGGGTGTGGGCGATAGTAGTTTTAGCAGTAGGGGAAAGGAATGGTTTAACCCTATAGAGACAGCCAATTTTTTTATTGACAGTCTTTATGGTATTATTGATGTGGATATCGAAGTTCAGATTATTGTCGATGGTGACACCTAGTAATTTGGTGGTATAGTCAGAAGATACTATAGTACCATTGATAGATGTCACTGAGAATTGAAGAGGAGAGGACTTCAGAGTGGGAGTGAAGAGGAGGAGTTTGGTTTTCTTTGGGTTCAAAAGAAGGCAATGCTGAGTGAACCATTGTTCAACTATGTTAAATACTTTTTGGATGAGAGCATGATGGTCATGGGAGGATGTAGCTGAACATAATAGTGTGGAGTCATCAGCATATTGTATACATGTGGCTTGTGGGATAGCTAGATGAAGGTCATTAATAAATATGGAAAAAAGAAGGGGTCCAAGTATGGAACCCTGAGGGACACCTAAGGTAATGGGTAAATGGGAGGATAAAGTATTATGCCAAAGTACTGCTTGTTGACGTTTGTCAAGGTAGGATTGGAACCACTTTATGGAAAGTGGGTCTAATGACAGAGATTTTAGGATGTTTATGAGATTCTGGTGGTTTACCATGTCAAATGCTTTAGACAGGTCAATAAATAGAGCAGAAGAAATTATTCAGGTTTCGTATTTGTTAATGTAGTCAGTAAAGGACAGGAGGGCAGTGGTAGTGCTGTGTGAAGGTCTGAAACCATGTTGACAGTTGGATAGTAAATTGTTTTCGATTAAATGGTGAAGAAGTTGTTTATGTATACATTTCCCCATGACTTTAGCTAGGGGAGAAAGTAGGGCAATGGGGCAATAGTTAGATATTTCTGTGGACTGTCCACCTTTATGTAGGGGGATAATATGGGAGATTTTCCATAAGGTGGGGATGTAACCCTCAGTAATAGTCCTATTGATCAGTATGGAAATAGGATAGGCTATGGCATTGGATGATAGTTGTAGATATTCAGAAGGCAGTAGGTCTGCAGAAGGACAGCATGGTTTCAGTTTCTTCAAAAGGGTTTGAATAAATGTGGTTGAGACAGCTTTGAAATGAAACAGGGGTGAGGTTGAGGAGGGTGAGGGTAATGTGAAGGTATTTGATGATAACTGACTAGCTAGTGTTTGGATGGCATCTGTAAAGACGGTATTGAAGGTATTAGCTGTATGGATGGGATTTTTCTGCTCTGTATTTCGAGGGTTTGGTGTTGTGGATTGACCTGGGTGGAGTAATTGCTTAATGCTGGCCCAGAATTTCTGTGGGTTGTTGTAATTAGGTTGTTGATACTGTACAAAGTATTTTTGTTTGTCAGAAAATATGGCCTTTTTAGTGTCATTTCCTAGCTGTCTAAAGGTTAGTTGGTCAGCAGTGTTTTTGTCATTCTCCATTTGGCCCAATATTTATTTCTGATGTGAATTTTGTGTTTGGTTTCATTAGAAAGCCATGGAGCAGACTTGGTCTTAATTCTGATAGCTCTGGAAGGAGCATGATGGTTAAGAATGGCAAGAAACATAGAATTAAAGAAATTAACGGCTTCATCTAGAGGCAGTTGTTTTAAGGGAACCCAATTGCATGCTCTTAGTTCCATTTGGAATAGACCAGGGTTAAATTTCTTTTTGGATCTAATATGTCTAGTGGAGGTTGGGGAGGGGTGTCAGGTTTATATCTGATTATGTAGGTAAGTGAGTGTTCACTGATATCATCAGGGAGAGTTCCAGAATCATAGTAGAGAGTATGATTGTTTGTGAGAATCCAGTCTAATATGCTTCCTTTTTTGTTAGCTTTATTTATTCTGCTGGGGGAGGTAATGGTTTGAGAGAAACCATATAGGCTCAACTTTAGTCTGTGCTGTCTCCAACCTTCCTGAACTACTGACTAAAACCCAAACTGCATTTTCAACCACTGAGAACTGGATGCACCAAAACCACCTCTCTCTCAACTCAAATAAATAAAAAATACTACTTTTCCCTCCCTCCAGGGCTTTCTCTTATGACAGAAATGCTTTCAAAGTCCTTAGCCAAACCAACTCAGCTATAGAAGTGGTCCGTTTTGCAAAACGTCTTGGTATTACCATAGACGAACACCTTAAGTTTGATATCCACATTCAACAAAACATAAAGAAAACCCATCAAAAATTAGGTATGCTCTATAGGAATAACCTCTTTCTCTCCAAATCCACAAGGCATACCTTGGCAACTACCTACCTTCTACCATCCTTAGTATATGAAGACCCTCTTCTAACAAATCTGACTTCTTCCATCACCTCCAAACTTGAAAATTGCTGTAATAAGATCTCTAAATTTGCCACTAAATCCAAAAACTCCACTCATCATTGCTTACCCTACAATCTGTGAACTGTCTAGAACTCTCTAACCACCTAGACTTCAACCACCTAGACTTCCTACAACTAACCACTGCTCACAAACTAATATTTGACCCAGATAAATGCCCAGCCCTAACAAACATCCTTCCCTCATACATCCCAAATAGATCACTGAGATCTGAACACCAAAATTTAATTTCTATCCACAAACCCAAACGACGTGCTGGCCAGCTTCTCCTCTCTTTCCCACTAGGCAAGGAATGGAATTATCTCCCTCCTTCACTTAGGACTATACCAAACTCAGAAACTTTCAAAACCCAGCTTTGCTCATACCTGTCATCCAAATGGAAATGTTCCTGCTTACACCCTACCTAAATTCAAGGGAATTCCCCAAGGAGTTCTTCATACTCCTTGCTCCTAACCTCCCTCTAACTCGTATTTCTATACTCGTACAACAGACTGAAGCTCTCAGTAACTGATTAAGCAATCTCTCACTTGATCCCAAGTATGTATATAATGTAAATAGCAAATTACTTCTATTGACTGCATATCAAGTATATACCTTACTTAATTTGAATAACTGCATGTAAACTGTCTCCCCTCTACTAGTATAACACCGCAAGAACCTTAGATATTTTATTATAAAGACAGTTGATCATGCCTGCTCTGAATACAAACACATGTAAACTGTGTTCTCTGATATCTGTTAACTGTGCTGTATACTGTACATTCTATACATTTGCATTTCCTTACTGTATGGATATTGTACATGTATTATACCTTTATAATTATGTAACCCTTACTGTATTGATATTGTATATGTATTATACCTTTATAATTATGTAACCCTTACTGTATGGATACTGTACATGTATTATACCTTCATAATTATGTAACCCTTACTGTATAGATATTGTACATGTATTATACCTTTATAATTATGTAACCCTTACTGTATTGATATTGTATTATACCTTTATAATTATGTAACCCTTACTGTATGGATATTGTACATGTATTATACCTTTATAATTATGTAACCCTTACTGTATGGATATTGTATATGTATTATACCTTTATAATTATGTAACCCTTACTGTATGGATATTGTACATGTATTATACCTTTATAATTATGTAACCCTTACTGTATGGATATTGTACATGTATTATACCTTTATAATTATGTAACCCTTACTGTATGGATATTGTACATGTATTATACCTTTATAATTATGTAACCCTTACTGTATAGATATTGTATATGTATTATACCATTATAATTATGTGACCCTTACTGTATTGATATTGTATTATACCTTTATAATTATGTAACCCTTACTGTATGGATATTGTACATGTATTATACCTTTATAATTATGTAACCCTTACTGTATGGATATTGTACATGTATTATACCTTTATAATTATGTAACCCTTACTGTATGGATATTGTACATGTATTATACCTTTATAATTATGTAACCCTTACTGTATGGATATTGTACATGTAGTATACCTTTATAATTATGTAACCCTTACTGTATGGATATTGTATATGTATTATACCTTTATAATTATGTAACCCTTACTGTATGGATATTGTACATGTATTATACCTTTATAATTATGTAACCCTTACTGTATTGATATTGTATTATACCTTTATAATTATGTAACCCTCACTGTATGGATATTGTACATGTATTATACCTTTATAATTATGTAACCCTTACTGTATGGATATTGTACATGTATTATACCTTTATAATTATGTAATCCTTACTGTATTGGTATTGCATATGTATTATACCTTTATAATTATGTAACCCTTACTGTATGGATATTGTACATGTATTATACCTTTATAATTATGTAACCCTTACTGTATTGATATTGTATATGTATTATACCTTTATAATTATGTAACCCTTACTGTATTGATATTGTATATGTATTATACCTTTATAATTATGTAACCCTTACTGTATGGATATTGTATATGTATTATACCGTTATAATTATGTAACCCTTACTGTATTGATATTGTATATGTATTATACCTTTATAATTATGTAACCCTTACTGTATTGATATTGTATTATACCTTTATAATTAACTAACCCTTACTGTATTGCTATTGTATATGTATTATACCTTTATAATTATGTAACCCTTACTGTATTGATATTGTATATGTATTATACCTTTATAATTATGTAACCCTTACTGTATTGATATTGTATTATACCTTTATAGTTAACTAACCCTTACTGTATTGATATTGTATATGTATTATACCATTATAATTATGTAACCCTTACTGTATTGCTATTGTATATGTATTATACCTTTATAATTATGTAACCCTTACTGTATTGCTATTGTATATGTATTATACCTTTATAATTATGTAACCCTTACTGTATGGATATTGTATATGTATTATACCTTTATAATTATGTAACCCTTACTGTATGGATATTGTACATGTATTATACATTTATAATTATTTAACCCTTACTGTATGGATATTGTATATGTATTATACCTTTATAATTATGTAACCCTTAATGTATGGATATTGTACATGTATTATACCTTTATAATTATGTAACCCTTACTGTATTGATATTGTATATGTATTATACCTTTATAATTATGTAACCCTTACTGTATTGATATTGTATATGTATTATACCTTTTTATAATTATGTAACCCTTACTGTATTGATATTGTACATGTATTATACCTTTATAATTATGTAACCCTTACTGTATTGCTATTGTATATGTATTATACCTTTATAATTATGTAACCCTTACTGTATTGATATTGTATATGTATTATACCTTTATAATTATGTAACCCTTACTGTATGGATATTGTACATGTATTATACCTTTATAATTATGTAACCCTTACTGTATTGCTATTGTATATGTATTATACCTTTATAATTATGTAACCCTTACTGTATGGATATTGTATATGTATTATACCTTTATAATTATGTAACCCTTACTGTATGGATATTGTACATGTATTATACCTTTATAATTATTTAACCCTTACTGTATGGATATTGTATATGTATTATACCTTTATAATTATGTAACCCTTACTGTATGGATATTGTACATGTATTATACCTTTATAATTATGTAACCCTTACTGTATTGATATTGTACATGTATTATACCTTTATAATTATGTAACCCTTACTGTATTGCTATTGTATATGTATTATACCTTTATAATTATGTAACCCTTACTGTATGGATATTGTATATGTATTATACCTTTATAATTATGTAACCCTTACTGTATGGATATTGTATATGTATTATACCTTTATAATTATGTAACCCTTACTGTATGGATATTGTACATGTATTATACCTTTATAATTATGTAACCCTTACTGTATGGATATTGTACATGTATTATACCTTTATAATTATTTAACCCTTACTGTATGGATATTGTATATGTATTATACCTTTATAATTATGTAACCCTTACTGTATGGATATTGTACATGTATTATACCTTTATAATTATGTAACCCTTACTGTATGGATATTGTACATGTATTATACCTTTATAATTATTTAACCCTTACTGTATGGATATTGTATATGTATTATACCTTTATAATTATGTAACCCTTAATGTATTGATATTGTACATGTATTATACCTTTATAATTATGTAACCCTTACTGTATGGATATTGTACATGTATTATACCTTTATAATTATTTAACCCTTACTGTATGGATATTGTATATGTATTATACCTTTATAATTATGTAACCCTTACTGTATGGATATTGTACATGTATTATACCTTCATAATTATGTAACCCTTACTGTATGGATATTGTACATGTATTATACCTTTATAATTATTTAACCCTTACTGTATGGATATTGTACATGTATTATACCTTTATAATTATTTAACCCTTACTGTATGGATATTGTATATGTATTATACCTTTATAATTATGTAACCCTTACTGTATTGATATTGTACATGTATTATACCTTTATAATTATGTAACCCTTACTGTATGGATATTGTATATGTATTATACCTTTATAATTATGTAACCCTTACTGTATGGATATTGTACATGTATTATACCTTTATAATTATGTAACCCTTACTGTATGGATATTGTATATGTATTATACCTTTATAATTATGTAACCCTTACTGTATGGATATTGTACATGTATTATACCTTTATAATTATGTAACCCTTACTGTATGGATATTGTACATGTATTATACCTTTATAATTATGTAACCCTTACTGTATGGATATTGTATATGTATTATACCTTTATAATTATCTAACCCTTACTGTATGGATATTGTACATGTATTATACCTTTATAATTATGTAACCCTTACTGTATGGATATTGTATATGTATTATACCTTTATAATTATCTAACCCTTACTGTATTGCTTATGGAGCTTTTCTCCCCGGGCCTCCACTGAAAACGGGCACTTTCAGGCCCAGTGGACTTCCCCAGTAATCAAACTGAAAATAAAAATAAAATAAAAGAAAGATCAATAAAACAGAAAAGGACACTTCTTTGTATGAGCCAGATAAAGTATTAGGTCAAGTAAGTATAGATTTAGCTGCAAGACCAGATGGAATACGCTATGACATGTATAAAAATTAAGGGATTGACACAGAAAATATGTTTTAAAGATTTTGAATGTATGGTTAAGTGAAGGTTTTAGGTATAAATAATTATTTACTGGAATACTTAAATTTATATGGAAGAAGGAAGATAAAAGACAATTAAAAACTGAGAATGACTACTATTGAATAGTAATGATCATAAGATCTTTATGAAAATAATACAAATGAGATTTGAAATATGTATATGTATATATGAAAATCCACAATAAGGCTACTCCCTCCATGTGGTAGCTAGTTCCAAGATGGTCCATTTAGTGGGTATTATATATCCCCTTTCTTGTAGCTGCTGGTATGCAAGCACTACATATGTATCGCAGGTCCTTCCTTAAGTAAAAACAATTTTTTAATTCTGTTCAGTTAAAAACGACAAATTGCCTACTTCAAAGTACTGGTTCAAACACTAATAACACTTTCCTCAGAGCAAATGTCTTGTTATAGTAACTTGGCTCAATATGACAAGAAATTACTCATTCATTGGAAGTCACTTCCAGCTACCTTTGCTCCTTGAGTGCAAAACCTCCATTCAGTGACAACTATATGCTCCGCTTCTTCAATAGGTACTTCCAAAGTTCTAAGTCAATAAATTGCATGTATGCAAAAGAGGAAGGAAGAATTACTTATCCTGGAATTTGTTTAAGTGCACAGGCAGCACGCCGATTTGAAGTTGGTCTTAGACTTTGGAAATTCATTCCGGTGACCTTGAACACAGGATGCCTATTGGAATCAAAAGGCTTTAGAAGAAGGAAGAGATTTGGGACTTGACCCCCCTCCCCCACACACACACACTTTACACACAGGCTGAATGCAGGTTACAGGTTGGTTTCCAAGTAAGGAACTTTTTGCAACTTGCTCTAGTGCTTTTGCATACAGGCAATTTACATGTACATTTGTATATATATTTAAATATGTTGTAAATAACAGTACTCTTTTGTATATAAAGAACCCCATTGTTTTCAATAGGTGCTGTGAAACCTTTTATAGCCCTCTGAGCTACCACCATCTCAGTCAGATGGGGCCTCAGTTTAATGTCTCATCTAAACAACTAAAATTATAAACATTTATAAACTCAAATGACTGAGAATGTTCTAACTTTTGTGTAATGTCTTATGATATTTCAACTACTGTATTGCATCTTAAAATAGTTGTATATACTACACACATGACATTAGAAAACATATAGGTGTAACATTTTTAAATATCTATGACAAAAAGGAAAATAACCGGCAGGCTTTGAGATAAGAGCTCCGTGATACAATCACAAAAGTTCAATAAATAATACCAAATAACTAACCACGGAGCTGCCAATATGCTTTTGCAACTGTGATAAGTGACATCCAGCCTTGGCAGCTCCGTGGTTAGTTATTTGGCATCATTTTTAAATATCTGTTTATAATAGAATATCCTAATTCATATTTGTTAATCATGCTTTAGTATAGTATCTTTCTTAATTTTAAAGAAAGGGGGATATAGGGTGTTGTGTTGCTTTGTTTTCCTTTAAGAGTGAAATTAGCATAAGTGAATACAGGTCATGTGACTGCCAGTTTCTTGGCACTTAACATTTAAGCTGTTGGACTGAATGTGTCTTCATTTTATAGATTTATACATATATAATAGGCTAACAATTACCAGAGCTTTTATAAACCTAGTCGTACAACCATGTCTCACAAATTATATGCTTTAGGCATTTATATAGGTGCGATTGTTGGTTACAACATGAATTACTGACTGCCTCTGACCATCAGAGATGTGGGTGTGCCAGACCAGAAAGTAATTTTCAGTTTCCCATCCAATGTGATTTAGGCCTATCTTTAGCTACATCAGCAAAATTATATTATAGGCCATGCATGGAGTACTCTGACCCTTAATATTATAATTTCTCCAAGTTCACTACACATTTAGGAAAATTTCCTCTGCAGTAACCTCTCTTTCAGCAAAGGCTGGAAAGGTAAAACTGCAGCCAGCAACTCCCTTTAATAAATTTAATTTAAGAAAATGCATGGTTTTGAGTGTCAGATCCTTTGATAATTTACAAAATAGGGAATAAAAGCAGCTCTTGCTGATGGGGAGTTTTTCTGTAGACAGCTGTACATGGTTCATTCGTTCAGCTAGTATTTAGAAGGAAACGATTCATTTGTTGTTTTAGGTGGCGATGACTTCTGTCAGGTAATGATGCCTTTTTTAAGATTACACGAACGATAAGAATAACATGCGACATGCACAAGGTTTTGCTTTATTTTCTTTATCTACTATAATTTGGGGAGATTTTTTTCAGTTATGCTGGCCTTTGTTGGAAATCAGCATTGATGTTTGTCTTTAATTCCTCATGACTCCTTAAATAACTAAGGTGACATAATAACAAATTATTTTCATAAGTTCAAAATACCTGTCTACTAGCTGTAACCAAAATGTAGTGAAAGTATACTGTAAAGTGTTACTTTCAAAATGAACTCATTGCTTTTGTAAAAAACATAATTTGAATCACTGCTTATACAGCAGTTTCTGTCAAAATATAGACTACAAGATAATCATCGCTGTCCACTGTTTTCTAATTTGAATGCATACATTTTCAAAATACATTGACGTGACACATGGCATTCTTGAATGGAAGGGTTCATTGATGCATGGAGTTTCCATACTCAGAATTGTGCTCTATTTATGAGCCTCAGGCTGTTTTGGAGGGTTCATTGATGTATAGTGTTTCCATGCTCAGAATTATGTCACATTTATAAAGCTTAACCTGATCCGTACTCAGAATTGTGCTCTATTTATGAGCCTCAGGCTCTTGTTTTCATTCTAAGCTTTTTAAGCAAACATGATAAAAACTACTGGGTCACTGCCAGCCCAGCTTTCTGGAATTTTGTAAATAATCATATGTCATTTGTGAATATTAATATGATTCATATGCTTGTCTTACAAATGTAAGAGAACTATATGTTCTGAAGTAGTTAACTTCATTTGATCAGCAACCCGTGGGTTACGGATCCGAGCCGGCAGCATACCAAGCAAAAAGATCCGAGCTCCAAGCTCCTCTCCCCTGCCCATACAACACTACAACCTCCTTCCTATTCTCAGATCTTGTTTGCTGTGGCTTCGTCAACACAGGATTCTTGAGCTCCAGGCAAGTGTTAGGATTTTTTTCTCTAAAACTTGGTTTGTGTGTGCCCTTTTTGATAATTTTGAGGTAAATTATTAGTTGTCCAAGATACTTATTGGGTTTTCCTTGTTTGAAAGTTGAAAACTTTCATTTAATGTAGGCTTCGCTTCCCACCAGTGTGTGTGTGTGTGTTTGTGTGTTCTTTAGAATGTCAGAAAGTCAGAAAGTGCCTTTCTCTAAGTGCACAGAGTGTGTCCACAAGCTGTCTCCAGCCGATGGTCACACTCTGTGTGTAGTTTGCTTGGGGTTGGTCCATTTGTCTTCCAGCTGCAAGATTTGTGCGGCCTTCAACCCCCGGGCCCTGCGGGATTGCAGGAATAAGTTGATTCTGGCGGGTCTTCTACCCGCAGAATCAACTTCTCTTCTTCTTCTTCTTCAGTTTCCTTACCAGCCACGGCTGTGACTGTTCAGCCTTCTGGCTCTTTTCCCCTGTCCGGGACTCACCCTCCCATCTTCTCACAGGGGGAGAAAGAGGCCAAGAAGATTAAATAAAAGCACAGGGATACAGAGAGACATGTGGATAAGGATAAAGATAGATAGAGGGGCTGCAAGCGACAGGCTGAGTTAGATCCAACGGCCCCTCCTGCTAAAGTAATCTTGTCTCCAGAAAAAGTTCCCAGGCCGTCCTCTCCTCGGCTCCGTTCACCACATTTTTCTCCAGAGCTGGAGGAGGAGGCTAGACCACCCTCGAGGTCATCTTTGCGTCGGCTCTCCCGGCCGGCATTGGTGGCGTCCTCCAGATCAACCAGAAGCATCTCTGTAGCAGACATGGATCAGATGATGTGAAGTTTTCTACAAACGCAAATGCAGATGGGGGTATTGCTGGCTCCCCCCCTCCCGGTGTGGGGAATTCGGCTCCTTTTTTCACCCCGATAGCTCCTTCTCTGATCCACCATCGGATATTGGAGTCTATGGATCCGAGGAGCCCTGGAATCAGGGGGTCGGCAATTGACGCTGGCCATGCCCTCGAGTCTGTTGGATACGCTTTTGGATCCGAGCTCTCGGAGCTGAGAGTTGAGCATCAGATCTGGGGGGATGAGTGTGTCATCGGTTCCATTGTGGTCGGGGCATACCGCCCCATCCGGTTCGACTGTTCCAGCTTCAGCTCTGATCCCTTCGTCGGATCCGAGGGTCTCGGCTACCAGTTTCAGGGATGCTGGGTCTCCCTCGGCATTCGAAATTGTGGAGAGTGTTCTCTCTGGAGGATCAAGACCCCTCACTCTGTCCTCGGGGTCTATCCCTGCTCCCTCACAGTTGGGTTTGTCTTCCGTCATCCAGTCCCCCCAGGGACAGTCTGTGTCCATTGCATTGCAGACAGTTCCCTTGGAGGAACAAGAAACCATTTGTGAGCCCTCCCCGAAGAGTCCACCCGAGGAAGACCCTCACAAATGCTGGTGTAGGAGGAGGCACTTGGACTCCCCCGAGTCCCTCACTGAGGATACCGACTTGGAGGAAGGGGAAGGTTCACCCAAATCACCCCCTGAAGATGTCTCCTTTGGAGACATTATAGAAATCCTTCGCCTGGGGGGTGGTCCGCCCAAAAACTGCCTCTGATGAGTCGGTATTTCTGGTGGTGTTCGACACACGCCCATCTACATCTTGGGTGCCCCCCCGGCTGACCATCTGGTGGACCTTATCACCACCAAAGCGTGGAGGGAACCAGACACTGTGGAGCCTATACCCAAAAGACCCGACAAAATACTGAGTCCACTGGCAGATAGAACTTCTTGGAACAAAGGTTCCCCGGTTGATGCCATGGTGGTGGTGGTGGCCACAAAAAAGGAACTCGCCCAAAAAATTTCCTCGGCCCACCCCCCCAGACAAGGAGTCTAAGGCTCTGGACCATCTTGGAAAGTGGACTTTTGCTAAAGCCACCTTTACTGTAAGAGCGCTGAATTACTTGGCCCACGTAATTTGACTGCAGCGGGACCTCATGAAAGAGTACGCTGAGTCTCCCCCGGAGTCCATGTCGGCTGAGGATAAATGGACCTTCTCGGCTCGTATGGCCACTCTCAAGTCTGTGTCTAATACTCCCATGCATTTACTCTCTCATGCCACTGAGGGAGCCGCTGGGGCTAGCGGGTCCGGCATCGCCTTAAGGCGTCACGCCTGGCTCTGTCTTTGCGACGTCTCAGAACCCTTCAAGGCATCCTTCGCTAACGCACCCATTGATGGTTCCACCCTGTTCAGGAAGACTGTCCGTGATATGCTTGTCCAGAGTGATAAAGACGTGAATATGCTGTCAGCCTTCAGGAGACGCTTCTCTAACCCTCAAAGGCCCTTCTCCAGGAACCAGTGAGGGCAAAAAAAAGCTGTGGTTCCAGAAAACTCAGCAGTCCCGGAATGCTCAGGATTCCTTCTTCCCCAGAGGCAGAAAGGGACAAGGTGGATGCCAGTCCAGAGGCAGAGGGGGGGGCCGAAGAACTTCGGGTCACGTGAACCTTTTTCAGAGCGACCCGCACAGCAACCCTGAGGGGTTACCTAACTACTCCTCTCTGGCAGCAGTCGGGGGTGTTTTTCGATGCACCTAGCCCAATGGGAGTCCATCACGACAGACCGCTGGGTGCTGCGAATAATATCCAGAGGATATTCTATTCCCTTCATCAACAAACCCCCTTACACAAGGCACCTCCCAGATATCCCACCCACTCAGAGGGAGGCAGCGGCCTTGGAAATACAAAAACTACTAGAAAAAAGAGCCATCCAGCAGGTACCCCCAGACCAGTCCGGATCAGGCATCTATTCCAGGTTTTTTTTGGTGCCAAAAAAAGACGGAGGACCTAAGGTCGATTTTCAACTTGTCTACAATGAACCTGTTCATTGCCAAGGAAATGTTCCAGATGGTCATGCTTCAATCCATCCTGCCCTTCCTGTAGGAGAAAGACTGGTTGTGCTCGATAGACCTCAAGGATGCGTACTACCATATTCTGATGGACAGGCGATCCAGGAGGTTTCTCCGCTTTTGGCTAGGGCCAGTCATTAATCAATTCAAGGTCCTACCCTTTGGTCTCACCACAGCCCCCAGGATGTTCACCAAGGTCATGGCAGTTGTAGCGGCCGACCTGGGACTTCAGGGCATTCAGGTCTTTCTGTACCTGGACGACTGTCTTCTCACCACCCCCACCAGGCATCTACGCTTGCTAGCCAAAGATTTCTTTCTCCAGATATCACCTCGGCTAGGGATTACCATAAAACTAAGGAAGTCTTCCCTTCAACCTGTTCAAGTGTTAGACTTCATAGGGGCGAGAATAGATTCTTGCCAGACCAGGGCATTCTTAATGCCAGACAGACTACACAGCCTGACACTTCATGTGTTAGCGCTCCTGCAGTCCCTTCCACCCCCTGGAGAATTAGTCCTGAGAGCCTTACAATCCATGGCAGCAGCTATCAACCTGATCCCTTGTGCTCATCTGCATATGAAAATTTTACAGTGGACGTTGCAAGTTCAGTGGTCGATTCTTCATCAACCTCTAGATTTTCCGATCCCTCTGAGCAGAGTGTGCAGAAATGCTCTCAAGTGGAGGCTCCAATCTCTGAATTTGCAGGAGATACGTCCCTTTCTTGCAGCCCAACCCCAAGCCACGGTGACCACAGATGTCTTCTGCCTAGGGTGGGCGGGCATTGTTCGGGCAGGACTGTTCAAGGCACGTGGACTCAAAATGAGACCGTTCTGCATCTAAATGTTCCAGAGATGAGAGTGGTCATTTTAGCGTTGCAGGCCCTTCATGCTTATCTACCTCTGGGAACTATTGCAATCCAGTCTGACAATATGTCAGTGGCCTGGTATATCAACAAACAGGGAGGAACCAAGTCTTATCCTCTTTGTCAAGAAGCCATGAGAATCTGGGAATGGGCGATCTCCACCAATCGCTTTCTGATAGCAATGCACATTTCGGGTCAGTCCAACATCTTGGCGGACAAATTGAGCAGAATTATCCTTTCTCCTTATGAGTGGTCTCTGAATCCTTGTGTAGCAGAACAGATCTTCCTCAAGTGGGGTCAGCCTTGCTGTGATCTCTTCGCATCACCTTCCAACGCGAAGTGCAGCAAGTTTTTTGCTTTAATCCCCCCGAAGGGGAAAGCCCCAGAGACACTCTTGTTCATGCTTGGCCACCCGGTCTTCTTTATGCATATCCCCCGCTCCCGCTCATGATAAAATTCTTACAGAAAGCTCGCCGGTTGGAGAGCAGATTGATCCTCATAGCCCCATTCTGGCCTCATCAAGTCTGGTTCCCCTGCCTACGGTCTCATCTCATAGCTCCACCTTGGATCTTGGATCCCATTCTGGATCTAATTCGTCATCCCTCGGGAATGCTTCCTACGAATCTGGACAGACTGCAGCTTACAGCTTAGCTGCTCCAGTTCCATTAATTGATAGGACTCCCGGTATCTCTTCTCCTGTTAAATCTGTCTTGGTTGCGGCACATAAATTCTCTACCAGGAAAATGTATTCTAGCAAATGGAAACGCTTCTCCATTTGGGCTTCACAGAGAAATCTAGATCCTTTTACCGCTCTGATCCCAGCGGTATTAGACTTTTTGTCTCATGTCTTCCAGCAAGGAGCCAGCTCCTCTACAGTGAAGGTACAGCTGGCGGCTATTTCCCATTTCCATGTAGGAGACAATTTAGGCTCCCTCACTGCTGCCAGAATCTGTAAGACCTTTTTGAAAGGCACTTTTCTTCTGCGACCCCCTGTTAAGAATCTGTCACCACCGTGGGATCTGACTGCGGTTCTTCAGGCTTTAGTTGTGCCTCCTCTCGAGCCCTCAGCATCAGTTGACTTAAAATTTTTGTCATGGAAGACTGCCTTTCTGGTAGCTATAACTTCAGCAAGGAGAGTGTCGGAGCTGCAAGCTCTTTGTATGAAACCCCCATACCTTGTGTTTCATAAGGACAGGGTGTTTCTCAGGACTAATCCATCCTTTCTTCCTAAAGTTGCTTCTGAGACAAATATTAATCAATGTATTAATTTGCCTGTCTTTTTTCCTAATTTTCAGAAAAAAGGGGAATACAAACTTCATTTGCTGGATGTTCACAGGCAGTTACGTTTTTATTTGCACAGGACAGCGGCCTTTCGCAAATCTGATCAACTTTTTGTTTCCTTTACTAATCCCTTTTTAGGGAAAACAGTTTCAAAGGTGACTCTGGCTAGGTGAATTTCCCTTTGTATCCTACAAGCATACAGAGAGCTTGGTTTACCAGAACCAGTAGGAATTCATGGCCATTCTACACATTCTATGGCGACATCTGCATCATTCTGGTCTAGAGTTTCCCTGGATGACATTTGCTACCTGGGCGTCTTCTCACACCTTTATTAATCATTATAAACTGGATTTGGTGTCTAGAGGAAGGGCTTCTTTTGGCTCTGCAGAGCTCCGGAATATCCTTCCTTAAGGGCCTCCCAAGATTTCGGGTAGCAGACTTCTTTTTATGTGTATGTTAAACTACTGGTGTATAAGTGTGTGTTGAACAGGGTTTGCACAGTACTGAGCTTCAAGGATGTGTCCACAGTGTACCTTACTGGAAAAGAACAGAAACGTATATAAAGTATATACCTGTGCAAATGTATGTTTTAATAGTAGAACCTGGAACATACAGAGTTAACTTGCAACACTTCAAGAAAATAAGTTGAAATTAAAGTGTTTTACAATTGTATTATCTCTCAGTTTCAGTTCAACAGCAGACATAATGTCTAGAGCTAGAGGTTTTTGCATTGTCTTGAAACAGAAATAATTACTAGGTTTCAAATGTAAAGGTGTTTTGTTGTTTTACGACTTCCATGTTCTGCAAACTTCTGAGAGATATGTGATTCTCACACAGAAATGTTAAAATTCCATTTGTTTCTGTTTTAGCCTGGGAATTGAAGTCAGGTAACAAAAACTGATGTCATCCAGGCTAACCCAGCAATAATGTCCGATATTAATTTAAGAACTCTCTCAGAGAGAGACTATGCATTTTGTATCTTGTCTTGGACCTAGAAACATCCACTCAACACTTCTGCCTGCATGTTGTTTGTAAGTAAGACTTAGGGCATTGTATTTCTTTTAGATATAGATAGGAGTATAGTAAAGATTAGTTTAGATGTTTCTGTATTAATTTGAGACTGTCCTGCAATATTTTTTTTTTAAATATTTCATGTGATTTTGAACTCTGAAGTAACTGTGTTTGTTTTCTGAGTATTGTCTTGTTTGTTTATTATTTATTACTAAATATATTTAAACCTATCTTTGTGGCTGATATTTATGAAACATATTTAAGCTCTTAGAGTACTTGCATATGTATTTGGTGACACTGTACAGGCCACTCCTAAATAGCCTTGCAAGTCTTGTTCACAACTACCATTTGGATAATTGTAACATTAGACAGTATGATTGGTCACCCTTTGTCATGGGCCTTATAGTACCTGATAAAGAGTGGTTGGTGGCATTGATAACTATCTTATAGTCAGGGCAGAAGGGGGCATAGCTAGTAAACCTTTTCTCTGCATTCCCAGGTGTGTGTGTGCATTTGTATATAAATCAAATCACAAAGTGTGTATGTGTCAGCTATTTGGGCAGGGAAACGAAGCACTGGTTGGACAGAGAGAGTGCTGGAGCTTTTGGCTTGACCAATCAGCTGAGATCTCAACCCAAAAGCTGTGCCAGTGGAGAGTCTTATTGAGGATCTGGAGAA
The DNA here is from genome assembly GCF_019279795.1 of Protopterus annectens. Lineage (NCBI taxonomy): Eukaryota > Metazoa > Chordata > Ceratodontiformes > Protopteridae > Protopterus > Protopterus annectens. The sequence continues at coordinate 31,387,886 of NC_056732.1, forward strand.
AGAGGGAGAAACCAGACCCAGACTGACTGTGGTCTCTGTGTGCTCTTAAGCTAAATTGTTCTTTACTGTGTGTGCAGTTGTCATCCTCCCATTGTGTACATCTCTCACTGTTGCCAGTGGTGAGGATAGAGGCTCCTTGATTAATGGGCCGGTGGAGGGGCATAATTGTTTGGCATTGGTGGGATATCCACATCACATATAAATTGGTTGACAGTGGTGAGTTAGCCACATCACATATTCATTGGCCTGTAGTGGTGTGGATATTGAATTCCTGTAGCCTGTGTACAGTGGTCACTGAAGGTGTTTGCACTCTCAATCAGCCATGTGGTGAACATTCACAGTTCATGTCACAATTGTGTTATTCTTTTGTTAGCTTAGTTAGTCAGGGAGAGCAGGCAAGCATGTCAACAGAGGAGTATGGCAAGTTGATAAGGAGCTAGTTGGCTGAAATGTGTCAGGCTAAAGGACTGGTGCATGCCAACCTGACTAAAGTAGACATGATTGCAGCTTTCGTCACAGCTGTATCACAAAATAGCAACAAGGAGAACAATCAGACTGGCCATGGAGATGTACAAGTCTCAGAAAATGAACAGCTCAACCTTTCCACAGAGGAGTTAAAAATCCATCTGAAGTTAAAGAGACTTGAGCTGGAGGCCAAGTGTTTGGAAATAGAAGCATCAGAGGGACTGAGATGTCTTTAGATTGAGGAAAATCAAGAACTGCGGTGGCTGGAGGCTGAGAAGAAGGAGAGGCAGAGACAACATGAAAATGAAATGCTGGCACTTCGTCAGAGTCATGGAGGTAATGGGGACGGGAGTAACCAAACCCCAGAAGCAACAAAGATCAGTAAATTTCTTCCACAATTTACAGAGGGGGATAATTTTGATAGTTTCATTCATATGTTTGAGATGGTATGTAGTATAATGGTGACCAAGGGCTCTGGGTACAGTTCCTGACCCCCTTACTCCATGGTAGAGCTGTTACTGTAACTTCTAAACTGTCTGATACTGATTGTTTAAATTATAATGCTGTAAAAAAACTGTTTGCTAGAATGTTTTAAGTTAACACCTGAAACTTATAGAAAAAAAGTTTTGTGAGCATAGATGCAAGGCAGATGAAAGTGTGTGTGAATATATTGCTGAACTAAGCACTTATTTTTATAGGTGCGTGAGTGGATGTCAGGTCACCACTTTTGAAGGGCTGGCAGACCTCTTAGTGTGGGAACAAGCCCTTAGCACTGTGCCTGAGGACATGAGAATCTAGTTAGCTGATAGACTATGCAGTACTGCAGAGGAGTCAGGGAAGAAGGCAGACCTATGCCTAGCAAGCAGGGCATCACATCACAGGAAAGGGACACCCAGTGCTGCTCATGGGTCAAAGGGAATCCACGGTGGGCAGCCCAGACTGCCCCAACAGAGTTTGCCAATAGCAGGGGAACCACTAGTCCAGGTGCACATCCAGGACCAAGGGTTAAATGTGTTAAATGCAACCATTGGGGCCATGTAGCATATAGATGTCCATGGAGGCAAGGTGGGGAACAAAAGGTGGAGAACCAGTAAGTTGGAATGACAAAATGCTAGCAGTAAGTTGTCTCGAGACAACAAGGGTACCAAACTACCACCAGAGGTTATATCCTATCTTAGTGAATGGGAAAGAGGCCGTTGCTAAGAGAGACACAGCCCCTGACCTAACCATTGTGAAGCCTGCAATGGTTAAAGAGGAAGACTACTTGCTTGGGCAGTCTACTCCAGTCAGAGCTTTAGAAGGGACCCCATTCAAAATATCTTTTGCTAGGGTTCACCTTGACTGGGAGGGTAGAAAAGGAAGCCAGCAAGTAGGCGTGTTTGAGGATATCCCTGCAGATATCCTGATAGGGAATGATTTTGATAATGTAGTACCATGTGCTCATGCAGTAACATGCAATCAGGCTTGGAGACAAGCATGTGGGTCTGGTAGCCTCAGGGAGACCCAGGCAGGCCGCACACTTGCAGCCAGGACTGATGAGGTGCTTACTTCGGAAAGGGAGCTACCCTGTAGCAGTGAGACTGAAGGTGAGCCACAGCTTCTTGTGGGTACTGATGTTCCCTTGGACAGAGTAACTACAAGGGCAGAGGTGAGTAGTAGTACCCAGGCTGACAGTGAAGCACCACTGTCAGAGGATACCTGACTTTCTGTAGAAGGAGAGCTAGGAAGGTTTACAAAGAGAGAGTTGAGACAGGCTTAGCTCTCAGACCCTACATTACAAGACCTGAGGGAGGTAACTAGTTCATAGGTTCATAGGTTCGTACTAGGCTATCTGCCCTAGGGCATTTATAAGCCTAGCCAGAGTGTGTGTGGCTTTCACCACCCCTTAGGATGAGAATACTATGCCCATTTAGGGTTTAGTTTACTGTGCCTCTGTCTAGTAGTGACACAGAGATGACCCCCGGGGTAAACCTACGATCTCCCATCCACTCGTCAAGATTTCTCTTGAATAGAGTTAGTGAGGGGCTCTGCCTAACATGGATTGGGATTCTGTTCCAGAGTGTAGGGAGCCTCTGGGTTATGAATCTGTCCCTCCAGCACGTTCTATTTATTTCTGTGTTGAGGTTTAAGCTTCTTGCTCTCGTGGCTCTGATGGATTTGGATTTTTTGAGGTGGAGCATGTCCATTAATTCCAGATTGGACATGGCCCTGTACGTCAGGCACAGGTCACCTCTGAGTAGGCGGTATGCGACTGAATAGAGATGGAGTTTTTTCAGTCAGGCAGCATATGACATATGTTTAAGACCCTTTATCCTCTTGGTGAGGAACTTTTGGGGTCTTCCCAACTGCTACAGGTGTCGGGTAAGATACATCCCAAATGGGGCATTGTACTCAATCAGTGGCCTGATAAGAGAAGAGTACAGGGGCACAATGACCTCTCTTGATCTAGATGTGAAACCCTTCATGATAAGGTGGGCAATATAGAAGGTCTTCCTAACCACTTTGGCAATGTGAGTGTCAAATGAGAGGTTACTGTCAACCTGGGTCCCTAGGTCCCTGATTACCTCTTCCGTACTTAATGGATTACCACCTATGTGGTAATTTGTGGGTACCTTGTTTTTCCCAAAGGGTATGACTATACATTTTTTGGCATTCAGCTTAAGGCCATGGCTCTGGCACCAATTATCCATTTCTATGAGGCCTCTCTGAAGGATGTTTGTGTCTGCTGGAGTATCAGTTATGGTGCCCAGTTTGCAGTCATCTGCGAACTTTGTCAGCCACAATCCTCCTATGTTTGCCTGTACCTCAGAAAAATAAATGCTGAACAAGAGAGCTCCCAGGACTGAGCCCTGTGGGACACCGCTTGTGACTGGCTTAGAGTCTGACATAGCTCCAGCAACTCTGACCCTGTGGGTTCTGTCGTTGAGCCAGTTTGCAACCCATCTCATGACATATGGGTTTACATTTAAGCTGGTGAGTTTGTCTATGATGCCCGAGTGGGGTATTGTGTCAAAGGCTTTTGCAAGGTCAAGGTAGGCTGTGTGAACTGCCTTACTCTCATCAATGGCCTTAGTGACTGTTTCAAAAAAGTTGACCAAGTTCAAAAGGCAGGATCTGCCCTTGAGAAAGCCAAATTGGGTAGGATCCAATGTCTGTAGGTCCCCAATGTCCTTGTTTATGAGTTCCATAATGATCCTCACCATAGCTTTGCAGACCAGGCTCGTCAAGCATATGGGGCGGTAATTTCCAGGGTCCGTAGAAGCACCGCCTTTGTGAAATGGGACCACTGTTTCCATACGCCACTCTTTGGGTATGTATCCTGTAGTAAGGCTAAGATTAAACAGCAGCCTTATGTGTGGGTTTAGTTCCTCTTGGAGTTCATGTAGCATACAGCCCGGGACACCGTCCGGTCCCATTGGTGCTGTGTTTTTAGCTTTAGATAGGGTGGCTCTCACCTGGGCATCTGAGATATTAGAGAGGCTACACTCTGCTGGGATAGTTATTTCTCCTTTTGGGGGGAGGGGGAGGAGACATTTTCACTGAACCTGTCTGCCAGAATGTTGGCAATGTCAGTGGGTTCAGTGTATTTTGTGTCATTTTGGACTAACTCTGAGCATATCTGGGAGTTTCCACCCAGGTTTCTAACATAGCTAAAAAAGGCCTTGTGATTGTCTTTTGTGTCTTTTGCGATTTTTCTCTCAAAGTTGGCCTTGGATGATTTTATGAGTGATTGTAGTTTTTTGCTAGCACTAATCAGAGATGCCTTCCCTTTTAGGGATTTTGCTCTGTCATGTAGTAGCTTCCTCCTTCTGTTGTAAAGTTTGTTTATGGCTGGGGTCCACCAGGCCAGGCACCTGCCTTTGGGGGAATGGGTCTTGGTTTTATTTGGGATTGCATGATCCATGCATTCTTGAAGGTGCCCGTAGAAGGCATTTGTAAAGGATTCAGCAGTGTGGGTTGTGGTTTCCACTGGCCCAGGGACCTTGAAGGATACCACTTCAGTCTTAAGAAGTGTGAAGTTGGCTTTTGAAAAGTTCTTCACTCTGGTCTTTTGTGCAGGGGGTGGGGGCGGGATGTGGATTTCCAGTGAGTTTAATTTATGGTCTGATCTTACCAATGAGGGATATACTTCCGGTGTGGAGCATTTTGTCCCCATGTTTGTGATGATCAGGTCTAGTATATTGTCTCCTCTTGTGGGAATGGTGACTAGTTGTTCCATCGCATTTGAGTTTATGAATTCTAGGAACCTTTGGGCTAGGGTGTTTGGGATTGAGTAATGTTCTCAGTCTATGTTTGGGTAGTTGAAGTCTCCCAATATGATGGTATTTGGAGAGAAATTCATACTATCCAGTGTCTTCAGGAAGGCTGTGTGGGGTTCCTGAGTTTGAGAGGGTGGTCTGTAGCATGCTACAAATTGTAAGGCAGTTTTGCCTATGGTTAGTTGCACCTGGATGGTCTCCGATGCTTCGTGCATTGCCACTAACCTGGAGGTGTGGGTATCTTTGATGAATATGGATACTCCCCCTCCTTTTGTGGTTCGGTCCAAGTTTTGGGGCCGGAAAGCATGATATGAGGTAAAACCTGATAGTGCTGGGGTGCTCTCAGGAGCCTTGAACCAGGTTTCAGTCACTGCACAGACATCGATGTTCTCCTTACTGAGGAGGGCTTCGAGAGCGTGCATCTTGAGGTTTAGACTTCTGGCATTGAGCAGCATTACCCTTATTTTTTTCCACTTGTGTTTTCTAGGGAGGTAGGTTTGTCATTTGAGCCTTGCCTAAAAAGGCACTATGGGGTGGCAAGAGCCTTGGCCAATATCCGGAAGCCCAGGGGTGACAGGTGCAAGCCATCCCTTGCGAAGCAGCGTGGCTTGTCGAGCATGTCATCCCAAGCAGACAGACATTGGATCCCCTTAGAATGACACCAGTAATTAAGCCAATTGTTAAAACTGATAATTTTGTCTTTGTACTGTGGCATCATTCTTGGTGAGGGTAAGATGCTGCTCAGGGTCAGGGTCATACCAGCCTGGGCTACATAATCAGAGAGCTCCTCTATGTCTCTTTTCATGAGGCACTGATTCTCAAAGGAAGGGGAATCTGTATACTGGGACAGAAGGTTACTGTATAGAGAGTGGACCCCTGATGGAGGGCTAGAGGGTGAGAGAATACAGCAGATGGTAGTGTCCAGAGCCTACCGTCTGGCACTTCTAGCCATAGCCCATGATATTCCCTTTGCAGGTCATAAGGGCATAAAGCATACAAAGAAACGTATTATGCAGAACTTGTATTGGTCTGGGATTTTGAGAGATGTAGCAGGGTACTGCAGAACCCATGAGCAGTGCCAAAAGGTAGGCAAGGCAGGGGACAAGGTGAAAGCTCCTTTGATGCCTTTGCCTGTGATTAAGGAGCCATTTCAGTGGGTAGCTATGGATATTGTGGGGCCTCTGAGTACCCCAAGTTCCACAGGGAAAAAGTATATCCTAGTGGTAGTAGATTATGCTACCAGATACCCTGAGGCAATGGCTCTGTCCTCCATTGAGGCAGAAAAGGTGGCAAATGCTTTGTTAGAAATTTTCAGCAGGGTAGGTTTTCCAAAAGAAATTCTGACTGATAGAGGTGCCAATTTCATGTCAGACCTGCTGACTTGTCTGTGGAAGCACTGTGGGGTGAAGCACCTAAACACCACCCCTTACAATCCCCAGACTAATGGTCTTGTTGAGAGGTTAAACTCTACGCTTAAGTCCATGCTGCAGGCAGTCCAGTTTAAGAGGGAGTGGGACAAATATTTGCCCCATCTGTTTGTTTACAGAGAGGTGCCCCAGGAATCCAGAGGTTTTCAGGGTGAGGAGACCTCTAGATTTGATTTGAGATGAGTGGGAGGGTGAGTGTGAATCCTACAAGGAGTCTGTTGTGGCATATGTCCTAAACCTAAGGACAAGGCTCAGGGAACTCATGGGCTTGGCCCAGGAGAACCTGGTAGAAGCTCAACAGCAGAAAAGGGTCTCATATGAAGGAAAGCTCAAACTAGAGAGTATGCTATAGCACCAGGTAATGGTTCTCATTCTTGTCAGACACAACTAGCTGCAGGCAGCCTGGGAGGGATCCTACATGGTGGTAGAAAATGCCAGTGATGTTAACTGCATAGTAGAACTGCTAGACAGGAGGCAGGGGCACAAATTGTACCATGTTAACAGGATGAAACCTTACCTTGATAGGGAGGCCCTTGTGCTGAGTATTTTCAGTGAATGGCAGGAGGAGTCTGAGGGGGATCTGGTGACTGATCTCCTCAGTTAGACTCGAACTGACACCTCAGTGGAAAGGGTAGCAATGTCCCAGCAGTTATCCCTTACCCAGGTTCATGAAATCTGAGAAGTGTTACAGGAGTTTGGGGACATGTTTACTGGGAAACCAGGGTGCACCCACCTGGTGCAGCACCAGGTGGATACAGGACCCCAAATGCCTATTAAGCAGGTCCCTTATAGGGTACCTGAGAGAGTCAAACAGACTCTGAGGGAGTAGATACTGGAAATGTTGGAACTAGGGGTAATTAAGTAGTTCAGCAGTCCCTGCACCTCCCCAGTGGTGCTGGTACCAAAGAAAGATGGCAGCACCAGGTTCTGTGTGGACTGCAGGAAATTAAATAGTCACACAGAATCAAATGTTTACCCCATGCCTAGGACAGATGGGGTCAGCCAGGTCACTCTACTACTCCGGCCCCAGCAGGTTTCAATCATAAGAACTCCAACCAGATCCCTGAAGCCTTTAATAACTACTTTACAGAAGTCATTCAAACCCTAGCCAATTCTTTACCACCTTTTACTGCTTCCCCACTAAGTACCTCCAAGACTTCATCTCCTACCTTTCAAATACAACCTGTACCTACATCTCTCATCTGTAAGCTACTTCAAAAACTGAAACCTTGCACACCTTCTGCTGACCGTCTCCCATCTGAATACCTACAAATTGCCACAAAAACCATAGACTATCCCATATCTATCCTTATTAACAGAACTATCTCAGAAGGCAAAATCCCTACCATATGGAAAGTATCCCACATCATCCCTCTACATAAAGGTGGATCTTCTATTGAGCTTCCTAACTTTCGACCTATTGCCTTACTCTCCCCATTAGCTAAGATAATGGAAAAATGTATTCACAAACAACTACTTAACCACCTACTACAATATAACCTCCTAGCAAACTGCCAACATGGCTTCAGACCATTCCATAGCACAACGACTGCCCTACTATCCTTCACCGACTCCATAAATAAAAATCGTAACAATAACTCGTTTTCCTCTGCACTTTTTATTGACCTGTCCAAAGCCTTTGATATGGTTAACCATAACCTACTTCTAGATAAACGAAAGGCCCATTCTCTTGATCCACAAGCATTAAAATGGTTTAGGTCGTATCTGGAAAATAGACAGCAAGCAGTTCTTTGGGATAACAATCTGTCTACATTACTTCCAGTAAATATTGGGGTACCCCAAGGTTCTATCTTAGGTCCCCTTCTTTTTTCCTTATTTATTAATGATCTACACATGAACATACCTCAAGCTACCTGCTTTCAATATGCAGATGACTCCACCTTAATCTGTACAGCTAAGAATATAGCCTCCCTCCAGACCCTCACCCAAACTGTTTTTCATAATGTTGAAAACTGGTTCATGCAACACTACCTCCTCCTAAACCCCCAAAAAAACAAAACTACTGCTATTTACTCCAACTCTTAAATCACCTAATCCATTCTTCTCTATAACCTCTAACAATGCTACCAACATAACCCCAGATATTACAACCCGCCTACTAGGTGTAACAATTGATAATCGCCTCAACTACGATGACCACATCAACTCCACCATAAAATCGGTTAACAAAAAACTTGGTACCCTCTATAGAATTAAACCCTTCCTTACCCCTTCTGCCAGTAAAAACTATTGCCCAGACCCACCTCATTTCTACCCTTTTCTATGCCTCTGCTATATATACTAACCTATCTAAAAACAACCTCTCCAAACTTTCCACCTGTTATAATAGCATAGCTAGATTCATTACATGCTCCCCTTCAAAACTCACCACTGCCTCAACCTCAAACAACTGGGATGGCTAGAACTGCAGAACCATATACTCTGTCAACAATTACTTATCACTCAAAAGACCCTATACCACCCCAACAACACCCCTTTCCTCACTAATCTGATTACACCATATAAAAATCTAGCTACACTACGCTCTGCTAATAAGCTCCTTGTCTCCTCAACTAAATCTAACAACAAAGCTGGTGACTCACTTTTCTCAAACACAGCAGGTAAAAACTGGAATCAGCATCCTTCCGAAATATCGACCCTTGCTTCTACTTCTCTATTTAAAAACATCTTAAAAAACATCTTATAACTCATTGGCTTTGTCCATGTGCTAACCCAGACTGATATCTCTTTCCCTTCCTGCTCTTACCCCTTTCCCTACTCCTCTGACCTTTGCCCCCATATCTAGTTACTACTCTTTTCTTCATAGTAAGAGGATAAAATATAAAATACGAGGGCTTTTCTCTCTTAATTGGGTCTTACTCATACCTACTGTTGTGTTTAGTATAATATTTTGCTATAATTTTTAGTATAATTTTTATAGTTTACAGTTTTATTATTATAATTTTTCTTTTGACCAATGCTGCCTCTGTATTGTGATTTTACATGTTTTATTATATATTGTTAACTTTGTCACTGTTCATGCTTGGAGCTTTTCTCCCCGGGCCTCTACTGAAAATGGACATATATCCAGTTAGACTAGCCCGGTCAACAAATGTAAAATAAAATAATAATAAAATAAAGTCCTAGAGCAGCTGGGTGGGGCTAAGTATCTTACCACCATTGATCTTACCAAGGGGTACTGGCAAGTGTCCTTGACTCCCAGTGCTAGAGAGAGGTCAGCCTTTGTGACTCCTTCTGGCTTTTATGAGTTCAGAAAGATGCCCTTTGGGATGAGAAATGTCCTAGTGACTTTCCAGAGGCTGGTAGATCGTATCGTAGATGGAGCAGGAGATTTGACCTTTGCTTACCTAGATGATATTGCCATCTGCAGCCATTCCTGGCAAGAGCACCTTCAGTTTGTCACGGAAGTATTGGGTGGACTACAGAGGGCAGGGCTGACAATGAAGCCCAGCAAATGTCAGGTGGGTATGGCAGAGGTCTCCTACCAGGGACATGGAGTGGGGAGTGGTAAGATCAGGCCAGAACCTGCCTAGGACACTGGTTGGACAGAGAGGGTGCTGGAAGTTTTGGTTTGACCACTCAGCTGACATCTCAGCCCTATAGCTGGGCCAGTGGGGATTCTTATTGGGGATCTGGAGAAAGAGGGAGAAAACAACCCCAAACTGACTGTGGTCACCGTGTGTTCTTAAGGGAAATTGTACTTTATTTATTATTTATTTATTTATTTGATTTTGCTAACCAGGAAAGTCCACTGGGCTGAAATGAGCCCATTTTCAGTGGAGGCTCGGGGAGAAAAGCTCCAACAAAAAAAAAACAATGTACATAATTAATTACATCATTTAACAATATACAAGAGTAATAACAGCATTTAACAATATACAATAATAATATAGGAGTCAGAAGTGACACAGTGACATAGACAATGTACAGCATTTGCGGAAGACTCGGGTGCTTGGCAGATATTCACTAGATCCGACAGATCATGATAAGCTGCACTTACACAATACTTTACCGTGGGTGTAGTTGTCATCCTCCCATTGTGTGCTTCCCACACTGTTGCCAGTGGTGAGGATTGAGGCTCCTTGATTACTGGGCCAATGCTGGGGCATCACAACTACATTCACGTTTCTATTTTTTTACCTTTGCTGATTGCATTGAAATTCAAGCTTTTACTATGCAGCTGCATATGTCTAAGCTAGGTAAGATTGCTTTGATGAAATTGCGTATATTTCCTATGAAGTTTTGTATTGTACGATATGAGCTGTGATCTCAAAATCAATGAATAGCAAATCAAAAGCTTAAACTATTTCAGAGTAGGCTCACTGACAGAATGGAGCTTCAAAATAAGTTAAAATGTAGATGAGGAACTTACACATCTAACAAGTACCTTGACTGACTTATTACTTTTTAGCAGCACAAACCCATAAGTTCTCACCCCAGACACATCTATAATGTTATGCATGCATGTAATGTTTCAGTGTTGCAGCCATCAATGCAAAAAAATGACTGCTGAAAGTTAAATCACCCTTCTGTTAATGTGCCCTGCTTACACTGAGAGAACGACAGCATCCAGCAGAACATCTGGCTCTTCATTGCATGTGTCACTGCTGCCTTTCCCAGCTTAGGAGAAAAAAATGCATCTCTAACCTTATGTCTTCACTGTCATTTCTTACAATAGCAAGAAAAAAAAATGGATGAATTTATGGTGCAACTCCAACATCTGTTCTTCAAAAAGAGAAAGTAGAGTCATACTTTTCCCTCAGATATTATTTGTATGTATTGCTTTGTACATGTGTAAACTTTCCTTCTTGTAAGGGGGAAACATGGGTGTCAACAGCTTTCAGCAAGGTCTATTTTATACCTCTTGTCCTTTACCCTGAAGAAGCAAAACAATATTAATTAGGATACAACTGTAACTTTTAGAGCCTGTCAGACCAGTTGGCATAATGGCTAAGTTCTTCATCTTCCAGGCACAAGGTACAAGGTATGATTGTGACCTGTGGTCAATGACAGTATGAAGTTTGCATGTTCTCCTTGTGAGTCTGTTGGGTTCCTCCCACCACCAAAAAACATGCTGAGTGTTTCCACCTTGAGCTCACCCAGCAATGCAGTTGTCAGTAGCAGCACAAACTCTAGACGGTGCCTTTATATACCATCCGCTTTCGTAATCAGCTGTAGTGCATAGTGCCCTCCAGATGGGAGAACGCTGATCACAGAGTGCAAGTCATGTCATGTTCACAGTGTATAAATTGGTCCTAAGTGATTTGGTTGTATTGACTAATTATGACAAAATAGGCATGAGTATTTGCTGGTGATATGTTGGTTGAGGATGAAGCCTACTCTGACCTATGCCAGGGACCCATGGGAACAGTGAGAGGGGCATATTTGTCCCTATTTTGTATGCATGACATAAAGTCCAACAGCCCAGGGTCAATAAGCTACTGGCAGGCCAACGTCCATTTCCTCAGCTTGGATTATCTCGGACAGCTCCATTGAGGGAAAGCTGGATGTAAAACCAAGCAACCTGCCAAAAATGAACTAAGCATTCACTCAATGTAGGTTCAACGACAGGACGCAACTTGAAAGTGCATGATATGATGGTAATGAGGAGTCAGTACATTGTATGTATTCAGGAGACAAGATGGAAGGGCAGTGCAGCAAAGCCACTTGGATGGGAATCCGGGGTCTGCTACTCAGGAGGAGGACAGGCTAGAAATGGTGTGGGAATTGTGGTGAGGGAAAGGCTTCAGGGAACAGTGACAGATGTCATCAGAATTAGTGATAGACTCATGGCAATCCAACCCCAGTGTTAGGAAAGGGCAGTATTCATAATCTCTACTTACGGTCCACAGGAAGGATGTGTTGGTGAGGAAAAGAGTACATTCATACAGCAGTTGCAGGACCTAGTAGATAAAGCAGGACAACATGAATTGATGTTGGTAATGCGTGACCTGAATGTACATACTGGGACAGACAGAACAGGATCTGAGTTGGGAGGGGCAGCAGGAATATAGAAGAAGCCATGGTTCAGCAAGAGAGACATTCACAAGCTCACATACAAGAGTGGCCCACGTGCAACTCAAGTAGACTTCCTCCTAGTAAGAAAAGGGCACTAGGATAGAATCAATGATTGCAAAGTCATTCCCAGTAAAACAGTCATCCCACGGCATAAACCAGTGGTTACCACAATCAGCTGCACATTGACATCAGAGAAGGTTTTAATGTCAACAGACACTAGGCTGAAGACCTGGAAATTATCTGGAGAGAGAGCATAGGAGTTCAAGGAATTATTCAGGGCTTTAGCATCTCAGGAAGAAGAGGAAATAGGTGGAGATGAAGACAAATGACAGGGCCTCAAAAGAGCATGTGTGAAGACTGCAGAGCAGATAAATGGCCGAATGAGGTATGGAAATAAGGTACATAAGGAAAGCTGATGATGGAATATGGAAATACAGGAAGTCATCAAAAGAAAAAGAGCAGGAAAAAGTGGGAGATAGAAAAGACAGGCCATGCAGAAAGGAATACTGGTTGGCCAACAAAGAGGCTAAGAGAGGAATTGCAAAAGCAAAGATTAACTTAGAGGCACTCTACCAGCTTCTGGAAGATGACTCAGTAAATGGCACAGGTTGCAAGGTAGAAATGTAAAGATAAAGAAGATAAGTCAGACACCCTTCATAAGGGATGCCAGCAACAACCTGATCACCAGTCCACAGGACATCAGTGGCAGACTGAAGGAGTATTTCCAGCAGCTCTGAATGAACAAAATCCCACAGAAGCTGTATTGCTATGACACAGTTTGTGATGCAGAAAGAGGAGGAACCAAACCTAGAAAAGGTAAGAACAGCACTAAGGAAAATAAAGTCAGGAAAAGCAGCAGGCTCAATTGAGGTGATAACAGAAATTGCTCCTGAGGGTACTCATAGAGGTATGGTGAGAAAGGTGTATCACAAATGACTGAAGAATAAGCATACTCATGCCAGTGTATAACAGCAAAGCAGCCAACCACAACTTGTAGACAGTACAGGGATTTCAAACTCCTGTCACGTTATATGAAAGTTCTGGAGAAGGTACTTGGTAAATGAGTACCTGAGTAGTACAAAGTAAGATGGGAGATGAGCAGTTCAGATTCAGATCAGGATGTTTGCAGTGAGACAGATAGTTGTGAAGAAGCTAGAGATGAAAAAAAAAAGTCTAACGGGGCATTCCGATACTTGAAGAAAGCATATGGCAAGGTCCCAAGAAAGCTAATTTGGACAGTCCTTTAGCAATTTGAAGTCCCAGAAACACTGATAGAATTATTGCAGCCTATGTACAAGGACCCAGTGGCTCAAGTACAAACAGTGTTCGGTCGCACAGAGAGGTTACTAGTGGGAGTGAGTGTGCATCATGATTTAGCTCTTGAGTCCGCTGCTGTTCATACTGCTGATGGACTACATTAGCAAATAGGTCGGAGGGGACAGATCATCAAAGTTACTGTATGCAGATGATGTGGTACTTCAGACAGATTCTCAGCAAGAACTTCAGCAAAGCACAGGGGAATTTAATGCAAAACTGAAGGCACAGGGATGAAAATGAATACAGAAAAAAGTGATGTTAGGTAGTCTGATCTCACCTTCATTTTTACATATGGGTTCGGAGCCGATCCTCGGCTCCGACTCATCCGATTTACAAGCTGGAAGACTTCTGGTTGGCTCGTGGCTAAACAGGTATCCCATGGTGCACCAGTACAATCCCTAGATCTTGTTTGCCACCTTGACGAGTTCGGTTGTGCTTCTCTTGGCTCTGGCTAAGTTCTTCAAAATTCTTCATATTGTATCATGTTCAGTGCTTTATTAATGTATATTTAGTATTGCTAATATAGCAGGCAGTTGCTTTGCTTTCCTTTTTTGAGTGCAACCTAGTTTTTCTAGTTGTTTATTGGTATCCTGTGTGCCAGTTAGTTTTAGGTGCTGTTGCACATTATTTGATTATTAGGTAGAGTTTGGCGGGTTCCACTCTTAGTCAACAGGGGCTCCTGTTGTCTTGTCTGTTGTTATTCTGACCTTTTTTGGTCACCGTTAGCAGTTAGTTTTCTGCTATTTGGACATTGTTTGTTTTTGGCGGGGATCCGCTTGTGAAGTTACTAGGATTGCAAGTTTATTATCTGTTTTTCTTAAGAGTAGAAAGTTATTGTGTCGTTTACAGCTTCTCTTGTGTGCTTGAGCTTTCCTTTCATGTCTGTTCAAGTTAAAAGACCCAGTTTCACTACACCGGGCTAGGCCCGTTTAAGTTAGAGGACCTAGTCCTCGTGTAACTCCTTTAGCTAGCTTTCTCTACACCGGGCTAGGCCCGTTTAAGTTAGAGGACCTAGTCCTCGTGTAACTCCTTTAGCTAGCTTTCTCTACACTGGGCTAGGCCTGTTTAAGTTAGAGGACCTAGTCCTCGTGTAACTCCTTTAGCTAGCTTTCTCTACACTGGGCTAGGCCCGTTTAAGTTAGAGGACCTAGTCCTCGTGTAACTCCTTTAGCTAGCTTTCTCTACACTGGGCTAGGCCCGTTTAAGTTAGAGGACCTAGTCCTCGTGTAACTCCTTTAGCTAGCTTTCTCTACACCGGGCTAGGCCCGTTTAAGTTAGAGGACCTAGTCCTCGTGTAACTCCTTTAGCTAGCTTTCTCTACACTGGGCTAGGCCCGTTTAAGTTAGAGGACCTAGTCCTCGTGTAACTCCTTTAGCTAGCTTTCTCTACACCGGGCTAGGCCCGTTTAAGTTAGAGGACCTAGTCCTCGTGTAACTCCTTTAGCTAGCTTTCTCTACACTGGGCTAGGCCCATTTAAGTTAGAGGACCTAGTCCTCGTGTAACTCCTTTAGCTAGCTTTCTCTACACTGGGCTAGGCCCGTTTAAGTTAGAGGACCTAGTCCTCGTGTAACTCCTTTAGCTAGCTTTCTCTACACTGGGCTAGGCCCGTTTAAGTTAGAGGACCTAGTCCTCGTGTAACTCCTTTAGCTAGCTTTCTCTACACTGGGCTAGGCCCGTTTAAGTTAGAGGACCTAGTCCTCGTGTAACTCCTTTAGCTAGCTTTCTCTACACCGGGCTCTGCCCGTTTTAAGTTAGAGGACCTAGTCCTCGTGTAACTCCTTTAGCTAGCTTTCTCTACACCGGGCTGGGCCCATTTAAGTTAGAGGACCTAGTCCTCGTGTAACTCCTTTAGCTAGCTTTCTCTACACTGGGCTAGGCCCGTTTAAGTTAGAGGACCTAGTCCTCGTGTAACTCCTTTAGCTAGCTTTCTCTACACAGGGCTAGGCCCGTTTAAGTTAGAGGACCTAGTCCTCGTGTAACTCCTTTAGCTAGCTTTCTCTACACCGGGCTGGGCCCATTTAAGTTAGAGAACCTAGTCCTCGTGTAACTCCTTTAGCTAGCTTTCTCTACACAGGGCTAGGCCCGTTTAAGTTAGAGGACCTAGTCCTCGTGTAACTCCTTTAGCTAGCTTTCTCTACACTGGGCTAGGCCCGTTTAAGTTAGAGGACCTAGTCCTCGTGTAACTCCTTTAGCTAGCTTTCTCTACACCGGGCTAGGCCCGTTTAAGTTAGAGGATCTAGTCCTCGTGTAACTCCTTTAGCTAGCTTTCTCTACACTGGGCTAGGCCCGTTTAAGTTAGAGGACCTAGTCCTCGTGTAACTCCTTTAGCTAGCTTTCTCTACACCGGGCTAGGCCCGTTTAAGTTAGAGGACCTAGTCCTCATGTAACTCCTTTAGCTAGCTTTCTCTACACCGGGCTAGGCCCGTTTAAGTTAGAGGACCTAGTCCTCGTGTAACTCCTTTAGCTAGCTTTCTCTACACCGGGCTGGGCCCGTTTAAGTTAGAGGACCTAGTCCTCGTGTAACTCCTTTAGCTAGCTTTCTCTACACCGGGCTGGGCCCGTTTAAGTTAGAGGACCTAGTCCTCATGTAACTCCTTTAGCTAGCTTTCTCTACACCGGGCTAGGCCCGTTTAAGTTAGAGGACCTAGTCCTCGTGTAACTCCTTTAGCTAGCTTTCTCTACACTGGGCTAGGCCCGTTTAAGTTAGAGGACCTAGTCCTCGTGTAACTCCTTTAGCTAGCTTTCTCTACACTGGGCTAGGCCCGTTTAAGTTAGAGGACCTAGTCCTCGTGTAATTCCTTCTTAGGGCTAGGCTTGTGCGTGTGTGTGTGTGTGTGTGTGTGTGTGTGTGTGTGTGTGTGTGTGTGTGTGTGTGTGTAGATATGTCTAAAGAAAGTAAGGAGCATAAACCCTCAGGGTTCAAAAAGTGTATGAAATGCTCCCAAAAGATGTCCTTAACGGATGGCTACAGTAGCTGTGTCTACTGTCTAGGGGCCATCCACTTACAGGACTCGTGTTTGTTCTGCCATGCTTTCTCTCCTAGAGTGTTACAGGAGAGGAAGAACAAACTCATACTCAAGGGTCTATTGAAACAATGCTTTGAGGAAGCACTATCCAGCTCTTCAGCTTCCTCTTAAGTCTGGGAAATCAAAATCCTCAAAAAAGCCTTCTCTGGCACCGGCTGGTGTTTCGGAGCCACCTCCTAAACAATTGAGATAATCAAAATCTGCCTCCTCAACTCTTCATCTTTCAGAGCTGAAGGAGAGCATCATGGTGGTATCAAAGTCAGTTACAGGGGTTTCGGAACTGATCTATGAAACAATTGATACAGCAGTTGACTCTGCTACTTGGAGCAGGTCTGTAAGCTCCCTACCGGTGTCCATAACAATTAAGTCTCCAGTGCCCCCCAGGTCAAAATCCCCAACTATGCCTTCCAGGTCTTCCAGGACCCTTTCAGAAGAAGATGTGGAGAGGGTAGTGCTGAGACTCCTGAAGTCATCTGCCTTGCCAAAATTATTGTATGCTCCGACCCAATCGGCTCCGGAGCCACTTGACCCAGCTTTGCCTTTGTCTGCTATTCCTCCTCTGAGCCATACTGGCCTTTTGGAGCTGGAGTGCTTGGTGCCAACAGAGGAAATGCTGGCTCCAACTCACCTTGTTGCTGCCTTGGAGCCGGGTTCAGCTCCGACATGCTCAGTGCCGTCTGTTATGTCCAGGGGCCGAACCTCTCCTGTCAGCACCGACAGGGAGGGTTGGAATCGATCTTATTCGGTTCCGAGCCTTCCTCTCAGTGCTTCGGCCAGGGTGAGCTCAGACCCTGCATCTGTCCCGGAGTCGACAGCTCTGGTTCCGGTGCCAAACTGCATCTCTTCGGAGTGGGGGAGGTCTTCGGAGCAAGCGAGGTCGGCGTTAGAGATGATGAGGAGCGTGCTGTCTCATTCTCCAGCACCTACCACTGGCACCAGCACTCTTCCCCCTAGAGCACCCACTTCAGTCTCAGCCCCTACTCTCTCTGTAGACAGCAGAAACCCGCAGCCTCAGGATCCATCAGCTGGTGGCCCCCACTTTTCCGAGGCTTCCCCGGAATATCCTTCCAAGGAGCCTCCCTGGAAGAGGTTATGTAAGAGGAAACATATTGACTCCCAGGATGAGTCTTTGACATCGGACACAGACCTCGAGGAGTCGGAAGGGTCCCCCAAGTCATCTTCTGATGATGTCTCCTTTGTGGACATTTTAGATATCCTTAGACAGAGGTACGACTGGCCCACTATTAACCCTTCTGATGAGGAGTTGGTGTACCTGAAGGCATTCAGGTCTCAACCTTTTGCCTCTTGGGTGTCTCCACCTTTTGACGAACTAATGGATCTAGTCAGTCGAAAGGTGTGGGATACTCTTGACACTGTAGAGCCAGTCCACAGGAGACCAAATAAGTTCTTGTCTGCCCCTCCTGATAAAGAGTTCTTGTCCAAGGGTGTTCCCATAGATGCCATGGTGGTGGTGGCAGCCACGAAGGAGTTAGCAGAGACCTCTTCATCTGTTCATCCGCCAAACAAGGAGTCTCAGCAGATGGACAGATTTGGGAAGAGTATTTTTAGTTCAGTGGCATTTACCCTTCAATCATTGAACTATCTTACGCACTTCACGAGGTTGCAGAGGGATCTCCTCAAGGAGTTAGGAGATTCCATACAAGGTGTGTGTACTGAAGGAGTTCCTGACAAAATTTCTACTCAGTTGTTCACCTTAAATTCTGTGGTTAACTCCTATACAACTTATATCTTATGCTGCGGATGGAGCGAGTAGAGAAGCAGGTTCAGGAGTTTCCTTGAGATGCCACTCCTAGATGCATTTATGTAATTTTGCGGAACCGTTCAAGTCTACTTTCACCAACGCCCTGTTTGATGGTTCCTCATTGTTTGGTTCTAAGGTGAAGGATACACTCACTAGGTGTGAGCAAGAAGGAAAGAAGCTTTCTGCCTTGGGAGTGCGTTTTACTGTCCCAGACCATACCCCAAGGGTCACAGGGGCAGTAAAATGTGGTTCAAGAAGTCCCAGAGGGTCTTTCCTGACACACAGGGTGAATCCTCCTTCAGAGGCAGAGGAGGAGGAAACAGCAGATGTCACCCTAGAGGCAGGGGCGGTCCGCAATACCAACAAGGCCATGATTCCTTTCGAGGACGGCCTTATCAGCGCTCCTGATGTGGAGCCCGACTGCACTTCTCTGGGGCTGGTCGGGGGTTGCATTTCTTTGTACCAAGAAATCTGGCTAAATATAAACCCAAGACAAGCGGGTACAAAGAGTTGTTACCAGAGGCTATATCATACCCTTTTCCCTATCACCGTTTGTTCCCAGAAGGATCCCAGATGTCCCACCCAATCACAGGGATCAGGCAACTGTGGAGATCAACAAGTTGCTTGCAAAAAGAGTCATCCAGCCCATCCCAGCAGACCAGATAGGATCCAGAACTTACTCCAGGTTCTTTTTAGTTCCAAAATGAACCGGAGATTGGAGGCCAATATTGGACTTCAGCAGATTGAACGAATCAGTGAAGAAGGACAAAGTTCGTATGGTAACACTGAGTCTACACTCGCGTTGTTAGGGAAAGACTTTTGGATGTGCTGTCTGGATCTTCAGGATGTCTATTACCACTTAAAATGGACAAGGTGTCCAGAAACCATCTACGCTTCCAGCTGGGAGCCAGTCACTATCAGTTTTGCGCTCTGCCCTTTGGTCTCACCACAACCCCCAGGGTGTTCACCAAATGCATGGCAGTAGTGACAGCTCACTTGAGATGTCAGGGATTCCAGGTGTTTCCATATTTGGACGACTGGCTCCTGACCGCCTCCACTAGGCATCTACTCATTCAAAACAGGGACGACAAGATTCAGCTTTGTGCTCAGTTAGGGATCTCCATAAATTGGAAAAAATCTGCATTATTGCCCTCTCAGTCTGTGATTTTTATAGGCACAGAGGTAGTCACAGTGAAAATGACAGTTTGTCTCCCCACTGAAAGGTCACAGAACTTAATCTCCCAAGTTCAACGTTTTCTCCCGTTGCAAAAAGTCAAAGCGAAGTGGGTTCTTCAGCTCCTCGGGACTATGGCTTCCACAATTCTATTGGTACCATTAGCCAGGTTACACATGAGAATTCTCCAGTGGCTTCTGTTTTCCCAGTGGTCCTTCTAATTTCTCCCACTGAGTCATCCTATCCTGCTGATGGAATCATGCAAGAAGGACCTTCGTTGGTGGATAGATCCCAATCATCTGATCACAGGTGCCCCCTTTGTTCCGTCCCAACCTGTTGCCACTGTGACCACGGATGCCTCCCAGATCGGGTGGGGGGGCATTATCTCGGCAGGACTGTTCAAGGCACATGGCAAGAACACGAGGCTCATCTGCATATCAATGTTCTGGAGATGAGGGTGGTGCTTCTGGTGTTTGAAGCACTTCAAGACCTTCTCCCTCTAGGGACAATTGCGATACAATCAGACAACATGTCAGTGGTTTGGTATATCAACAAACAGGGTGGTACCAGATCTTATCCACTCTGTCGAGAGGCCATGCGAGTTTGGAAATGGGCAAATTCTTCCCTACGCTTTCTGGTTGCAATGCACATTCCAGGGACGACCAACGTGATAGCCGACAAGCTTAGCCAGGCAATCCTAATGCCTCAAGAGTGGTCTCTGAAATGGGAAACAGTGGATCAGATTTTCTGGAAATGGGGACAGCCTTGCTGTGACCTTTTTGCCAGCCCAGTCATTATCAAATGCAGCAGCTATTTTTCCGTCATTCCCCCTCCGGGGAAGTCTCCCAGAGACCCTCTGGCTCACGATTGGCCCATGGGACTTCTGTATGCTTTTCCTCCAATCCTTCTCATTTCCAAAGTGATTCATAAAGCCAGTCAGCTGGGAAGCAAGTTGATCCTCACTGCTCCTTACTGGCCTTGTCAGGTCTGATTCCCCTTCCTCGAGCCTCTCCTCCTGGACGATCCTTCGATTCTGGACCCAGCTCCAGATCTATTGACTCACATGTCGGGTTCACTACACCCCTCAATCCACATCCTCAAATTGACAGCGTGGCTGCTCCAGGTCAATCCCTAGTCAGACTTCATGATGTATCATCCTCAGTATTTCATATTCTTATGTCCTCCCATAAACCTTCAACTAGGAGGCTTTATGGCAGTAAATGAAAAAGACTTTCTATTTGGGCACAGAAAATGAATGTAGATCCATACACTGCTTCTGTCCCTGTGATTTTGGAATTTCTCTCTGAGCATTTTCAGCAAGGATCTGCCGCTGCCACTGTTAGAGTCCAATTGGTGTCGATTTCTCATTTTCATTTAGGTTTTCAAGATACCAATTTAATGTCTCATAAGCTTTGCACAACCTTATTGTGACCATCTCTGCAAGAACCAGTGGCTTCTTGGGATTTATATTTTGTGTTGTCCAAATTGACTTCTCCCCCATTTGAATCTTCCCACTCATCTTCTCCAAAATTTTTGTCTTGGAAGACCTTGTTTTTGGTAGCTATCACATCAGATAGACGGGTATTGGAGCTTCAGGCTTTGTCTATTAAGCCACCATATTTGATTCTTCACAAAGACAGGGTGTCATTACGTACTAATCCCTCCTTTGTCCCCAAAGTTTGTTCTAATGCTACCTTAAACCAATCAGTAGAGCTCCCAGTTTCTTCCCTAACCACTGTAATGCAGCTGAGTACCATTTTTATCAGCTAGATGTTCATAGACAACTACGTTTTTATCTACAGCAGACCAAGGCTTTCAGGAAATCAGATCAATTGTTCATTTCCTTTTCTGACTCTAGATTGGGCTTACCAGTTTCTAAAGTGACACTATCCAATTAGATTTCCAGTTGTATAGTCTTTATCTATAGCTCAGAGGGCAAACCCTTACCCTACAGGATCAAGACTCATTGTACCAGATCGCTGTCTACCTCTGCAGCCTTTCTAGCCAGGGTACCACTTGATAATATTTGTGCAGCAGCTACGTGGGCTACCCCTCACACTTTTATTACACATTACAAATTGGATTTGACATCCAGGGGTAGAGCATCCTTTGGCTCCATGGTGCTCAAGAATATTTTCCAATGAGCCACCCAAGAATAAAGCGCTAGGGATGCTGTTTCATATGTAAAAATGAAGGTGAGATCGGACTACCTAACATTAAGAAGTTATGTACTCACCATAACGTTCCATGTTGATAGTCCATCTCACCCTTCATTTTTATCATCCCGCCCTCCTGCCCCCATCCTGGAAGATCTGGAAGTAATAATTTGGTTGCCCTTGGTTGGAGACCCTTTAATATTGGTTGTTTTTTATGGTTGTTATTCTAGTGAGCAGCAAACAAGATCTGGGGATTGTACTGGTGCACCATGGGATACCTGCTTAGCCACGGGCCAACCAGAAGTCTTCCAGCTCGTTAATTGGCCGAGTCAGAGCCGAGGATTGGCTCCTAACCCATATGTAAAAATGAAGGGTGGGATGGACTACCAACATGGAACGTTATGGTGAGTACATAACTTCTTTTTTTCATGGCAGCAAATCAGAGAAACTGAAAACTGAGATAGGAGGGGAAAACAGTGGAGAATGTTAACAGCTTGAAGTATCTGGGAAGGGTGGGTGGGAAGAAGGGAAGTCTGAATGAGGTCAAAGCTAGAATCAGAGGGGCTGCAGTTAGTAGACAGAGTGTCAGGGGTAATATGACAGAAAATTGGCAAAGAAGCTGAAGAGTAAGGTGTACAAAACAGTGGTGTGACCAGTTCTCCTGTAGCATACAAAAACCTGGGCAGTAAAGGCAGAGCAGCTGAGGAGGCTAGAGGTGATGGAAATGAAGTGC
Organism: Protopterus annectens; assembly: GCF_019279795.1. Taxonomy (NCBI): domain Eukaryota; kingdom Metazoa; phylum Chordata; order Ceratodontiformes; family Protopteridae; genus Protopterus; species Protopterus annectens. The sequence continues at coordinate 31,410,244 of NC_056732.1, forward strand.
CATAGATGGGTGGTAGGATGCACAGTGTGGGACAGAGGAAGAAATGAGGATATGAGAGCAGGGGCAGAAGCACACAAAACTTCAGTTGAAGAGAAGGTTAAAGAGAACAGATTATAATGGTTTTGGCACATGTGCAGGAATGCAGAAGGAAATCTGGTGTTGAAGATTTGAGACAAACAGGAAGAAGACAAGAGGAAATGAGGGCCTCCAGGAAAGAGGTGGCTAGATTGTAGAAGAGTACACTGTGGTAGTCAGACATGACTGTCAAAAAAGACAGAAGAGTGGCACTGAATAGAAAGATGATGACAGTTGGCACAACACCTGACTCCATGTAGAAAAATGAAAAAAAAAAAAAAAAAAGATTTGTTGATGATAATTATAATGATATAGTTTTTTAGAACTGCAGTGACAAGTCTTGTGGTTGGGGGATGTGTTTTTCATTTTATATTTTTTCTGACACCTGTATTACTCTCAGCATCAGCTTTGTCAATGTCCTCCATGTCCATATGACAGTAGGACAGGCTTGTAGGCTTGATTAACCTGGTTGGGGAAACTATCCAACTGGGGATGTATTTCTGCATCTTAAGGTGGTCAGATAGGACAGGATAGCTGTCTCATTGAATTGTAATGGTCTTGTCCCAGTCCTGTTTTTGCTAAACGCAACTGGCCTTAGTTTATTTTGTCCAGAAGACATACGATGTTCAAAACACTGGCTCAGTATGAGTGCTTGCTTCTGCAGGACTACATCCCGAGTCAGTTTGTATTGCATTAGTTGTTGAGTGTGTGTGTCCTTAGTCACCAACACAAGAGTGGCAGTACCAGGCCTTCTCCTTTATGTCAGTGTTGAGGTTGCCATCTTGTAGCTCCATCCCAATGAGATGACCAACCTGGCATCAGCTGGTCATTGCCATTTTCCTTTTTTTGGCTGTCTAGTGTCCAGCCTACTATTTGAACTTGGGTAACCTAGGCAGCTGTCAGGGTCAAAACCTCCACGCCAGCACAGCTGTGAATCATGTATGGTGTTTTCACTTCTGTCCATTACTGCTTAAAAGAACATGTTCCTGACACATTATGTTGGGTAGTGTTCGAAAGACATGCATGCGTAAATGGGTGTGGCTTAGTTGAAAGTTGGGCATCGAGCTGGCACCTCAGCGTTTCGTAAAAATCTACTCCCAATCATTAGCGGACTGGAGTTCCGCTGTGGTGACCCCTTACCAGGAAAAAGCTGAAAGACAAACAACAAGGATGTGTTAGGCCAATATCTAATCAAATAGGAATGATTAATTTGAGCACAAAATGGGAGACTGGCCAGGCTTAAAATGGCTTGCAATGGCAGCTAACCTAGTACTTACCTATGAACCTGTAAGGGCAGCTAGCCTGGTACTTACCTATGAACCTATAAGGGCAGCTAACCTGGTACTTATCTATGGACATCAGCCTAGTCAAGCTACAAGGTACCTGAGTCCTTGGATGTGAGGCAGTGGCTTTTGAACACATGGAACTCAAGCTACTGTTGTGTTCCTGTATCTGTTTCTTGTATTAGTTATACTGTGCATGCTGTGTGGTTTATTTACATTGGTCCTGTGCAGAATCTGCAGGCTTATTACAACGTAATACAATGTAATACATTGTTTCATTAGCCATACTTTGCATTTGCCTGTGAATCAGAAGCTAATGGCCTTTTAACTGCATATCTCCATACAGTACCCATGCACAATGCATGTGGTGCTGGTGAATATTGTCTGCAAAGATTTAAGGTACATATATGAAAGATGCCACAAAAGAGCACAGCCTTTTAACTTTGATAGGTTTCAATGTTTTACTTAGCTGTTACCCAGCAATTTCTTGATAGAAGTTTGTGCATATGATGCTATCAATTAGTTCACAAAACCTTTACACATGGAATGATACAAATGCATTCATATTCACTTTTGTCAGTGTTTTTCTTGCCCATTATACTGTATAAACTGCATAAATTTACACAACTATCACTCTGTCACATACTTCGAAGATAACATAACATTTGTGTCCTCATCATGTTTTAATGTTTTTTTTTATTTAGTAGAACAAAGCTAGTTAATTTTCTCATACTGCAGAGAGTATGACAGAACTCCGACTGTTAGCTAGTTCAGTAAGCAGAGAATCAGAGAAAGGGGCAGACTTTAACAAAGACTGGAAACGATTATGCCTGATGCTACAGCATCACACATGCGCCACTTTTCACAGCAGGTAATGGAATGAAATAAGCTCCCTTTGTCTTACTAAGTATGCTGTAAACCGCATACATTCAGTGCTTAACACAGACAGGTGTACAGAAGGGTTTGTCTGTTCAAAAGTTTATATATAACAGTAGACATCAGTGTGCACTTGATATACATCCTGAACTAGAATGTTTCCTTGTCTGTTGTAAATTGCTTATGTAAAAACAGAGGTCACAATAAATAACTTTAATTAACTTTGTCAAGATTTTGATTGCAGACTCATTTATTAAAATCACATTTTATTTTTCTCCAGGTTATATTTGAGGTGGTCACATCAGGTCAGCATGGATACATTGCTCTCGATGATGTAGTTGTTCTGGGACACCCATGTAGTAAGTCACCATTCAGATCTAATCTGTTGTATTTTTGTGTCTTTTGAAAACAAATGATTCTGCTTCGGATGCTTGACTTAAATATGTATTGAAGTGATGAGATCATAAATAATAAATATTTGCATACTATTTCCTTTAATGTGTAAGTTATATATTTTCCTCAATCTGTTCTTATTTTTTCCTATAGTATTATGCTGAAACCAAAAAGTATGTATCTGTCTATCTATCTCATAATTTGTTTACTTAAGTTTTATAGCATTGGAATACGGGTACATTTCACACAATTATTACTTCTACTAAGATGAAAAATACAGAGAACTAGATTAATTTAGACAATTGTGTGCTGTTGGTAAATGGCACAATGCCATGAAGCATTTTAAAATAAACAGAGTACTCATTGCATCATAATCCCCTTTGGGGAGAGTGACATCCCCACATATTGTTACATTAATAACAACATCCTAAGCATGCAATCTGTTGTTGGGATTTGGGCACCCAGGTTGATAGCTACCTGACTTTTGACCACCATGTTGCTTCCATTCTACAGAAAGCTTTGTATATGGCCCACTTCATATGTAAGGGTATCTCATCCAGGGACAAGAAAGTCATAACATCCCTGTATTCCTCCCTTATAAGGCCCATTATTGAGTACAATGCCCCCTTTGGCATGTACCTCGCAAAACACATGCAGCAGCTGGAGAGACCACAGAGGTTCCTCACCAGAAGACTACTGGGCCTCAAACATCTACCCTATATAGATAGGCTAAAAGCCCTGCCCTGCTACTTAGTTTCATAAAGACTCCTCGGATTTGTCCTCTGTCTGGCATTCAAAGCAATCTCAGACCCTGCCTTGATGGGACTGCTGCATATCCACAAGTCAAGCTTCACTCGAGTAACCCACATGCACAACTTCAACCTGGTCTATGACATCAATAGGACTTGTTGGCAGGACAGATTTGTGTCACAGAGACTCCCCCATCTGTGGAATAGACTCCCTCTCCATGTCAAGCAGAGTACCTCATTATCCCTTTTCAAGCGCAATCTGGATAACTGGATGGGAAACAGAAAATACACCCCTGGGATTCTACCTGTGTCCCTGCTGGATAGGGGCTTTTGGTGCTGACTTGTCTAAACATGGGCTAAACTCTTGGCTAGGCTTGTAAGAGCCTCAGGGCCAATAGCCAAGTAGCTTCCTATGATCCTATGATCCTACTATTTAAAAAGTAGAACTTCAGTAAAACTTAGAGATGAAATAATATTCAGATAAATTTGGAAAGTAAACATAACTCAAAATACCTAGCAAGGGTTCACCAAAATTACTTCATGATAAGGATCCTTGGACTGTTAGGAGAAATACCTCATGGGTGGCAGCCTAAATCTTATCTGGGCAAAGCAGGGGTGACTCCTTGATGTAGAAGGGTTTCCTGTAATGGACAGTGTATATTACTTGTTGTTCATATTTAAAGATAACAGCTTTGCCTTAATAAATAACAGAAGGTGAATCTCCTGGGAGAGGAATCAACTTTTACAGAATATAACAATGATGTCTTTTTGAATGTGTCTAATAGAGACATGGCAATCTTGATATAAGTTTAATATTGTGGTGCAAGTCCAACAGACAGCTAGCAGTATTGGTGCTTTATTGCTTCTGCCTCACAGATCAGTAGCTTAAAGATCGTGTGCAAAACTTTTTGTTAAATAAATATATATATACATCATAATTATGCTCTGATTAGGTAAAGTTGGCTTTTTGATTCTAAAACAAAATCTTTTAGTTTAGTTACTTCAGTGGCACTATTATTTGTAAAGTATAGTAAACTTGTGTTTGCCTTTTACTTCCTGATTCCATGTCATGTAACCTGCCCTTCTGATGATGTAATTATTAATGCTAATGACAGTTTGTATTGAGTAGATTTTTTTCTGTAGTCTGCAGCACATCTTAACAGATAAATGCAACACAATTAGTCCCTCAACTAGTCAGACAAATTGACAAACAAAGGCAATTATATTTAAGTAAAATTAAAACAGCACATAATAGGAGTACTTATAAAGTGAGTGGCACATGGCAAGCAGTATTGTTTTAATACTAATAGTTACCAACGGAGTAAGCACTTTCAGAAAGAAAACTAAGGTGTGCGAATCATCTCAGTGGAAGCTCAGCTGTCAATGCTGTTTGAGTTATAAACTGAATGGATAAGAACTAGAATGAAAACTTCTGGAACATTCTTTGCATCAGTTAAAGTGAAGATGCGATGAAGAAGATGATGGCAATGAAAGTGCAATAATGGCATAGATGTTGACAAAGATGAAGATGAAGACTATGATACTGATGGTGAATATGTATGTATTTATTTATTTAACACATGTTTACTGGGAAAGTCCAAATGGGGCAGAGCCCATTTACAGCAGAAGCCTATGGAGAAATGTCCCAGATGCATGTCTTTGTTTACTTAAGTCTTATAGCATTGGAACACGAGTACAGTTCACACCATTAATGCTTTTACTAAGATGAAAAATAAAGAGAACTAGATTGATTTAGATGATTTGTGTGCTGATAAAAATGTAATGACAATGAGGACGAAGATGTGGTGGTGAAGATGATGATGGCGATGTGATAACATTGCAGTTGAAGATGTGGTGAATGTGATGAAGAGGCAATGTTGAGGATGATGATTCCTGCTGGAAAGATTTTTGTAAGGTCAGTGGACTACATAGGCATTGACCCTAATTTCCAGAATCTGTCTACCATTTCTTTATTGAAGATAGATCAGAGCAGTTCGCACACATGCTTTAATCTCCATTAAGGGTAGCTGTAAACCACTCATTACAGTCAGCAACATAGGATTAAGCACAGCTGGGCCTCAATAAATCATTTGATGTGTTTCTAAGAATAAAAAACTGTCTATGTTCCACTGAACAACTTCCAAAATGATCACCGTGTACAAGATACTGGTGAAACTCAATGATCTGCACTTCCCAGGGTCACAACTAATTAAATTTCTCCATGCCTTTTGGGTTTCTAGTACCATGATTTGAATAGACCCCATTCCTAAGTCAAAGTATGATTAAAGTTCATGAAATTAGTATTGTTTGACTCTTTGATGTTAGCCAGAAGTGCTCTTTGCAGAACCAGCAATGTCCCCAGAATTAACTTCTTCTGTAATTCATACAGACTTACATGTATCGGTAACATATCTAAAATGATTGCAATTCTTTTTTATAAGACCCATTGACCCTACTATTATTGCAACTGTCTACGTATCCTTCTCCCACATTGCCCTCATTTCTGCCTGTAAATCCAAGTATTTTATGACTTTGTGTCTCTCTCTCTACATAAGACACTGTAGTCACTGGGTGTAAAGATTTCAATGATCAATGCTACTTTTGTCTTCTTTTCATGGACTGCTGTAGCTGGTTTTCTCGCATCTGTTTTCTGAACTGTTGGTAATGGGTCATCCCGTGTTATATAAACTTCATTGTTTTGTATAATGCTTTGTGTCTCATGTTTTCAAAGCTTCTTAGCTTCTTCATTGTTATAATGTTTGCACAGTATACAGTCCGTCTGTCATTCGTGTATCACATCCAGCAACAATATGTGTGACTGTTTCCAATTCTGTTTTACAAAACCTACATTTGTCTGTTTCCCCCACATGTTCAATGGACTTTCTAAACCAACATGTATGTTGTCCACTATCTTGGGCCGTCAATATTAACCTTTATCTTTTCCTTTGAATATGCCTCTCCTTAACCATTCCTGCATTCGATCCTGATGAACATGAGGTTGTTCCAGGCGTTTTCTATACTTGCAACTATATTTATGCCTTTTCAACATTTCCTGCCTTCTTATCTTATCCTTCACCTTATGTACTTTCTTTTGTTTTTTGGCACATTCAGTTGCTGCCTGATTTTTATTTACGTTTGGTTTGATTTCCATTCCCACTTGACGCCGATATGCTGCTGCTAAACTAAGCCGTGAAGTCATGTTAGACTTATTCTCCTTATGTTTTAAAACTTTCATTACATTTGGATCTTGTGAGGTCAGCAGGTTTGCATGCAGTCCTGCGATTGCAGATCGATATGTGTAATACATTTTGAGGGGGCCCATACCTCCTTCAGAACGGGGAATATATAACCTTGGTATGCATTGATTTTTATAAATCATTTGATAAGCATGAAACATTTTTCTTGTTTTACTGTCCAACTAATCCAGTACCTTTTGGGGCCAGTTAATCACTCAAAAACTGTAGGTTAGGAAAAGAACAGCAAATAGGTTTATAGCTTGGATTTTGTTCCTAGATGTCACAGCTGTTTTCAATATTAATTTTAGTCTTCTAAAATATTCCTTATTACGTTTTATTTGCATTTGTTTGTGTGTTATTGTTGATCCTTCATCATAGCCCAAATATTGTTACAGTCCCTCATGCTCAAGCTCTTTTATATCACATTTCTGTCCCAAAAACTGAGATATTTTCTTGGTGCTACAACTGTCTTGCCTTAAAGGTTGCTTTTGCACGTTTATCAAGACCAAATCACATTCTTATATAATCCGGGAAAGTTTTGACCAGTTGTAGTTGTGCTTTCATTTCCTCATCTACGGAACATAGTTTTAAATCATCCACAAAAAGAGGATAAAAATCCATGACCTAATGTGGTAAGTAGACAGCTTAATGGGTTAAGGGCAAGGCAAAAGAGCAGCGGTGACAGAGTCACCCTCAAATATCCCCCTTTTGAATTTTCATTCCCAGAATAATAATTTGCCCTTTGTCATGGCTTAACTACAAAGTAGTTTGTAATTGTTTCATGGTCACTGTAATGTAATCAATCAGTGTAGGGTGTACCTTATACATTTGTAAGCACTCTTTTTTTCCATGAATGTGGAATATTGTCAAATGCTTTTTTTGTAGTTTATCCATACTTAGATTCTTCCCCTTTTTACAGTTGTCCATTATGACTTTAATGATCCTTTGTTCCATATAACTTTTATTTGTTACTGTTTTGTTCTAGTGCCATCATTGAGTTTTCTTCTAAATGACTATAAACTCTATTGGCATCAATTCCAGTGTATAGTTTATATGTCATTGGAAGGCAAGTTATCAGTGTATAGTTTTTAGGATAGCTTGCAGGTTTGCTCTTAAGGATGAGTATTGTCTTTCCTGTTGTTAAGTAGGTTGGCATCTGTTCAGGGTGCACATATAAATATTTCCACATGGACCAGAGTATGTCAGACCATTACATTGTGTGGAATTAGAAGGTGTCCATCCTTTAACTATGAATTGATTAGAAGACTTGTGAAATTCACTTTACATTTATTTCCCTTGGGTGTGGTCTAACATACTCTGGTCCATGTGGATTTATTTTTACTTTTTGACTGGAGGTTTCCCTATCTTTTCACATTTGTATCATGCATATAAATATTCTTACTCATGGCTAAATCTTTATGTAAAGATGTTAATGCTTTTAGCCAGAAGATAGGTACCCTATCTGGGTCTGGAGTTTTTCAGTTATAGGCTCATAGGTTCATAGGTAGGTACTAGGCTATTGGCCCTGGGGCCTATATAAGCCTAGCCAAATGGTACCCTGGCTTTTGCCACCCAAGAAAATTATTTTTCTGTGCCCCTGTCGAGCAGAGCCAGAGAAATGATCCCCGGGGTGAATTTCCTATCTCCCATCCAATCATCAAGATTTTTCTTGAAGAGTGCTAATGAGGAGCTTTGTTTGATATAGATAGGTAGTTTGTTCCAGAGTGTGGGAAGTCTCTGGGACAGGAATCTATCCCTCCAGCATATTCTGTTTATTGTAGTGACAAGGTTTAGGTCCCTAGAGCGTGTAGCTCGGAGGGATTGGGATTTCTTTAAGTGGAGCATGTCCATCAGCTCTGGGTTTGACATAGCTTTGTATGTTAGGCAGAGATCGCCTCTGAGTAGGCGATATGCGACGAAGTAAAGCTGGAGTTTTTTGAGATGGTCTGTGTAAGGCATCTGTTTGAGGCTGGTAATCCTCATTGTGAAGTATTTCTGCGGCCTTTCCAGTTGTTGTAGATGTCTAGTGAGGTACATACCAAAAGAGGCATTGTACTCTATAATGGGTCTAATGAGTGATGAGTAGAGGGGAACAATTACCTCTTTTATCCTGGATGAGAAACCTTTTGTGATGAGGTGTGCCATGTAGAAGGATTTTCTGACTACTGTGGCGATGTGATTATCAAAGGAGAGACTACTGTCCACCTGTGTCCCAAGGTCTCTTATCACACTTTCGGTGTTAAGCAGACTACCGCCTATGTAGTAGTTCAGGGGTACAGAGTTTTTACCAAAAGGGATGACAATGCACTTTTTGGCATTGAGCTTGAGGCCATGGCTTTAACACCAGGCATCTGTCCCAGTGACGCCCTTTTGTAGGATGTCCACATCGTTAGGAGTTTTGATTATGGCTCCTGGTTTGCAGTCATCTGCGAACTTTGTTAGTCAAAGACCTTCTGTGTTAGCCTGTACTTCAGAGAAGTAGATACCAAACAGGAGAAGACCCAGGACTGAACCCTGTGGTACTCCACTTGTCACTGGTCTGAAGTTGGATTTGAAGTCTGCTACTTTCACAGTGTGGGCTCTGTCAGTGAGTCACTTGGCATCCCATCTTGTGACATAGGGATTTATACCTAGTTTAGTGAGTTTAGCTATAATTTCAGAGTGGGGGATGGTGTTGAAAGCCTTGGCGAGATCTAGATAGGTTGTGTGAACCACCTTACCCTCATCTACAGCTTTGGTGACCACTTCAAAGAAGTCTGTCAGGTTTAGGAGACATGATCTGCCTTTTACAAACCTGAACTGGGTAGGGTCCAGAGTTTGAAGATTACCAATGTCATTGTTTATAAGTTCCATGATGATACATTATATAACCTTGCAGACCAGGCTCGTCAGGCTAATAGGGCGGTAGTTCCCGGGGTCTGTGGTGGCTCCCCCTTTTTGTGGAGTGGGATAACTGTTTCTGTGCACCATTCAGTGGGCACAAAGCCTGAGGTGAGGCTATGATTGAACATGGTACTTAGGTGGGGTGCCAGTTCGTTCTGCAGTTTGTGTAAAACGCAGCCTCAGATGTCAGGTCTCATGGATGCTGTGTTCTTGGCTTTGGAGAGTGTGTTTTTTACCTGTGCAGCCATGGTTGCAGGAACTTTGCATTCTTCCAGTATAGAGATGGGCCCCTTAGGGGATGAGAAGGGGGTAAAGTTAGCACTGAACCTATCTGCCAGGATGTTGGCAATATCAGTTGATTCTGTATATTTAGTGTCATTGTGCTGTAACTCAGAGCAGATCTGAGTGCTGCCATTGAGATTCTTGACATAGCTATAGAATGCTTTGTGGTTGTCTTTAGAATCAGTGACGATTTTTTTTTTCATAACTAGCTTTGGAGGATTTTATGAAGGATCTCAGCTTCATACTGAAGCTGACCAGGAAGTTCCTCCAATCATGGGATTTTACTCTTTTTTGCAACAGTTTCTTTCTTCTGTTGTAGAGTTTGTTTATAGCAGGGGACCACCAGATTGGCTTCCTTTTTTTGGAGGATAACATCTTGGTTCTGTTAGGGATTGCATGATCCATGCACTCGTGTAAGTGCTTATAAATTGCATTTGTGTAGCATTCAGCAGTAGTACCTCTACTGTCTGTCAGCATGGGTGTCGTGAAGTTTGCCACTTCTGTCTTAAGAAATGTGAAGTTGGCGTTGGAGAAATTTTTTATGGTGGTTTCCCTAATGGGGGGTGTGGGTGGGATGTGGATGTTTAGGGTGATTAGCTTGTGATCGGATCTGACCAACAAGGAATTGACCTCTGGTGTGGAACACCGGTTGCCCATGTTGGTAATGACCAGGTCTAGGATATTGCTGCCCCTGGTGGTGGTGTGGATAAGTTGATCCAAGGCATTGGAATTTATGAATTCCAGAAAACGTTGAGCACAGGAGTTGGTACATGAGTAGTTTTCCCAGTTAATGGTGGGGTAGTTGAAATTGCCCATTATTAGGGTGTTAGGCTGTACCCTAATATTTTCCAGTGTATCAAGAAATGAGGAGTGGGAATCCTGGGGCATAGTGGGGGATTTGTAGCAAGCTACAATTTGGATTGCGGTCTTGCCCAGAGTTAGATGCACTTGGATAGTGTCGGATACATTATGCTGAGCAACTAGCCTGGAGGTGTGGATACCCTTAATGAATATCAACATGCCTCCGCCTTTAGTGTTTCAGTCCAAGTTAGGTGTCCGAAAGGTGTGGTATGAATTATAGCCTGGTAATGCAGGAGTGCGCTCTGGAGCCTTGAACCAGGTTTCTGTCACTGCACAGATGTCGATGTTCTCCATTTTAAGGAGTGCTTCGAGTGAGTGCATTTTGAGGTTTAGATTTCTGGCATTGAGTAGCATTATCCTCAGAGTTTGTTTGCTTGTACCTGTTACAGTGGTGAATTTGTCATTTTAACCTTGCCTAAAAAAAGGCAATAGAGGGTTGGCAAGAGCCTTAGCCAGTATCCAGAATCCCAAGAGCAACAGGTGCAGGCCATCTCTGGTAAAGCATCGTGGTTTGTCGATCATGTTATCCCAGGCAGACAGATACTGGATCCACTTAGATTGACACCAGAAGCTTAGCCAATTGTTGAAGTCAATCATTTTGTCCTTGTACTGTGGTATCATTCTGAGTGATGGCAGGATGCTACTCAGGGCTAGGGTCATACCTGCCTGGGCTAGAAGATCGGACAGCTCCTCCATGTCTCTTTTCATGTCATCCAGGGAGGTACATCTCAGGTCATTCACACCAACATGGACAATGACAGAGTCATATTTGTACCTATTGTGGAGTGACCTGAGTGTGTGCATTATGTGGCAGATCCTGGCACCCGTCAGGCAGCTGACAGTAACTTTCTCCTTGTTTAGCCTGGTGAGTGGAACATCAGTGTGCCTGTCTATAGAGTCACCTATGACTATAGTGTTGGGTACATTGTTATGCCTTATGGGCTGTGGTTGAGTGGCACACTGAGTTTGTGGGCTATGTGTCATTTGGGTTGTGTTGGGGGGGGTGGAGGTTGCTTGCATTTCTGCTGTGGAGGTCCCTGATGCTTGGGTAGATTTTTATTGAGAGCCTCCATGAATGTAGGTGTATGTTTTGTGTTTCTATATGTGTGTTTTGGTGGTGTAGGTTTTGAGGGACTATGTGATGAGTGTGGTGAGGTGCAAGTGTTTACCTTCTCCCCTTGACTATCTAGTCCAGTCTAGGGTGAAGAGAGCTTTGCTTCCAGTTTGGCTATATAAGTCTCACAGGTTGTAGTGTTGGGTGGTAGGAGGAGAGGGTTGTCTGTGTACATAAGGCAATTGCTGCATTGCCCCAAGATGCCCAGATTCATCAGGTAGACTGGAGAAAACACTGGGAGCTGACCCTTAGGCATGCCTGGATAGGTGCTTATTTATTAAGTACTAAAAGTACTAAAAACTGATTTCTTCTAGACAAGTGAGGAAAGTTGAGTGCTGTAGTAATTTGTAGCTTATTTAGTGCTTACAATGAGTTCTGAACAAGTGCTGAGCTCAAAGAAACAGATTTGAGTGCTAAAACTAAAAACCTGGCTAGTTCTAAGAAACAAAATTAAGCTAGAAGACTTCCTTCCAACACAGATAGGCTTGGGGGCTCAGAAGCTTACAAACAGTCCTGGATACAGCAAATCTGGACTAGACGACTTACTGGAAAGGCAGGAACAAGCTTAGAAATTGTTTTTTTTTTTTTTTTTGTTTGTAAAGTGGAAAGAAAAAGGAGGAGCAGAAATTAAGTGGGCTGGCCTTCTCAAATGTTCTCCCTGGGTTAGGTAAAATTAGGTAATGACACTAGACTGGGAGGAGTGTCCCAGATCAGATTTACAGTACCCAAACAAATGCTTAATAAATGTAGACAATATCCAGTTAATACCTCATACACAGTGAAACTAGCTAGAAAAGTATGCAGCAGACAATAAAAGTGCTATAAATAACTCGTAAAAATAAGCAAAAAAACAGGATACTTAATGTTACATTTTGCTCAGTGCCCTTCCTCCGATTAGCTCAGTGTGAAATGACAGAAACACTCACAAGTTAACTTCTTAGGTAACAGAAAGTTGAAACCTGAAACAACTTTAAAAAAAGCTCGAACGAACCAATGAGGTGCTTACTCCAAGCTGTAGTCCATGTTACCCAAATCAGCCAATGACCGTAAACAATCCCCTCACTGAAATGCAGTATGGCTTTGGCTAAACTAAGATGGCCTTGAACATGTGCTCAAACACACAGCCTCCACAATAACTAGGCCCAAAACAGAGGCCTGAATATGGACAATGCTACAAATACCCGCACTACTTAGGTAGAAAAAAAACTGCAGAAATGTCTATTATAGCAGAAAAGCAGCAGTGAGCCTTTAAATGAAAATTTTAGACAGATAAAGGAGCAAGGAGACTCTAGAGAAAGCTTTTAACTTCAAACAAGTTGTATAATACACTCCTTGGCAGAAAATCAGAACAAAAAACCCAAACAGATGCTTAGTAAGTGTAGACAATATCCAGTTAATACCTCGCACACAGTGAAACTAGCTAGAAAAGTATGCAGCAGACAATAAAAGTGCTATAAATAACTCGTAAAAATAAGCAAAAAACAGGATACTTAATGTTGTATATTACAGATCCAAGTTTGCTCAGTACCCTTCCTCCGATTAGCTCAGTTAGGAGCTTTTCTTAATTTTGCTTCAATTTCTCTGGCCATTACTTCATCCCATTTCATAAGCTGTACAGTTGAGCTTCTTATTCTTTCATTTACTTCTTCTGTGTTCCTCTAAACAACTTCCAAAATGATCACCTTGTACAAAGATACTGGTAAAACTGAATGATCTGCACTTCCCAAGGTCACCTATAGGCCTTATGTATAATGACCACTGTGGCCCGCTACCACAGTCTGGAAGCACTGTGTGCAGAGAGCCTTTTATTCTATAAGTATTGATGTGGTTTACTTAATTATGTACATATCAGGTACTTCAGACTAGTGGGTCTTTTCCTAATTTCAGGACAAGAGCAGCATGGAAGTACTGACCCAAAGATTTCTTTTGGAAATCCACGCTCTCATCCCTTGTTGTCTAAATTCCAAATCATGTGAAATAGCCTTCTGTTGATGGATGTAACAGACGGCTATACGAGTCAGTTACTGTGTTGCAGAATAGACTGGTACCCACTGTTTTCAAAGCTCAGAAGTCAGATATTGGGCCCTTGACAGGGTTTGTACCCCATGAGATGAATCCACAGATAGAAGTGAAGGAAACTATGTGGTGAGGTGCAACACGTCAAAAATGTTAGACAGCCATAGATGTTTCTGGTGTATAACTTGAGTTAAGGTAAAAGATTTTGTTTCATTCACCACAATATCCTATATTAATCCATTCTTTAAAGCCAAATTCTTGAGACTAGAACTTGTTTGTGTCACTGAAATTGGTAGCTTCATTCCAGATATGCAAATACAGTTATGCTTATTTCCAGAAATGGGGTGTACTTTTTGTAGTAGGGATATTGGATGATGGTACCTCATTGGACCGTGATCTGAACTCGAGTCCTAATATTATATGATGGTGTTTCATCGCACCTATTGTTCACATGTTCAGTCTCTTCCTCCTCTCATCGCACCTATTGTTCACATGTTCAGTCTCTTCCTCCTCTCATCGCACCTATTGTTCACATGTTCAGGCTCTTCCTCCTCTCATCGCACCTATTGTTCACATGTTCAGTCTCTTCCTCCTCTCATCGCACCTATTGTTCACACATTCAGTCTCTTCCTCCTCTCATCGCACCTATTGTTCACATGTTCAGTCTCTTCCTCCTCTCATCGCACCTATTGTTCACACGTTCAGTCTCTTCCTCCTCTTATCGCACCTATTGTTCACATGTTCAGTCTCTTCCTCCTCTCATCGCACCTATTGTTCACACATTCAGTCTCTTCCTCCTCTCATCGCACCTATTGTTCACATGTTCAGTCTCTTCCTCCTCTCATCGCACCTATTGTTCACATGTTCAGTCTCTTCCTCCTCTCATCGCACCTATTGTTCACACGTTCAGTCTCTTCCTCCTCTCATTGCACCTATTGTTCACATGTTCAGTCTCTTCCTCCTCTCATCGCACCTATTGTTCACATGTTCAGTCTCTTCCTCCTCTCATCGCACCTATTGTTCACATGTTCAGTCTCTTCCTCCTCTCATCGCACCTATTGTTCACATGTTCAGTCTCTTCCTCCTCTCATCGCACCTATTGTTCACACGTTCAGTCTCTTCCTCCTCTCATTGCACCTATTGTTCACATGTTCAGTCTCTTCCTCCTCTCATCGCACCTATTGTTCACATGTTCAGTCTCTTCCTCCTCTCATCGCACCTATTGTTCACACATTCAGTCTCTTCCTCCTCTCATCGCACCTATTGTTCACATGTTCAGTCTCTTCTTCCTCTCATCGCACCTATTGTTCACATGTTCAGTCTCTTCCTCCTCTCATTGCACCTATTGTTCACATGTTCAGTCTCTTCCTCCTCTCATCGCATCTATTGTTCACATGTTCAGTCTCTTCCTCCTCTCATCACACCTATTGTTCACACGTTCAGTCTCTTCCTCCTTTCATCGCACCTATTGTTCACACGTTCAGTCTCTTCCTCCTCTCATCACACCTATTGTTCACACATTCAGTCTCTTCCTCCTCTCATCGCATCTATTGTTCACACGTTCAGTCTCTTCCTCCTCTCATCGCACCTATTGTTCACACGTTCAGTCTCTTCCTCCTCTCATCGCACATATTGTTCACACGTTCAGTCTCTTCCTCCTCTCATCGCACCTATTGTTCACATGTTCAGTCTCTTCCTCCTCTCATCGCACCTATTGTTCACATGTTCAGTCTCTTCCTCCTCTCATCGCACCTATTGTTCACACGTTCAGTCTCTTCCTCCTTTCATCGCACCTATTGTTCACACGTTCAGTCTCTTCCTCCTCTCATCGCACCTATTGTTCACACATTCAGTCTCTTCCTCCTCTCATCGCATCTATTGTTCACACGTTCAGTCTCTTCCTCCTCTCATCGCACCTATTGTTCACACGTTCAGTCTCTTCCTCCTCTCATCGCACCTATTGTTCACATGTTCAGTCTCTTCCTCCTCTCATCGCACCTATTGTTCACATGTTCAGTTTCTTCCTCCTCTCATCGCACCTATTGTTCACATGTTCAGTCTCTTCTTCCTCTCATCGCACCTATTGTTCACACGTTCAGTCTCTTCCTCCTCTCATCGCGCCTATTGTTCACACGTTCAGTCTCTTCCTCCTCTCATCGCACCTATTGTTCACACATTCAGTCTCTTCCTCCTCTCATCGCATCTATTGTTCACACATTCAGTCTCTTCCTCCTCTCATCGCACCTATTGTTCACACGTTCAGTCTCTTCCTCCTCTCAACCCACATATTGTTCACACGTTCAGTCTCTTCCTCCTCTCATCACACCTATTGTTCACATGTTCCGTCTCTTCCTCCTCTTGTCATTGAAAAGAAGTATCTGGAATGTGATCCAGCAGGTTTTTCTTTCCTCATCTTATACAACTTATGATGAATAACTGAGGATTGCCTCTAATGTGTTTTCATTTTATTCTGAATGCAAGTAGGAAGTTTACATACTAACTCACCATGCATACACCTCAACACTGCAGAATTATGGGAAAAGAAAAATAATTGGGGAAAAGGCTCCGAATTAGGGACCTTTTTCAAATGCTGGTATTGTTAACTTAGAATTTTTCAAAATTATTTCCAGTTTTAAGAAGGATGGGGCAAAAAAGAAATAAGAACAAATGAACAAATTAGAGGTATCCCATCAAAATCTGTACATTTGACAGGAAAGCATGTCTGGTCTTCTCTTTCTAGCTAAATGTTGGTTCAGACAACGTTTTAATATGTACAGAGCTAAGGTATGTCCAGGAGCCCTACAGTAATGTATCCATACAAACAGACAGAAACTCACAGGAATATGTACATACATGTACACAAACAAAAATGCAATGATGGGGTCTCAGTGTTCAGCAGGCAATGCTGGAAAAAGCAAGCAGAAAAATATGAATGCATTACTATAGTACATATTAGTTTACTAAGCCACACCGAAGCGCTATGAATGCATTACTATAGTACATATTAGTTTACTATGCCACTCCAAAGCACTATGAATGCATTACTATAGTACATATTAGTTTACAATGCCACTCCAAAGCGCTATGAATGCATTACTATAGTACATATTAGTTTACTATGCCACTCCAAAGTGCTATGAATGCATTACTATAGTACATATTAGTTTACAATGCCACACCGAAGCGCTATGAATGCATTACTATAGTACATATTAGTTTACTATGCCACTCCAAAACGCTATGAATGCATTACTATAGTACATATTAGTTTACTATGCCACTCCAAAGCGCTATGAATGCATTACTATAGTACATATTAGTTTACTATGCCACACCGAAGCGCTATGAATGCATTACTATAGTACATATTAGTTTACTATGCCACTCCAAAGCGCTATGAATGCATTACTATAGTACATATTAGTTTACAATGCCTCACCGAAGTGCTGTGAATGCATTACTATAGTACATATTAGTTTACTATGCCACTCCAAAGCGCTATGAATACATTACTATAGTACATATTAGTTTACTATGCCACTCCAAAGCGCTATGAATGCATTATTATAGCACATATTAGTTTACTATGCTACTCCAAAGCGCTATGAATGCATTACTATAGTACATATTAGTTTACAATGCCACACCAAAGCGCTATGAATGCATTACTATAGTACATATTAGTTTACTATGCCACTCCAAAGCGCTATGAATGCATTACTATAGTACATATTAGTTTACAATGCCACACCAAGCGCTATGAATGCATTACTATAGTACATATTAGTTTACTATGCCACTCCAAAGCGCTATGAATGCATTACTATAGTACATATTAGTTTACTATGCCACACTGAAGTGCTATGAATGCATTACTATAGTACATATTAGTTTACTATGCCACTCCAAAGCGCTATGAATGCATTACTATAGTACATATTAGTTTACTATGCCACTCCAAAGCGCTATGAATGCATTACTATAGTGCATATTAGTTTACTATGCCACTCCAAAGCGCTATGAATACATTACTATAGTACATATTAGTTTACTATGCCACACCGAAGCGCTATGAATGCATTACTATAGTACATATTAATTTACTATGCCACTCCAAAGCGCTGTAAATGCATTACTATAGTACATATTAGTTTACTATGCCACTCTAAAGCGCTATGAATGCATTACTATAGTTCATATTAGTTTACTATGCCACTCCAAAGCGCTATGAATGCATTACTATAGTGCATATTAGTTTACTATGCCACTCCAAAGCACTCTGAATGCATTACTATAGTACATATTAGTTTACTATGCCACACCGAAGCGCTATGAATGCATTACTATAGTACATATTAGTTTACTATGCCACTCCAAAGCGCTATGAATGCATTACTATAGTACATATTAGTTTACTATGCCACTCCAAAGTGCTATGAATGCATTACTATAGTATATATTCGTTTACTATGCAACTCCAAAGTGCTATGAATGCATTACTAAGTACATATTAGTTTACTATGCCACTCCAAAGCGCTATGAATGCATTACTATAGTACATATATGTTTACTATGCCACTCCAAAGTGCTATGAATGCATTACTATAGTACATATTTACAATGCCACTCCAATGCGCTATGAATGCATTACTATAGTACATATTAGTTTACAATGCCACTCCAAAGCGCTATGAATGCATTACTATAGTACATATTAGTTTACAATGCCACACCAACGCGCGGTTACTTTTCTTTTCATTCAAATGACCAGTGAAATTACTAAAGAAATGCAAAGTTGTTTTTATTGCTTTAGTTCTGAAAAAATAGAATGATTGTGGAAAAAGAATGAATTATTTTATAGGCTCTTTATCAGTAACAACATAATATTTTAAATAAATTACAGAGTTCTAGATTTCTTAAACCTTTTTTCTCAGTCTAATAAAATTAAGTATTTGAATAGTTTCACACATAGCAATCTTCTTTTCCCCCTCCTGTAAGGAAAGTTGGCTAACAGATTATGAAAGCATTTTTCTGATGGCCTTTTTTTGCCTAATACAAGTTTATTCCTTAAAACTTCATTGGACTTCATTGGACTCTGTTGTATCTTGCAGTAACCTATGGATCTGTTATACACGACAAGAAATGCTTGGCATTTAATTTACTAAATCAGACATGCAGACTTTTATCAAAATAATCACAGGCAAGTTTGAGTTATTTTCTTTTAAATCATAACTGTGTCGCAGTCAGACAAATACAAGGCCAGCAAAAATGAAATCCCACAAGAGATTTCCCCCAAAAAACTCTGTGATGTGGGCACACAATGTATATTGCTATGACAAAACAGCATGACATTATGCTGAGTAGTATTTATAGTATCTTTAGCTTTTCTTCCTGTTTTTTTTTCAGAAAGCAGGGACTCTGTCTGTTTGTGTTGTTATAGTTAGCATAGGGATCTATTGCTGTGTGCATGTTTTTGTAACACACAATCTGCAGCTACAGTTGAGTACGCACTGTTTTACATTCCGGTGAAGAAGTCGGACAGACATATTACTTCTTTTTCATTACACTCCCCACTTAATCTTTATTCTTGGCAAATATTTAAAGTAAAATCCAAAAATACAGGTAGTTAGTAGGCAAGCAGTTGATGACACCATTAAGGTGCCTAACCCAAATTCCGAATGTGCCAGGAAGCATTGCCCAAGATCATACATCAGGAAAATAAAACTGCAGGAATCAAACTCTGAACTACAGAAAGTAGCGAATTAACAGCTCATAGCTTTACTCCCCTGTCTCAGCTGCCAGACTCCTTTGTACTAATATTTTGCACTCATGTTATTTCTTTAAAAAGTCACACCTACATCTAGTGATATGAAAACAAACGTAAGAAGAAAAGCCATTAGGGGAAAACATCAAAAAGTAAGTTCGGTAATAGCTCTTAATTTTCAGTTTGTTTTTAATTTGTGTTGGTCTTTAGTACTTTTGTTGATGTTTATTTTGAACTTCCTCAGCACTCTAGCCATTTGAACTCCAAAGCAGAAAATGATATTTGCCTTGTTCTGTATTCTAGTCATATATCTGTCTTTTTAAAATGCATGATCATTGATATTAAGTGAGACAAAACATGCAGTTTTTATCCACCACAGTTTGTTCACTGATCTCCCTTGCTGGCCAGTCTTTGATCTTTTCCAGTATTTATACCAATAAATATATACTAAAGTACATCTTTAGATGTCATTTGTATTGCAGCCCCCAGCTCAAGATTATATGAAGAAAGATAGCAAAGTACCTATTATAAAGCAAGAAGCTGAATGTAGCATAAAAAGAAAAATCAGTACTGAACTACTTTGTATAAGCAAACAGACTGTTTCTCTGTTTGCATAGATGTACTTCCCATAGTAAGCATTTTTGGTTTGTTCGTATTATAGAGTACAGACCAATTAAGATTAACTGTGCAACTGAAGTGAGGCCAATAAAACTTCACCCAAAACAGTTATTGATGTGAAAGTTAAAGAAGCAATATGATTCACACAATGTTGTCAAGTTCTCTCTCAACCGAACCACACTCCGGTCAAAGGTATGAAACAGTAAGTGGTTCACGTAGCTTGAACAGCAAGGACAACAAGCAGGTCCGTAGGAAAATAACCAGCTCATCCATAGGAAAATAACCAGCTCAAACCCCGTAACTGCAAACAAAAAAAAAAAAAAAAAAAAGTTCTCTCTCAAGATTTATAATTTTTAACTTAAATTTCTCTTTCAAAAACATATTCTCTGTCAGTGTTCACTTTATTAGAGTCTTGTTAGAAAATAAGTATGAAAATAAACCTACCACCATGCAAGATAAAAGTGTTCTTTTTGCATTGCTCTGACATTTACAATTCCATATTCAAATAATATCAGAACATGAACAGTCTCTAACAATAATTGTGCAGGATTTCTACTTTGTAACTCTTCATATAATCTTCTCCCTGAAAGGAGTTCTGAAGCTGGCAACATTGTATTTTGTCATTTTTAGCCACACTGTTGCTATTTTCTTTTTCTTGCCATCTCAGCAATATCCAGCAGCCTCTAACTCACAATGTTTAAACAAGCAATAATGCCTGAAAGGGTGGGGATTACAGGTAAATAATTGACCACTGATGTGTGTTGTGAGGCTCAACACCACAAGAAGAGAGAATTCACACCCATGGAATGGGTATTATTTTCCTGTGACACCCACTTTGGAGGGCGTTATTACACTTGGAAAATGGATCATCTTTCAAATTGTTTTGCGATTGTTTTAATGTGTATACAAACGTGTTGTATATTTTTGCCCCCCACTTCATCCTACTGCACTCCTACACCAGTTACCCACAGCCATTGCAGGTTCTACCAGATTTTCTCATCACCCCTATATTTACTGCAATATTGGCTGTGGTCATTGGAGATCGTAAGGGTATCATGAAGGGTCTTAGCTGTCTGCCAATTGCTGGAGTATTTTGTATTGTGATCTACTCGATTACTCTGCCCTTTTCTGTATCTGTGATTATGTCCAAGGGGTAGTTTCTTCTGCAGCAGTTCAGCCATGTCCTCATCCTTTGCACTCTTTGGACCATGCTTCTCTAGCCACACAATGTCCCCATTGTCCACCAGGGATCACTGTGGGAAATGCCCATGTCACCACCCATCCCTCCCCTCCTGGCAGTAATACCCATCCCCCCTTCCTGAGTACCTAATCAAACCCAGAATTCCTAGGCGGTCATCAGGGTTTTATCCTGCTATGCCTTGGGCATGGCTACATATTACTTCCTCCAGCTACTGTCTCAAAGTTGCTCTAGGATATGTAATTGTTGCTGGAGGACATATTTCCAATCCAGAATATACATTTTGTAAATGTTTAATAATCTCTCTACACACACACACACACACACACACACACACACACACACACATACACACACACACACCCACACACACACACACACACACACACACACACACACACACACACACACACACACACACACACACACACACATGCACACACACACACACACATGCACACATGCACACACACACACACACGCACACACACACACACACACACACACACACACACACACACACACACACACACACACACACACACACACACACACACACACACACACACACACACACACTGACATACACCCAATATTGCATTACTTTTTATTTCTTTAATATTAACCCACATTTGCTAAACATAGCTTTTTTAAGTATCACTCAGAACTTCTTCATCAGATCCCATGATTTAGTCACAAACATCACTTTCTTTAAACAGCTCATGCATATGGAAAACAGTGATTTCAAATAAATACTTAAGACAATCAGTAGTGTAGCTAGGCAGGGCAAGAGGGCCAGCTGCCTTTGGCACAATGCGTTTGGTGGCAAAATCAGCTAATCCTGATCACTCTTTAATGCAATACCAGCTTTTAAAAGCTGGCACTGCATTGCTGTCAATCCTGAGAGCTATAGTTCTGCGTGTGTGCTCTAAACTATATCAACTGCTTGCTATATTGTGACAAGCAGTTTTCTACAGTTCAAAGTAATTGTTTTAACAAAAACCCGAACACAGTAGAACTCCATCCTGGCAGAGTATATACTGTAGCAAATGTTTGCTACATTATAGCATGCAGTTTGCTACAGTTAAAAAAAAAGTAAAAAAAAAAATTTAACTAAAACCTGTGCACTTTAGCTCTCTGTGCAGGCAGGATATATTCCGTATTAACTCTTTGCTACATTTGTAGCAAGTAGTTTGGTACATTTTAAATGTTTAAACAGAAGAGTTTTAAAATGAGGAAAGAACTGTAATATGAGGGCAGTAGCACTCAGTGCAGGCAGGCTATAAACTATAGCAACTGTTTTCTAACTATGTAGTAAAGAGTTTGCTCAGTTTGACAGAATTTTTATTTTAAATAAAATATGTTAAAGGGGGATGGGGCAGGGCACAGAAATGGGACCTGAATGGCTGGGGTGAGTGGGTGGAGAGGTGTGGCATGCATATGGCACTAGCTGTACCAGCTATGCTTCTGTAAATAATGAATAAAAGATTAATAAAAATCAATTAATAAGATTCTTATAAATTAAGGTGACCAACTAAAATGCATAGTTATTCATTGATTGTATGGTATTTTTTGTTGATTTTACATTTGCTAAACAGATGCATGTCGTAAGTGTTTTTTGTGTTTCAGTTCATGCTTGCTGACGTAAAACGGTGGACTTGTTTTTGTACCAGGCTTTACCTGTTCATTAGCTCTTTGTTGGATAACAGTCATTCTCCAAGCTTACTGTTCAAAGTTTAAACCATTTTCCATGCAGTAATCAATACTGTCTGCTGACTCCATGCAGCATCTATAAATGCCATTCCTAGGTAGGGTCAACACTATGAAAATAATGGTACCTGTGAGATGGGGATCAATTACGGAACAGGCACATGTAATAGACGTAGTTATCAATATATTTGACCCCAAGTTTCTTGCAGACTTCCTGGACCATACTCCCCTGTAGAGCCAAGTGAGGGCATTTATCAAAAATTTAAATGCAGGAATCCTGGCAGTGAAATCAGAACATTTCCCATATCTGTGTGGAATTTGAGGGAACATCCAGTTTTTATGTTCCAAAATGAAAAAGAAATGGTCGCATATCCTCCAGACAAGCTGTTTTATTTATTTATTTTTTATGCCTGTGATGATGCAGGATATTTAGGTATAATCAAAGGTTCATCAGATTGAGTTGCCCTTGTGTGTATATACACATCTGAACATTTTAATACAAACGCAGGATCCACACTAGTTTGATCTCTCACTCCTCTGCTGCATCCATCCATCCACAACCTTTTTCTAATTTTTGCACATGGGGTTGGGATGTGATTTCAACAGTGACAATCATCTAGAGCAATGGTCACTCTGCCTGGAGGCTAGCATAAGGCCACATAATTGTTTGCCCTGTCTTGTTCAAGGAGATCCTCCCCTGAAGTTGTTGCTATAAGAGTACAGAGCCAGAAAAAAGCTTAACGTGTCTGTTATAAATGGTCTGATACCTATAACTGCCATTTGTTTACTGAGCGTCTTAATGTGAGACATTTAATAGGTTCATAGATTAGTACTAGGCTAACTGCCCTTGTGGGCTATTTTACATTTAGCCAATTACCCCCATATTAGAATCAAACCTTGTTCCTTGTGTCTGTAAGGTAAACACCTTAACCATTATGCCAACGTTTGTTGACACTGTTGCTCCTGGGTTACTGTAGAAAACATGTGGTTTTGCCAAGTGATCAAAGAAAAGTTGTAGAAATTCATACAAATTCTTCTTTTTGTCATCTACCCATTTTTTGTGGTTGAGCTTCATTAATTAATGTTGAAATATTTTAGATGTAATATACTGTGCTACTGCCTGCATTTTATGGAGTGGGTTATATAAATGTAAATCGCTTCCTTCTTCCTATGTGTATAGTCATACACTTGAAATTTGATGAGATATTTCACATATTTGTGCAAAGAAGGTTATTTAAATAACTGACAGGGATAAAGCAAACAGCATAAAAATAAGTCACTTAGATATATATAAATATAACACAGAATTAAAATAAAATTATAAAGAGATATACCTGCCATAAAGTGATAAATCTGTGTATGCTCTAAGTAATTGCTGTTTACAGGCTATGTATACTTAAGGGATTCACTTCAGAAGCTCGAAATACTGAAATTCGATACTTCAGTATTTCGAGCTGAAGTATCGAATTTCAGTATTTCGAGCCCCGAATCCACAAAACAACGAAAACTCAAAAACGCAAAATTCAAAATCTTGCACACTGGAGATTTTGAATTTCGCAGTACTACTGCACGCACACACATCATTCTCCCCACACACATATAACCTCTCTACTACATGAAAGAAGGGGGCAAGCTCCCCTACACCCCCCATGTGGGGGGCTGCACCCCCCCACTTAAATATTCTTACTCCGAGATCGCACTATATACAAACACACACAAAACACCACCACACAAGCTACATTCTCCCCGCACACACACATCACAGCAACAAACAACAAAACACACTGGCACACACCACAGCCCCTACCCAAAACCCTCAACACACACACACACACACACACACACACACACACACACACACACACACACACACACACACACACACTTACCTGAATATATAACCACAGTGAAAGTTCAGAAGCGCAAAATTCAAAACCTCTGATATTTGAGGTTTTGAATTTCATGCTTCTGAACTTTTGCTGTTCTCAAGATTCAGCTTTCTGGGCTCGAAATACTGAAATTTGATATTTCAGTATTTCGAACTTCTGAAGGGAACCCATACTTAAGCATGGATTATTAGTATTTGGGTTAGATAGCTTGACATGGAGTGCTTTTTTTCAGTTTCTTTAATTATAATTTCCAAAATAAAAGATAACAGTGAACATTCATATGTAATGCGTAGTGTCAGCTGGTATTTAGCTTGCATATGGCTTTACCATTTGGCCATCATTTGTTAAATTTGCTGATGACCAGTTAGCATTATGAGAACTTTCAGTCAGAGGTGTTCGATGTTAGTCTTTTCAAGTTCTACCTCTTAATGTTTATTTTATCTTTAATCATGGAGTCCTGCAATATTTGTTCCCAAGGTGTTATTTTTTTCAAGAGGAGACAGTAGTCATTCCTTTTAACATGCTGCTTATCACTGTATTTACTGATAATTTAGCATTCATTGATAGTATGTCTTGTTCCACTGTATACTTTAACCAGTCAGGTATATGGTTAACAGGTGCAAGTTATGGTAATGAGTTCCTGGTTTCCTTTCACCTGATGTAAACCACACACTCATACCCAAGTATCTGTTGCCAAATACATTACTACATGGTAACTTAGTGAATTTATAAATCTAATTTGTTTCTGCATTCCTCTACAATGTCTTTAAAAAGGAAATATCTCGACCCATTCAATGGTTCTGTCTGACTTGTTTGTTATAGATTCTATGACTTTATTTCTCCCATATAGGCGCATGATATGTCAGTGAGTGTTTTTTGCTTATCTTTTGTATCCAGAAATTCCATGTCATTGAATTACCTAAGATCTTGGAAAATATCTCTTAAGATTAGGTACATTTTGAATCAGTATCATGTGTGATCTGGAGTTTTCTAAAGAATGGATTAGCTTTAATCAAACTGTTAGATCATTTTCGGGAAACTTCTTAGATCCAGAGTCCGGCAGGCTACTTAACGACTGTGTGGTAGGAAGCAAATCTTGGCAAGTGCTAGGAGATGGCTTCTGTTTCTCCATGTATAGTTCAGCTAGATTTGCCTGATGCAGCCTGGCATACCATGTGCATCCTGTTTAAATATATATCAAATTACATAGCACACTGAGGTCATTGCTTCTTCAGAGGTTTGTAGATTAGTACTAGGCTAACTGCCCTTGTGTGCCATTTTAAGCCTAGCCAATTACCCCCCGTGAGAATAGAATGCTGGACCCTTGGTCTGTAAGTAAACACCTTACCCATTATGTCATATGGATTATATTTCTTACATTGATTGCAATATTCTTTCTTGTTATCATGAATGCTAGTTACTCTAATTTTATTTGTATTCTATGAATAATTTTAA
The DNA here is from genome assembly GCF_019279795.1 of Protopterus annectens. Lineage (NCBI taxonomy): Eukaryota > Metazoa > Chordata > Ceratodontiformes > Protopteridae > Protopterus > Protopterus annectens. Next base: position 31,436,646 of record NC_056732.1, read on the forward strand.
TGATGCTGGGGAGAGTAAAAATAAAATTGTTTCAAAGAGATCCTGGAAAATATATAGTGACTTAGTAGGGGCAACTGGATCATTGCCCAATTTGTTTTCAGCAAGGGTACAGAAAGTTTGACCTCAACTGGGGATATTCTTGGGAAATGAAAATAACACTTTGAGAAACTTATGAGTTCATTGGATACACCCTTCTTTTAGTAGGTTGGCCCAGAAGTAACTGATGAGAATTAATCCATTTCTGTAGATGAAGTCACCTCTGTGATTAAACAGCTCTGCACTGGCAGGACCATGCAAGGGAATGAAATATGACTAGAAATGCTGGAGGCATGTAGTGTTTTTTTTTTTGGGGGGGGGGGTCATGGTTGCAGTACTCTAGTCAGTTTGTTTGTGTCTTTCAGCTTTTCCCAGTTAGGGGTCGCCACAGTGGAACTCCGGTCCGCTAATGATTGGCAGTAGATTTTTACTTGCTGGCTTGCTGGGCCTAACGCACAACCTTCAACGAAGGAACGCCCATTCACGCATGTCAACACACAGAAGACGCTCTAACTGAGAATCGAATGGGCAACGGCAATGTCTAACTGTGAGGCGACAACGCTACTGCAGCACCACCACCAGTTCTCTATTCAGTAATCTTTCAAATTTAAAAAAGACTTCTCCACTTCATGAAATGCCACATTGTCCATATCCCACTTTAAAAGCCATACAAACTCACTAAAACAGAAGTTACTTGATAAAGTAGACTGATTTTAACAGAGATTTTCATATTATGCATTCCAAAGTACTACAACTTTGTAGTCACATCTCTTCTGCACACCTTTAACCTTCATGTAACTTATCACTGGCACAAAAAAACCCATACCCTGCTACTTCCTTCAAAAATGTTCTAATAATTCTACATGCAAAGATCTGTTAATAAACAGCAGCAAATGCATTCAGACCAGTCGCTAATCTTTGTGCAATTATTGAAACAAATACGCATTTGCATAGCAAAGTATAATATCCTTACAGACAAGCAGTGTGATTTTCTCAATAACCACAGTACCTTTATACATTGACAAAGTAAATTTATATCAGTGTGGATGAGGGTAAACATGCAAGGCTAATATTCTTATATTTAAAAACATCAGTCACATGACACTCCTACAAAAACTCTCATCTTGTGAATTCTGTAACAACATCCTGCAGTGGTTTGATAACAATCTTGCTAATACTGTCCTTATGGTACTAGGGAATTACATGTACTCCATAGCAGGGACTGTTACCAATGGAGTTCTCAGGAGTCAGAGCTGTGTCTGTTACTGTTCTCCATAGTTACCAAGGACCCGCCATGAAACATCCCACAAGGCAACTGTATACTGCATGCAGATGATGCAGTTTTAACAAATGCTAATAATATATCACAATTTTTGGCCAAATCTCCAATGGTTGTCTTGAGGGAAGTATGGAATTGGTTAGCTAATAGTTATCAATAAATACACAGAAAACTTTAATAATTATGAACATTTATAAAGACATATGTCTGGAGCGTTTCTCCCTGGGCCTCCGCTGAAAATTGGCTTTGTTCCATGTTGGACTTTCCCAATTAACAAATGTTAAATAAATAAATAAATAAATAATAAATAAAATAATTCCAAAGGCTAAAAAAAGAGCCAAAAGTGATTTTCCATTAAACTGTAACAAACCACTTGCTACAAGCAAAAAGAAATGCACACAGTAGCTAGTGGTTTGCTACGGTTTACAATACAACACCATAAGGGCTTTACTGCTTCAGTCCTGACAGAAGCAATTACGAACAGTAATTAACAGCTCTGGCAATTTAGTTCTGAATGCCAGTACTGCCCATCTGTAACTGCCGGTGATTATGTCCTGTAACAGTCTGAGTCACACCCTAGCTATGCTTCTGAGAGAATGTGATGCTAACTACAGCTATTTTCCTTCTGCCGAAGTTTAACATGAAATGAATGCCGTCTGCCCAGGCAGTAAACTCATATTTCTTCATGTTCTGATGGTTGCAGTTATTCAATAGGTTACCTCCTGCTGGTCTGAATAGTTCTTCTGGGGGTGATTATTTGCAGTTTCCCACTCATTCTGTGCCAGTTTAAATTGCTTTTTGTACCATAATGCTATAGAATTGGCTTGGAGATCTTTAGAGGTGTATCTGGCACAGTCCACTGGGAGGAGGTCCCTGGGTAGACCAAGGACCCACTGAAGAGATTATTTCTGTCAGATAAGTTAAGATGGGCAGATGCATGGATGGACAAATGTATGGATAGATGGAAAGATGGGTGGATGCCTACCATAAGTGTTAATGTTTTGCCCCTAGATGTCCCTTCTTTGCAAAAATGTTATGTTTGCTATTGTTAAGGCGGGGACTAGAGATCTAATAGATTTGCTGTAAATTCAGATACTGAGCCAGACTTAGGGCTACATCAGGGTATTGTGTCGTGACTGTGCAGTCACCTGTCAAAAGAACCAAAAAGCAAAATGCCCCTTCATTACACTTTTTGATAAAAGCATGCATAAGATCAGTGTGGGTTAATACCTTTTCCTGCCATTTCACCTCCTGTTTTTGTTGGAGCCCTAACTTGTCCTTGATGATAATGCCGTGTCCCCCTGAAAATAAATAAAGCACGAGGTTTGGTTCTGAATTTTGGATGACCTCCTCAGAGGTGGGTGGTCTAAAGGGTCTACCATATTATTATGCTCATCATTACATTTTCTAAAGAAGGGTCTTCAGTAACCGAACAAGCGTCACTGTCATTGCCCTGCGCATCACTGTCATTGCCCTGCCCATCACTATCATTGCCCTGCCCATCATTATTTATTTATTTATTATGTTTGTGATATACATTTTTGTGATTTTAATGTTTCTAAATATTTATTGTTTTCTCAGTTATTCAGTATTTTTACTGGAGGAACTCTTTAAATGCTTGTTTAATTGTTCACCCAAACATCTTTGTTTGGTGGCTATTTAATTTATTTCAAGTTGATATAGTTTTATTTGGAAAAAGTCTCTAGTTGAGAGACCAAAGTGCTCAGTCAATAAAATTTGTAGAACCTGTATACGGTGTTTTTGCTACTGGGTTTTTTTGTTGCTGCCTGTCTGGACATTTTGTTTTTTGGTTCTTTTTGTAAAACACTATTTGTGTCTGATTAGTAGTCACCTGTCAGCACAAGAATATTACTTTCGATTATTTCAGGCATTTGGCTGTCGCATTAATGCGTTTGCTTACATGACTAGCTAATGCCTCTGCAGTCAACATGAGCAGTGAAGAGGATACCAGATACCGACGTTTGGTGGCCCATTATACGTGGAATGATTAGGATGTGGTATCATGTCCTCAAACCTGGGTTGTAGGGTGACAAGGCAGACTAGTCCATTGAGATACTGAACCATCCCACAATGAGCCAGAAGAATTCACACACTGAGATATCAAACCATCCATTAATGATCCGTAGGAATTCCCATTCCATCAAAACGTCTTTTTTGTATTTTATTCAGCCGTGACTTAATGGGATTTTTGCTGCATCTTACCTTGATAAAGCCCGTCTGTTCCAGGCATCATGTTAATCAGTGGGACAATCAGAATTTTCTACTTATCTTCATTTTCATGGGAATTAAGGAGATGAGTTTATAGCTAGTTTTGGTGGAAGGAGCTTTTTTGGTATAAATAACACTATTATCAAGGACTATCTGTCCCACACAGAATGAAATGACACTGATGCGCATGTGAGAATGTTTTGCATTTGCCATAAATGCATTTGGCATGATAATTCATCTCTGGTACTGGCTCCTGATAGTTTTTCAGTCTTCTCAGTGTCAAGGCTTGGAAGTTATCTGGTCTAAATTCTTGTGTTGCTTTCTTCTTTGTTTTGTTTTGCGTTCAGTTTTTGTTTGCACACTGAGCTGTAAAGCAGTCTCAAAATGTATGTTTATTTGGTTGTCTCTCATATGTCCAACCTCATCATTTAGATGCAGTGTGGACTGTTTTAGGTAGGACAGTGGTGAGCAAGTGGTGGGAGGTTGTCATAATGGTTAAGGGATTAACCTAGTAGGCATTGGGTGCAGGGTTTGGCTCTTACCTTTGAGGATAAATTGGATAGACATAAAAATGGTCCACAAGGGCATCCATCCTTGTACTTAACTATGAACCTCAGGGCCAAGAGGCCGTCTGTTCCCATTCTTGACTGAGGTGCCTTATTTGAGGAGTGTGTATGTCCTCAGTAAGTTCATATATGTTTTTTTTTGGGTACTCCGGTTCCTTTCCGCATTCCAAAGGAATTTGGTGGGTGGGCTGATATGTGTGTGAGTGTGTGTGTGTATGTGTGTGTGTGTGCATGTGTGTGTGCGCTCACGCGTTTGGGTGTGTGTGTGTGCTTGCGCGCGTGTGTGTGTGTGTGTGTGTGTGCGTGTGTGTGTGTGTGTGTGTGTGTGTGTGTGTGTGTGCAAATGCGTGCGCGCATGCACGTGCCTGTATGCATGTGTCTCACATGGAAGGAAAGCCTTATGCTCTATCTCTGTTCCTGACTTGTGTAGTGTCTGTGGATGGTGAAGGCTGTTCATTGGTCACAAGCAGTGGATATTCCTCTTTATTTTAATATCTTTTCAAAGATGTCAGACATTCTCATGAAATTCTACTGATTTTTTTTCTTTGTCTGCTTTTGAAGAGGTTGGCTTTTATTGCAAAACTGGAATGTAATTTCATTATCTAGCGTGGTAGTTTTCAAATTCCTGCTATTTTTCACAACCACATACAATTAATTATCTTGACTCTCTCCAGCTTTTTTTTTTTTTCTTTTACTAAAGTAATTTTTATTTTCAAACAAATAAAAATATTGCAGATACAACATAATCTAAATTCTAATACATAATAAGTATATACACTATTTACATTTGGCATGCAGGAAAAATCAATGAATGAAACCAGTTTGATTCAAAATACATAGACTAATATATAATTAAGTAAAGCATTTACAGTAATCAGAAAGAGGCACAGTCCAAGTATAGATTTTCAGTAAGATTTAATACCTTTCTCCAAGGATTATTTGTTAATGTGTTAGGATAGATTCTCATTTATTTAATCTTGATCTCCTTCTGTACTGTGTCTTTTATTAAAGATAGACATTCTTCCATGGATGGTGGTGAAGTGAAATTCCATTTCCCTGTTATGCACTTTTCTACCAGCTCCTAGAATGGTCCACAATAAATATAGATTGTCCCTGTTCAAATGAGGACCTTAATTTATATTCGGTAGCACTAAAGCTTTAGTTAATACAAACAAATCTGTGAATAGAGCTTATAAAAAAATTCTTAATATCATTGCAGAATTGTTTTATGCTAGTGCACTCATACAAAATATGTATCCAGTCTGCCCTGCACGCTTGAGAACATCTCCAACATTAGATTAACTATTTTATCTGCTGTTAGGAATATTCTATGGAGAAATTTCCAGGTATAAATTCTTCAGTGTTGTGATCAAGAGGTTAATTTAACAGATAGCAAGAGATTATTTTTAATTTCTGTAGTTAAAGATGAGGAATGCCCCTTAGTAATGTAATTCCAATATTTTTCTTGAGGTTTTGTTTTATATGTTAATAATATTTTATACAGAAGGTTCAGGTTTTTATAATGTAACAGTCTATCCCTAATGGAAGAGACGTACTTATTGTCCTGTGTATGCTTTCCATTCTAGAAGTTTCATGTGTTAGACTTTTCAGACTCCAGTCACGTGGTCACATCATGGTGATATGAAAGGGATTTAGGTATAATATTTAGTGTGTGCACTTCCAAAGTGAAATTTTGTTAATTTAGAAAAAAAATCAAATCTTATCCTTACCTTCGCTGTTGTCAGATAACTAACCCTCAAAATGTCCACCAGACTGGCCTTTTCATAATTTTTTTTTAAGTTCCACAACAGCTCTTTCCTGTGATTCTCTATTACTTTGTGACGTTTCTGGCATCAAAGACTAGCCTGATGTCACTGACCATTATTAAATGTGATCGTCTGACTCAGTCATATGTTACAAATATGTGAAGACAAGTATGTCACCTGTGGTTGTGAATAAAATGTGTTGGCATGACATATAGGGAAGGCTACTGTCATTGCTACTACAGTCTGATTAATTCTACAGGCCTTCTGATTACAGTGCTGTTATCATAAAAGTGCTTTAAATGCTACTGCCTTTTCACTATACATTTAAACTGTTTAATGTTTAACAAAACAATCAACATGAGAAAGAAATAACATCTGCTGTTTATCAAAAGGTTTAATTTTCAGATCTAGTTTAAAAATGTATATTATCGATCAGACCAATGGCATGGAGAAAAGGCAGTTAATACTGCCTAGAACTGAGAAAAGACCCTGGAGTAATTAAGGTTGGCTATCTAATTGTGCTTCAGAACAGCTGGTCTCCTTTCCTGACAGCAATAGGCATGACTGGTGCAGCGGATAGATCTGGCCATGGCATTGAGTTCCACTGCCGGTCCATCTTCCCAGGGGTGAAATAGATGTTCATGTGTTTGTATCAGGCTGTAGTGAAAAAGTTTTTATTCCACTAAGATCAGATCCACAAAAGTGTTGATGTTATGTAGTCCTATATCACTGTAATTCTTGCTGGATGGGTTCGGAGCCGAAGACTTGGCCGATACTAAAGCTTGAGATATTTTACTGGCTCGAGGCTAACCCCTATCCCATGGTGCCTCATGGCAATTCTCCAGATCTTGTTTGCCGCGAAAGCTTCGAGGTTGTCTCCTTACTGGCTCATTGGCTAAGTAATAGATTTATTTACTATATCTTGTCTTTTTTCCACGTTTTTTCTTCATTTTTACACCTTTATTATTAATAGCGTTATTGTGTGACTGATTCTGAGTGTTTGACCCCTCCCCCCCATAGGATTGTATGGCCCATTTCAATTAAAGGGCTGTAGTTACTTGTTTAAGTTAGAGGGCCTTTCCTTACTATGTGTTTCTTAAAAAAAAAAAAAAAAAGTTTTTGTTCTCGTTGGTATTATTACTCAGTAGGTTGTAGTTTTAGTTTAGTTAGTATTGTTGTTTCTCTTTCTAGCTAGATAATAGTTGTTCCTGTTAGCATGTTTAAAGAAAAGAACAGAGAACATAAGGACCATCGCCCTTCAGGGTTTAAATAATGCGACAGATGTTCACAAAAGATGTCTCTGACAGACAGTCACACTAGTTGTGTGTACTGCTTAGGTGAAGCTCATTTGCAAGAGCCCTGTACCTTTTGCCATGCGTTTAGTACCAGGGTCCTGAATGAGAGAAAACATAAACTCATTGATAGGAGTCTTATGACCAGTTCCTTCCAGGAACAGCTGTAACTTGGTCAGACAGCTCCTAAGACTTTAAAACATAAATCTTCAGCTCCAGTTTCGGAGCCGTCGAAAAAGTCCAAAGTGTCGGAGCCAAGGAGTTCTGGCTCTAATTCAGCTTCTTCTATATCGGTACCGTCAGATTCTTCGGTGCCGAGGCAACCTTCGGTATCGAGACAATTACCTGACATTGACCCTGTCTCACCTACTTTGAGATCTCCTATTTTGGAGAGGAGGAGATCTCCTTCTTTCTCCACCTGATCCTCCAGGACACTCTCAGATGAGGACATCGAGCGGGTGGTGAAGAGGTTGCTTTCTGAACAAGCTCTGGCAAAGAAATTGGACCCCCTGGACCCAATGGCTTTGGAGCCGACCCTTTTGCAAACCAATGCTCCTCCTCTGACTGTTTCACTCTCAGAGCCAATCACTTCTGATTCTTTGGTGTTGGATCTGTCAGTTCCAGGGATCCTCCTGGATTCCTTGGAACTGATTATTCTATCCTCAGTGGCTCAGTCTGGAGGCGAGGGATCTGGGAGCCGATGCTCTCGAGTCGACTCCGAGGGTGATAGTCACCCTGGGTTTTCTTCGGAACCAACCCTCCCTCTCGGTGCCTTGGCTCGACTCAGCTCAGTTCCCACATTTGCTTTGGAGCCTTTCCTCCTTGCTCAGAGCCGACCATCCATCTCCTCGGAGCAGAAGTATTCTTTGGAGTGGGGGGAAAGGCTTTTGAAGCAATAGAGAAGGCTTTATCCTCTGCTAAAGGCATACATTTGGAACCCATGTCCCACCAGCAGCAGGCAGCAACCTCTTCTCCCCTGCCTCCCCCACAGCATAGGGAACGAGAGACCCAAGCAGCCCCCATTGGCGGTGCCCCCTCTTCCGAGACCTTCCCAGATTATCCCACTGGAGAGCTCCCTCAGAAGAGACTGAGTAAGAGGAAGCATGTTGACTAACCTGAGTCTGTCACTTCTGACACTGATTTGGAGGAATTAGAAGGGTCCCTTAGATCCCCCTCTGAGGATGTCTCTTTTTCTGACATCCTAGAAATCCTTAGACAGAGGGGTGACTGGAAGACCTCTAATCCTACTGAGGACGAATCAGTGTATCTTGAGGCCTTTGGTTCCTGTCCTTCCACCTCCTGGGTGACACCGGCATGACCAGCTCTTAGTGGTCATATCACGGAAAGCCTGGACCTCCCCAGACACAGTGGAGCCCGTCCCAAGGAGGCCAAATAAATTCATGACAGCACCGGAAGATAAGTCCTTTCTTACCAAAGGAGTTCCCATTGATGCTATGGTGGTAGCAGTGGCCACCAGGAAGGAGTTGTCTGAAACATCTTCTAATATCCATCCTCCTAACAATAAGTCCAGGATGATGGATAGGTATGGGAAGCATACCTTTTCTTCAGTGACATTTACTCTAAGATCGCTGAATTACCTTACCCATTTCACTCAACTTCAGAGGGATCTCCTGAAGGAATTGGGAGATGCCCTTCAGGGTTCAGTAGCTCTGGGATCCATGGATAATATTTCTGCACAGCTCTCCACCCTTACATCAATAGCAAACTCCCCCATGAGGCTGATATTGTATGCAGCTGACGGAGCGAGTGGAGCAGCCGCAGCAGGAATCTCTCTCAGGAGACATTCTTGGATACGTCTTTGTAACTTCATGGAATCCTTTCAGTCTTCCTTCACCAATGTCCCCTTTGATGATTCATCTCTTTTTGGACCTCAGGTGAAAGAGACCTTGACCAGGTGTGAGCAGGAAGGGAAAACCTTATCTGCTGTCAGAGTCTGTTTCTCCTTCCTGTCTAGACCCTATCCCAAGGGTAATACAGGAGGGAAAATGTGATTCCGTAAATCCCAAAAAAGTTTCCCTCAGGCACAAGGTCAACCCTCCCCTAAAGGCAGAGGGGGAGGATATAATGGAAGAAGCTGCCCTTGTGGCAGAGGAGGTCCACAACACCAGGGAGATAGAGAAACCTTCTCTGATCGTCCCTTCCATCGCCCCTGAGGGATTGCCCGACTGTCCATCTCTGGAGGCAGTCGGGGGTCATCTATAGCTGTACCCAAGCACCTAACTAAACATTTCACAAGATTGTTGAGTACAGACCATAATATCCAGAAGTTATCTGATCCCCCTTTGTTTCCGATCCCCCAGTAAACCAGTCTCTACCAGACATGCCACCCATTCAACTATACTGTGCAACATCAGAGGTCATCTCGTTGCTGAAAAAAAGAGCCGTCCAAGAAGTCCCCACAGAGCAAATAGGATCCGGAACTTACTCTTGAGTCTTTTTAGTTCCAAAAAAGACAGGGGACTGGAGATCAGTTCTAGATCTCAGCAGACTTAACAAGTCCGTAAAGAAATCAAAGTTCCAAATGATCACTCTGCAGTCTATATTTCCCTTTATTGGGAAAGACAATTGGATGTGCTCAATAGATCTTCAGGACACATACTAGCACATCAAAATGGACATGTGCTCCAGGAGACACTTATGCTTCTTGCTGGGAGCCAGTCATTGTCAGTTCTGAACACTGCCCTTTGGCCTCACTACAGCCCCCATTGTGTTCACCTAATGCATGGCAGTGGTAATGGCTCACCTGAGACATCAAGGATTCCAGATGTTTCTGTACCTAGACGACTGGCTCCTCACTGCTACCACCAAGCATCAACTCATCAGAACCAGGGACGAGACTCCATCCTTGTGCACCAGTTTAGGCATCACAGTCAACATAAAAAAATCAGCCTTATCTCCATCGCAGCACATTGTATACTTAGGCTCAAAAAAAGACTCAACTACCATGTCAGCAAGATTAACACCAGAAAGAGTAGAATCATTGTGCAACCAAGTCAGATCTTTGCTAAACAGTCACAAAGTTCAGGCCAGGGTAGTCCTTCAAGTCCTAGAGACTATGGCTTCCTCCATTCTATTAGTTCCCCTAGCCCGTCTGCACATGAGGGTACTTCAGTGGCTACTATTTGCCCAGTGGTTGATGCAGGATCTTCCTTGTCTCATCAGATTCTTATCACAAACACCTGCAAGAAGGATCTGACATGGTGGTTGCATACAGAACAACTTCTCTTAGGTCGTCCACTTGTTACTCCCCAAGAGAAGGCAGTTTTGACCACGGACGCTTCCCAGATAGGGTGGGGGTGGGCATTATCTGGGAATGACGGTCCAAGGTACTTGGCAGAACCATGAGAACCACTTGCACATCAATGTTCTGGAGATGAGAGTGGTGCTGTATGCATTGCAAGCACTTCACAGCTCTCTCCCCACTGGGACAATTGCGATTCAGTCAGACAACATGTCTGTCGTATCGTACATAAACAAACAAGAGGGAACCACATTTTATCTGCTTTGCCGAGAGGCCTTAAGAGTTTGGAAATGGCTGATGGGCACTCAGCACTTTCTGGTAGCAATGCACATCCCGGGGAAATACAATGCGATAGCAGACAAACTCAGTCGAGCAATTCTGATGCCTCACGAGTGGTCCCTGAATGCAGAAGTTGCAAAAGAGATCTTTCACAGATGTAGCCAGCCTTGCTGCGACCTATTCATCACACACCTGAACATCAAATGCAGCAACTACTTTGCCCTAATTCCCCATCTGGGGATGTCACCCAGGGATGCTCTAGTCCACGATTGGCCCCTGGGACTTATTTTTGCCTTCCCGCCTTTTCCTCTCATCCCAAAGGTAATACAGAAAGCAAAACAGTTGAGGAATACCCTGATCCTCATTGCTCCTTACTGGCCTTGTCAAGTCTGGTTTCCCTTCCTGTGGCCCTACCTTTTGGATGAACCATGGATTCTGGAACTATTTCCAGACCTCCTAATTCATCAATCGGGGCAGTTCCATCCCACCATCCACACCCTAAAATTGACAGCATGGCTGCTCCAGTTCCACGAATAGCCAGGTGCGTTTCCCTCTCTCCTTCAGTCAAACACATTCTGATTTCTTCCCATAAGCCTTCCACTCCGAAGCTATACTCCAGCAAATGGAAAAGGTTCTCTATTTGGGCTGTAAACCAAGGCTTAGATCCCTATACAGCAACTATAGAATCTATCCTGTCCTTCCTTGTGTCCATCTTTCATGAAGGAGCTGCAGCTGCTACAGTCAGAGTTCAGTTAGCTGTCATCTCTAATTACCATTTTGGCTTCATGGGAAATCCCTTCATGTCCCACTCTTTGTGCAAAACCTTTTTGAAGGGAGTTCTCCTTCTCAGGCCTCCAGTCGAGTAACCATTAGAACCGTGGGATCTGAACTTAGTTCTCACATCATTAATGTCCGCACCCTTTGAGCCCTTTTCTTCAGTGGATCTGAAATTGTTATCTTGGAAAACACTATTCTTAGTAGCCAAAACCTCTGCTAGGAGAGTCTCAGAACTGCAAGCTCTTACTGTTCGACTTCCTTACATTGTTTTTCACAAGGATAGAGTCTCACTTAGGACTAACCCTTCCTTTCTTCCCAAAGTATGTTCAGAACATAATCTTAACAATACTATTGAGCTACCAGTGTTTTTTCCAAATCATTCTAGTAAATCTGAATACAGCCTACACCAGCTGGACGTCCACAGAATTCACAGGTTTTACCTACACAGGACTAAAGAATTTAGAAAATCAGACCAATTATTTGTTTCCTTTTCAGACAAAAATAAAGGCTTGCCTGTTTTGAAGGTTACCCTTTCAAAATGGCTTTCAGATTGCATTTCCTTTGCTTATCAGACTGCTGGCAAACAGTTACCCAACAAAGTAAAAGGCCACTGTACAAGGGCAGTATCTACTTCATGTGCCTTTAGATCTAGGCTCCCAATTGATTCTATTTGTGCAGCTACTTGAGTAAGACCACATACAATTGTCACTCATTACAAATTGGACTTGGCCTCCCGGGACAGGTCATCCTTTGGGTCCACTGTGCTGAAGAGTCTCTTCGATTGAGCCACCCTGGATAAAGGTGCTAGGGATGCTGTCCCATCCAGCAAGAATTATGGTGAGATAGGACTACATAACATTAAGAAGTTATGTACTTACCCTAACATTCCATGTTTGTAGTCCATCTCGCCTACATTCTTGCATCTCTCCCTCCTGCCCCCTTCCTGTTCCTGGAGGATCTGGTGGACTATACTTATGCTATCTGACCTGGTTGTAGTTGTTGTCAACCTGGCATGGATAATGTTACATAATGTTTTGTCTGTACGTACACAGTTTTTGATAGTTTCATAACTGTTAGGTTCTTATTGCTTTCTTGCAAATAAGATCTGGAGAATTGCCATGAGGCACCATGGGATAGGGTTAGCCTCAAGCCAGTAAATGCTCTCAAGCTTTAGTATTGGCCTAGTGGGAGATGAATATCGGCTCCGAACCCATCCAGCAAGAATGTAGGTGAGATGGACTACAAACATGGAACGTTATGGTAAGTACATAGGTTCTTTTTAATAATTACCAACTGCATGACATATTACTTACTCCTAGATTAAGGAATAAGCCACAAGGTAGCAGGTAGGCCCAACATCAGAAGTGTCTCATCGGGCATCACAGAGACAAGAGACAAACATTGGTGTCTTGGTGTAATTTGTTTCATCCCATGTTGAACGTCTTCTTTTTCTGTTTACTCCTTTAGTGTAATGAGACATTTTTCAGCACCTTTACCTATGAGAGCAGTTAAGAGTATCTGTTTATTTCACAGCTCCACTATGGCAATTGACATGACTTAGAACTAGACATAGTTAATTACAGGTAAGCACTGGAATGTAATGTTTCCAGAAACTGCAAATACATTTTGTTACCTAGTTAAGCAGCTGGAAAATTGATTTGAAGTTATTGTCATGAGCTCTGCATAATGAATCAGATTATCACAAGGCATCATGGTTGATGGTCTGTAATAACAAATTTCCCCTGGTTTGTTTAAGTATAAATGTATAAACAATAAACCATTCCAGCCCTAAATGTTTAGCAGATGTTGACCATTTGACATAGGTCACAGCCTCACCATGGGATCATGTTTTTTTTTTTAAAACACCTTTATTGAATTATCACATGTGACATAGGTCAGGATTATTCTCACCAATGCCTGATCATCTAATCACACCTGAGTCACCTGGAACATAGTGAGTTATTCTTTACTCCACAGCACTGACATTACATACAAATA
>NC_056732.1:31455129-31457629 GCF_019279795.1 Protopterus annectens
AAAACACCGACAACACCCACTCAAGAGATGTTAGTTTCCACCAAAACTTAAGTAGTTCCTGCTGGTGAGATAAATATATATCCCAGAGTATCTTTCTTTTGTGGAATAGCCTTCCATTGGATGTACAGCAAAATGGCTCTCTGATCCTCTTTAAGTGTAACCTGGATGAATCAATGGGCAATCATAAATATAACCCAGGTCTGGTCCCTCAAAACCTCATTGAAAAGAGTCAAAATAGACACAGATTTGTCATATCAGTGGGTATTTATGATCTGGTATATTGTGACTGGGTTACTAATGGTAATCTGTATCAACAGGCTAGTGTATACCTGTGAACCTGTGAACCAATCAAACATGTCCCCCAACAATTTTAGTATCATGGTAAGATTAAGGAACAGAAACCTCCTGGCTCAAACCGACTGGAGTGCATATAAAGTACTACTGAAAAAGAGTCAGGCCAGGCCCCAGAACTGCAGGTTATGGCAAAATTCTCAAACCAAGACAATTAAATGTGAAAGCAGGATCTTCACCCCAACTGCAGTCTGGACAGAACATGTGACCAATCAAAGTGTAAGCACCTGGCCCTCCCCTGGGCAAGGAAAGGAGCCTTGTCTGATCACAGTACACTGGAAAAGAAAACTATTTTTCAAATTTACAACATAAACTGAGTAAGAAGGATAATAATATAATATAATAATTATAATATATATATATATACATATTATATTATATTATATATATTTATATATTTATATATTATAAGGTACCAGGGAATAATAGCACTATAGACAATGTACGTTTGTCAAGCTGAACGGATGCACCATAAAAATGTAACTACTAAATACAAACATAAAATAAAGAAAATCTGAAGAAAAATAAAAGCCATAGAATCTGTTGAACAAGTTGCCGTCCAAAATAGAGCTCGTTGCACAAAAAGATCAGTGGTCTGAAAGTCTAAACTGAAAACCAAAGTGTGTTGCAACCTATGCCATGCATTTAGTGACCTTAATGATCTGTTGGTCAGTAGAGAAAGAACTTAGCATACTTAAAAAAAGGTTACAGAACATCTTAAAGGTAATACCCCACTCATGCACAGATCGGACGACCTTGAATGACCTAGCTTTGCAAACTCTGCACTTTGCTTGCCAGTCTTTTGGTGAGGAATGGCACATTGCACTTTCTTGTAAATTCACTGTACTCCAAAATACCTTCTAGAGCATCACAAATGGTGACTTTCAGAATGAATGCAGAAAAACTCATTCGAAGTCATACTGAAATAAAACCATATACTACAATTCATTCATCGGGTATTATCCACAACATGTTAGCACTGAAAATAAACACGTAGACCAGGTTAGAAATTAAAAAAAATACTTCCTTCCAGAGAAGATAATGATTTGGCATTAATAGCTGATAACTGGTAGAGTTGCAGGACAAGTGAAAACAGAGAAATGATGAAGCACTAAAAATTAATTATAGCAAACATTTATTTTTGGATTATAGAGATATAACTGAACTGTGAAGAGTATGATTGGCAGCTTTATAAATCACTTTGTAATAAATACCTCAGTATATCTACTTTGAAGTTGTACATCTGCAGTGTGCCCAAAGGAAAAAAAAAGGAAGTCAGAGTTCATTAATGAAGCCTTTAAAATGATGCAGTCATGTTATTATAACAGGCAGAAACTATTTGTAACTTGAATCTTATTTCAATTTGCCATGTTGTACTTTATTCCTATTTTAATTCCATGTCAGTTTTTGTTGCTCTGCCTCATGTTAAGAGCAGGTGAATTTAAACTTTGACTTGCATATATTTCAAGTCAAGTGATCAAACAAGGCAATTATGTTTGAACTCAGCAGGTTCTGGCCACAATAAAAAAAGTATTTTCTTAAATGTATAAATGCTTAACACGGAAGTACATTAAAATCATGTATACTGACAGGAGGCCTAAAACAATTCCAAACCATGTAGGGCCTTTGTCACATGATCAGGCAATCCACACTGTTTGGGGTCTGTGCAGAAGCTACTTAACCCTTAAGGTTCAGAAAAAAATGCATACTGCTTACACTAATTGTACAAAGTGGGTCAAGAAATGCAATGGTGAGAAAATGTGATTAAGAGACATTTATGGACACATATTAATGCTATCAGACCTGATTGCGCTGGTGTTCTCTATTCTGACCCATGCAATGCAGTGTCAAATGCACCCCCCCCACACACACACACACACACACACACACACACACACACACACACATTCAGATGCCTGTGCACACATTCACATGCACACGAATGTACATGCCCATGCACACACATACACACTTACACACACACATCTGTATTATTAATGTGACAAATGTCTCATCACAAATGAGCCATGCCCCTTTATAGTATCAGCAACATCCTTGGCTGCAAGAGCAGCAAAATGCAAGCATACTTTTTATTGACATCTTACATATTTTTTGTGCATTAGTTGTGGTGTCTTGCATGTAGTTAGGC
>NC_056732.1:31462629-31580129 GCF_019279795.1 Protopterus annectens
ACTACCAAGTTTGTGAAGGCACCTTTCCTAGCATGTCCTCTACAACATATTGCAGTGTTCTGGATGTTGCTGCATTAGTATCAGCTTGTGAAGGCACCTTTCCTAGCATGTCTTCTAGTACATATCGCAGTGTTCCAGATGTTGCTGCATTAGTATCAGCTTGTGAAGGTCCATTTCCTAACATGTCTTCTAGTACTTATTGCAGTGTTCCGGATGTTGCTGCATTAGTATCAGTTTGTGAAAGTCCATTTCCTATCCTGTCTTCTAGTACTTATCTCAGTATTCCAGATGTTGCTCCATTAGTATCAGTTTGTGAAGGTGCCTTTCCTAGCATGTCTTCTAGCACATATCACAGTGTTCCGGATGTTGCTGCATTAGTATCAGTTTGTAAAGGTGCCTTTCCTAGCATGTCTTCTAGCACATATCGCAGTGTTCCGGATGTTGCTGCATTAGTATCAGCTTGTGAAGGTCCATTTCTTGGCATGTCTTCTAGTACTTATCTCAGTGTTCCAGATGTTGCTGCATTAGCATCAGTTTGTGAAGGTGCCTTTCCTAGCATGTCTTCTAGCACATATCACAGTGTTCCAAATGTTGCTGCATTAGTATCAGTTTGTGAAGGTGCCTTTCCTGGCATGTCTTCTAGCACATATCGCAGTGTACCAGATGTTGCTGCATTAGTATCAGTTTGTGAAGGTGTCTTTCCTAGCATGTCTTCTAGTACGTATCGCCGTGTTTCACATGTTGCTGCATTAGTATCAGTTTGTGAAGGTCCATTTCCTAGCATGTCTTCTAGCACATATCACAGTTGCACATATCGCAGTGTTCCAGATCTTGCTGCATTAGTATCAGCTTGTGAAGGTCCATTTCCTAGCATGTCTTCTAGCACATATCACAGTTTTCCGGATGTTGCTGCATTAGTATCAGTTTGTGAAGGTCCATTTCATAGCATGTCTTCTAGCACATATCGCAGTGTTCCAGATGCTGCTGCATTAGTATCAGCTTGTAAAGGTCCATTTCCTAGCATGTCTACTAGTACTTATTGCAGTGTTCTGGATGTTGCTGCATTAGTATCAGCTTGTGAAGGTCCATTTCCTAGCATGTCTTCTAGTACTTATCGCAGTGTTCTGGATTTTGCTGCATTAGTATCAGTTTGTGAAGGTGTCTTCCCTAGCATGTCTTCTAGTACTTATCACAGTGTTCCAAATGTTGCTGCATTAGTATCAGTTTGTGAAGGTGCCTTTCCTGGCATGTCTTCTAGCACATATTGCAATGTACCAGATGTTGCTGCATTAGTATCAGTTTGTGAAGGTGCCTTTCCTGGCATGTCTTCTAACACATATCACAGTGTTCCAGATGTTGCTGCATTAGTATCAGTTTGTGTAGGTGGCTTTCCTAGCATGTCTTCTAGCACATATCACAGTGTTCCAGATGTTGCTGTATTAGTATCAGCTTGTGAAGGTGCCTTTCCCAGTATGTCTTCTAGTACTTATCGCAGTATTCCAGATGTTGCTGCATTAGTATCAGTTTGTGAAGGTCCATTTCCTAGTATGTTTTCTAGTACATGTCGCAGTGTTCCAGATGTTGCTGCATTAGTATCAGTTTGTGAAGGTCCATTTCCTAGCATGCCTTCTAGCACATATCGCAGTGTTCCAGATGTTGCTGCATTAGTATCAGCTTGTGAAGGTCCATTTCCTAGCATGCCTTCTAGCACATATCGCAGTGTTCCAGATGTTGCTGCATTAGTATCAGCTTGTGAAGGTCCATTTCCTAGCATGTCTTCTAGTACATATCGCAGTGTTCTAGATGTTGCTGCATTAGTATCAGTTTGTGAAGGTGCCTTTCCTAGCATGTCTTCTAGCACTTATCGCAGTGCTCCGGATGTTGCTGCATTAGTATCAGTTTGTGAAGGTGCCTTTCCTAGCATATCTTCTAGCACATATCACAGTGTTCCGGATGTTGCTGCATTAGTATCAGTTTGTGAAGGTGCCTTTCCTAGCATGTCTTCTAACACATATCGCAGTGTTCCAGATGTTGCTATATTAATATCAGTTTGTGAAGGTGCCTTTCCTAGCACGTCTTCTAGTACTTATCGCAGTATTCCAGATGTTGCTGCATTAGCATCTTTATGCAATCAGTGGATAATATTTAATTCTCGTGATTTCGTACTACATGATTCTTGCCACTCTGTAGGGCATTTTGTCTATTTTCTGATACCTTTCATTGCGGTTTAGCTTCTTCTGTAACTTAGAGGTTCTTCTCTGACACAAATAATGCTTCAGGAATCTGTTATTAAACTAATTATCCTTGCATTTTTTTTCCATTGAAACAGCATTTGTCTCCATTGACATCTGTGTCACATTAGGCCATTCTGGGTATAGAAAGCACATACTTAACCATCACTCTACTCTTAGAGTTATCAGTGTACCTGGCTAATTTTATTCTTTAGCTGTAATGTCATGTCTCTTACACAATGATGCTCAACAAAACTTGTCCCACCAAAATCTGTTTGTCACCCACAGGTCACAGGTATTCATTATTATACAATGACCTCTATTAAAATTCCAAAACGTGCATGCTGACTGGCCAGTATGCCTGTTGTAAATCCCACAATATACCAATGGAAAAAGGTCCGGTCGCCCGGACTTTTTTCCCATTGGTATAAAGTGTCCAAAACCTTTTTTTTTTTAATAAATTAAAAAAAAAGAAAAAAAACACAGCAACGGAGACTTTCTTTTCTCTGTTGCTTCCATTTCAAAGTATTGCTGTACTGTGTATGCACAGGAACGCAAGTCCCATAAGCATGCACAGTACATCAACACAAGGAAGCAGTATACCACCACCGGCAGAAGAACATTAATGCACCGTTATACAAAGACATTATTTAAGAAAAATAAGTTTTTTTTTCCTTAAATAATATCATTGTATAATAGCAATAACCAACTTCATGGTTGTGGTATATTGAACTTTACCCATGGTTGGCTTTATTTAATTACTAGGGCTTCGCCCTCATGAATAAACCACACCAACTGTGGGTAAATCTTCAATATACCACACCACGTCATCGGTTATTGGTTAAATACACCTCCAGCTGCTGCATTCTGCCCCTCTGTAATCCAGTCAGTTTCTTTTGCACTTCGCCAGTCTGAATTTCTTACATCTTCAAGACCTGCCACTTGCCCAGTTGGAAACTAGAAACTGCTAAGTTGTCAAAAACATTTGTTGTCTGTTTCTATGCAGCTGAACATTCAACCCATTGTTTATATGTACAAAATTGTCTATGTTTGACCACAGAATTGTTTTCATAAACTTTCCTTAAATGGAGGTGAGACTGACTGCTCTGAGATTAAGTCAGCCATCTTTTTGTTGGTTTACTATAGAAATGAACTTACCTTATAAATAAACTATTAATAAATACCATTAGAATAATCAATATTCATTTCTAATCATCTTTTTGAGTGAGGTAATAATGTTCTGAAGGCGCTGGTCAGGTCTGTTGAACACTAATTGTATTATGTAGCATACTGTTTGCTTCAGTCAAGTAAAAAGCCACATAAATGTTATGTTTCATATAACCTTTGGCCTCAGTAGTAAGTGTGAAAGAGAGAGAAGAGAGAGAGAGAGAGAGAGAGAGAGAGAGAGTGAGAGAGACAGATGTTGCAGACAAAATGAGATCGTCAATGGGGTGCCAGGAATTCAAACAGGCCGTCATCATCTTCTTTCGGCTGTTCCTGTTAGGGGTCACCACAGCGGATCATCTGTTTCCATTTCTTCCTGTCCTCTGCATCTTGCTCTGTCACACCAACCACCTGCATGTCCTCTCTCCCCACATCCATAAACCTTATCTTAGGCCTTCCTCTTTTCCTGTTAGCTGGTAGCTTCAGCCTTAGCATCTTTTGCCCAATATACTCAGCATCCCTCCTCAGCACATGTCCAAACCAATGTAATCTTGCCTCTCTGGCTTTGTCTCCAAACCTTCCAACCTGGGCTGACCCTCTAATATACTTATTCCTAATACTGTCCACCCTCGTCACACCCAGTGCAAATCTTAACATCTTTAACTCTGCCAAATCCAGCTCAAACTTCTGCCTTTTTGTCAATGCCACTGTCTCCAACCCATATAACATAGCTGGTCTCACTACCCTCTTGTAGACCTTTTCTTTTACTCTTACTGGTACTCATCTGTCACAAATCACTCCTGACACTCTTCTCCACCCACTGCATCCTGCCTGTACTCTCTTCTTTACCTCTCTTCCACACTCACCGTTACTCTGAACTATTGATCCCAAGTATTTAAACTCATCCACCTTTGCCACCTCTACTCCTTGTATCCTCACCATTCCACTGTCTTCCCTCTCATTCACACACATATATTCTGTCTTATAGGTTCATAGGTAGGTACTAGGCTATTGGTCCAAGGGCCTACGTAAGCCTAGCCAGCAAGGTTCCCTGGATTATGCCACCCAAGAAAGTTATTTTCCTGTGCCACTGTCGAGCAGAGACACAGAAGAGATCCCCAGGGTGTATTTCCTATTTCCCATCCACTCATAAAGATTTTTCTTGAAGAGTGCTAATGAAGAACTTTGCTTGACATAGATGGGCAGCCTGTTCCAGAGTATGGGAAGTCTCTGGGACAGGAATCTATCCCTCCAGCATGTCCTGTTTGTTGTGGTGACAAGGTTTAGGTCCCTAGAGCGTGTAGCTCGGAGGGATTGGGATTTCTTTAGGTGTAGCATGTCCAGCAGCTCTGGGTTTGACATAGCTTTATATGTTAGGCAGAGATGACCTCGGAGTAGGCGATATGCTACGGAGTAAAGTTGGAGTTTTTTTGAGGTGGTCAGTGTAGAGCATTTGTTTGAGGTCAGTAATCCTCTTTGTGAGGTACTTCTGTGGCCTTTCCAGCTGCTGCAGATGTCTTGTGAGGTACATTCCAAAAGGGGTGTTGTACTCTATAATGGGTCTAATGAGTGTCGAGTAGAGGGAAACAATGACCTCTTTTTTCCTGGATGAGAACCCTTTTATGATGAGGTGTGCAATGTAGAAGGACTTTCTGACTACTGTGGCAATGTGACTATCAAAGAAGAGACTACTGTCCACCTGGGTCCCAAGGTCTCTTATCACACATTCGGTGTTAAGTAGATTGCTGCCTATGTGGTAGCTCATGGGTACAGAGTTTTTACCAAAGGGGATGACACTGCACTTTTTGGCATTGAGCTTGAGGCCATGGCTCTGACACCAGGCATCTGTCTCAGTGAGGCCCTTCTGTAGGATGTCCACATTATTTGGGGACTTGACTATGGTTCCTAGTTTGCAGTCATCTATGAACTTTGTTAACCGGAGGCTTTCTGTGTTAGCCTGTACTTCAGAGAAGTAGATACCAAACAGGAGAGGTCCCAGGACAGAACCCTGTGGTACTCCAATTGTCACTGCTTTGAGGTCAGATTTGGAGTTTGCAACATTTACAGTGTGGGTTCTGTCAGTGAGCCAGTTGGCAGCCCATCTTGTGACTTAGGGATTTATAGCTAGTTTCATGCATTTAGCTATAATTCCAGAATGGAGGATGGTGTCGAAAGCTTGGCGAGGTCAAAATAGGCTGTGTGAACCACCTTACCCTCATCTACGGCTTTGGTGACTGCCTCAAAGAAGTCGATCAGGTTCAGGAGGCATGATCTGCCTTTCACAAACCCGAACTGGCTGGGATCCAGAATTTGGAGGTTACCAATGTCTTTGTTTATGAGTTCCATGAAGATACGTTCCATGGCCTTGCAGACCAGGCTCATCAGGCTAATAGGTCGATAGTTCCCAGGATCAGTGGTGGCTCCCCCTTTGTGGAGTGTGATAACTGTTGCTGTGTGCCATTCAGTGGGCACAAAGCCTGATGCAAGGCTATTACTGAACATGGTGCTTAAGTTGGGAGCTAGTTCGTTCTGAAGTTCATGTAAAACGCAGTCTGGGATGTGTAACTTTTACCTGTGTAGTTGTGATTACAGGGACTCTGCATTCTTCCTGTATAGATATGGGCCCTTTAGGGGTGAGAAGGGAGTAAAGTTAGCACTGAACCTATCTGCCAGGGCGTTGGCAATATCATTTGGTACTGTACTTTTCATGCCATTGTGCTGTAACTCAGAGCAGATCTGGGTGTTGCCATCGAGATTCTCGACATAGCTATAGAATGCTTTGTGGTTGTCCCTAGAATCAGTGGCAATTTTGTTTTCATAGTTAGCTTTGGAGGATCTTATAAGGGATCTCAGCTTCATACTGAGGCTGACCAGGGAGTTCCTCCACTCATGGGATTTTACTCTCTTTTGCAACAGTTTCTTCCTTCTGTTGTACAGTTTGTTTATGGCAGGGGACCACCAGATTGACTTGCTTTTTTTGGAGGATAGCATCTTGGTTCTGTTTGGGATAGCACGATCCATGCACTTGTGTAAGTGCTTATAGAGTGCATTTGTGTAGGATTCAGCAGTTGTAACTGTATTGTCCATCTGCATGGATGTCATGAAGTTCACCACTTCTGTCTTAAGAAGCATGAAGTTGGCTTTGGAGAAATTTTTTACTGTGGTTTCCTAAATGGGGGGTGGGGGTGGGATGTGGATATCAAGGGTGATTAGCTTTGGTCGGATCGGACCAACGAGGAGTTGACTTCAGGTGTGAAACACCGGTCACTCATGTCGGGAATGACTAGGTCTAGGATATTACTGACCCTGGTGGGAGTGTGGATAAGTTGATCCAGGGCATTGGAGCTTATGAATTCCAGAAAGCGTTGAGCTAAGGAGTTGGTACTAGAGTAGTTTTCCCAGTTAATGGTGGGGTAGTTGAAGTCGCCCATTATTAGGGTTTTTGGTTGAACCCTAATATTTTCCGGTACATCAAAAAAAGAGGAGTGAGAATCCTGGGGCATGGTGGGGGATCTGTAGCAAGCTACAATTTGGATTGCAGTTTTGCCCAGAGTTAGTTTCACTTGGATAGCCTCGGATGCATTATGCTGAGCAACTAGCCTGGAGGTGTGGATATCCTTAATGAATATGGACACACCTCCGCCTTTGGTGTTTTGGTCCAGGTTACATGGCCAAAAAGTGTGGTATGAGTTATACTCTGGTAGTGCAGAGGTGCTCTTTGGAGGCTTGAACCAGGTCTCAGTCACTGCACAGATATCGATGTTCACCATTTTAAGGAGTGCCTCGAGTGAGTGCATCTTGAGATTTAGACTTCTAGCATTGAGTAGCATTACCCTCAGTTTTTGCTTGCCAGTTCCTGTTATGGTGGTGAATTTGTTATTTGAACCTTGCCTAAAAATGGCACTATAGGGGCAGCAAGAGCCTTAGCCAGTATCTGGAATCCCAAGGGTGACAGGTGCAGGCCGTCTGTGGCAAAGCATCGTGGTCTGTCGACCATGTCATCCCAAGCAGACAGATACTGGATCCCCTTAGAATGACACCAGAAGCTTCGCCAATTGTTGAAGTCAATCATTTTGTCCTTGTACTGCGGTATCTTTCTGGGCGATGGTAGAATGCTACTCAGGGCCAGGGTCATACCTGTCTGGGCTACGAGCTCTTACATGTCTCTTTTCATGTAGTCCAGGGAGGTACGTCTCAGGTTATTCATACCAACATGGACAATGATGGAGTCATATTTGTACTTGTTGTGGAGTGACCTGAGTGCATAGGTTATGTGGCAGATCCTGGCACCCGACAGGCAGCTGGCAGTAACCTTCTCCTTGTTTAGCCTGGTGAGTGGGACATCAGTGTGCCTGACTATAGAGTCACCTATGACTAGTGTGTTTGGTACATTGTTTTGCCGTATTGACTGTGGTTGAGTGGCACACTGAATCTGTGGGCTGTGTGTCATTTGGGTTGTGTTGGGGGATGGAGGTTGCTTGCGTTTCTGCTTTGGAGGTTGCTGTTGCTTAGACAGATTGTTATTGAGAGCCTCCGCAAATGTTTTTGTGTTACTATGTGTGGATTTTGGTGGTGTAGATTTAGTGAGACTATGTGATGAGTGTGGTGTGGTGCAAATGTTTACCTTCTCCTCATGACTGCCAAGTTTAGTCTTGGTTGGAGAGCAATTTACCTCCAGTTTGGCTAGATAAGTGCATCTCTCACAGGTTGTAGTGTTGGGTGGTAGGAGGAGAGGGTTTCGTGTGTACATGAGGCAATTTCTACATTGCCTCAAGATGCCCAGATTCATCAGATAGACAGGAGAGAACACTGGGAGCTGACCCTTGGACACACCTGATTAAAAAAACTATTTTCCTCTAGATAAGTGAGGAAAGTGAGTACAAAAACTGTTTTCCTCTAGGTAATGAGGAAGACTGAGTGCTATAGTAATTAGTAGCTTATTTAGTGCTTACAAGTTCTGAACAAGTGCTGAGTATGAATAAGCAAATTTATGTGCTAAAACTAAGAATCTGTATCTGCACTAGATGAGTTACAGGACAGAAACAAGTGCAAAAATGCAGGCTTTCAAATCAGAAAGTTGAGAGAGATGGAAGAGATTGCCCAAACGGCCAATAATTACAATTTCTGTGCCAGAACCACTCCTTATGTGGTAGACAGGCTACCTAGTGCTTACCACTCCCACTGATAAGCTAGAAGGCTTCCCTCCAACACATAAAGGCTTGGGGGGCTCAGAAGTTTACATACAGTCCTGGATACAGCAAATCTGTATCTGGGACACTAGTTACAGGAAAGGTAGGAAACAGGCTTACAGTTTTTTTTTTTACTGAAAAGTAGCAGAAACAGTAGTAAAAACAATTCACATGCAGAGCAAGCTGGCACACTTGAGTATGTAGCAATATTAGACCAAACACAGTTTAAAAAATGCAATTAAATTAAAAAGGACTAAAAGCAAGTGCAGAAAGAGTTTATTAGGTAGAATGTGGTAAAGAGATGGGACTGGGGGAGTGTCCTAGATCAAATTTGCAGTGGGCGGGCAACTGCAAAAGCCGCCAAATTTAAACTACAAATCAAAAATAGGGTGGGTGGGTCAAAACAGTTTCAACAGAGAGCTAAGCAACAACTAACAGTACAAACTCTAAAACCCCAAAAAATATACTCATCTCTGTATATTTGCAGATCAGTCTCTCAGAACAGTGAGACAACAGTTTCAACAGAGATCTAAGCAACAATTAACAAACTCTATAACCAAAAAAATATACTCAGCTCTGTATATTTGCAGGTAGTCTGGAAGGCAGTCTTTCAGAACACAGGTTCCAGCAATAGTCCTGCTGACCTTCATTCTTATTCTCTCTAGAGAATATCTCCATCTCTCCAGGGTCTCCTCCACCTGTTCCCTACTCTCACTATAGATCACAATGTCATCTGCAAACATCAAAGTCCACAGGGACTCCTGTCTGATCTGGTCTGTCAGCCTGTCCATCACCATTGCAAATAAGAAAGGGCTCAGAGCTTATCTTTGATGTAACCCCACCTCCACCTTAAACACATCCGTCACTCCCACCACAGACCTCACCACTGTCACACTACCCTCGTACATATCCTGTACCACTCTTACATACTTCTCTAACACTCCTGACTTCCTCATACAATACCACAACTCCTCTCTAGGCATCCTGTCATATGCTTTCTCTAAGTCTACAAAAACACAATGCAACTCCTTCTGACCTTCTCTGTACTTCTCCATCAACACTCTCAGAGCAAACATCGCATCTATAGTGCTCTTTCCTGGCATGAAACCATACTGTTGATCACTAACCTGCTTCCACTACTCTTTCCCATAACTTCATGCTGTGACTGATCAGTTTAATCCCTCTGTAGTTACTACAGCTCTGCACATCACCCTTATTTTTAGAAATCGGTACCAAAACACTTTTTCTCCATTCCTCAGGCATCCTCTCGCTTTCCAAGATTTCATTAAACAATCTAGTTAAAAACTCCACTGCTATTTCACCTAAATACCTCCATGCTTCCACAACTATGTCATCTGGACCAACAGCCTTTCCATTCTTCATCCTCTTCATAGCTATCCTTACTTCCTCCTTGCTAATCCATTGTACTTCATGATTCACTATCCGCACATCATCCAACCTTCTCTCCCACTCATTCTCTTCATTCATCAACCCCTCAAAGTACTCTTTCCATCTCCTCAGCACACTGTCCTCACTTGTGAGTACGTTTCCCTCATTATCCTTTATCACCTTTACCTGCTGCACATCTTTCCTAGCTCGGTCCCTCTGTCTAGCCAATCGGTACAGGTCCTTTTCTCCCTCCTTAGTGTCCAACCTTTCATACAACTCTCCATATGCCTTATCCTTAGCCTTCGCCACCTCTCTCTTTGCCATGCACCTCATCTCCTTGTACTCCTGTCAATGCATTCTACAAAACTAGTAAACTGGCTTTGGCACCTACCCTTCAGTTGCAGCTCCCTGTTAAGTTGCAATTAGTACATCTGTTCATACACAAAGGACATAAAGCAGCACTAATGATAAAAAAGAGAAATGGCATGTGATTTTATATTACATCATATCAGACTAATGGCAGGATTTGTGAAAAACAGTACATAGATCAAGAAACTGTGAACTGTTTGGAAAAAGAAGCATCTGAGGAAGTGTGAAAATATAAACAACAAAACCAAGAGATATTTTTATTTACTTATTGACATTTGTTAACCAGGTTGGTCCAACTGGGCTTGAGGCCCATTTTCAGTGGAGACCCGAGGAGAAAAGGTCCAGCAAAGAAATAATAGTTACATGAAAAAGATATCGCAGTTAAAACAAAAAATGTAGGCACATACATATATGAGAATAGTATACAGATCAAAATAACAAATCTGTTAATACAGTACGAATAAAAACAAAATAGAGAGCTTACATGATAAAAACAAAAACACAATATTTATACAAAAGCAATCGTGTTACATGAGAAAATTATGCGTCTTAATTGGTAAAAAGCAGTTGGCATTGGCTGCCATACATGGAGTTGTAGGGAATGAAATGGGTAAGAAAAAAAAAACTTAATTAGTGATTTAAGGAGAGTGAAAGGTGCTTATGTTGGGTTGTAGCAGGGACAAGTCTTGGAGTTGAGCATATGGTGTTTTAGTTCATTTTTAAAGTGTAATGATTGGCTGATGGGCAACAGAGTATTTATATAGTAGTTTGCCAACTGTTTTCTTTGGTTGGTAGATGTCAAGTAGTTGCTGGTTAGAGGTACAGGGGTCCGAGGTGGAGTATAGGTAGAGTTAAAGGTTAAAAGAGATGGACAGGATGAAGGTTTGTAAAGGATGTTGTGCAGCATTTGACATTGAGACATTAGGAGTTGTTGGTAAAGCTCAAGCCATTGGAGAGAGTTTAGAGCAATACGGTAATGAGCATTGTAAGGAGAGTTTGTGATAAATTTAGCTATTTTGTGGTAAGTTTGTTGGATTTTGTACAGGGCTGTAGTTTAAATGGTGGTGAGTACCAGGGCGGCATATAGGAAGGAGGGAAGGAGGAATGCTTGTGCCAGTGTGAGTCTAGCATTGTGGGTTAGAAATCTTTTATTACAATACAGTAGGTCCAATTTCTGGTGTGTTTTCTTTATATATTGCAGTAAGTGCAGGTTAAATTTCAGTTATGACTCCAAGAAGTTTTGTGTGGGTATCAGATTGGATAAATGTATTGTCAGTAGATTTAATAGCAAAGGTAGAATTATGGTTAGTAAGAGATCGGGGGAGGAAGAGCAAGAGTTTGGTCTTTTTGGAGATGAGGACGAATAAATTATCAGACAGCCATTTTTCAGTGGATAGAAAGGCCTTTTGAGTTAGGGTATGGAGCTCAGTTATATTGTTTGAAATAGAGATAAGTCTAGACTCATCAGCGCATTGGATGAGAGAGTATTGTTTGCAGGATGTGTAGAGTTCATTGGTGAAGACATTAAATAGAAGGGGACCCAAGATGGAGCCTTGGGGTACCCCAGTCGGGACAGGAAGGAATGGTGAAAAGGATGACGGCCATTTGACAGATTACGGCCTGCAGGACAGGGAGCTAGTGAACCAGGCCAGGGAGGCCATTTGACAGACTGCTGCCTACAGGATAGGTAGCTAGTGAACCAGGCCAGGGAGGCCATTTGACAGATTGCTGCCTACAGGACAGGGAGCTAGTGAACCAGGCCAGGGAGGCCATTTGACTGATTGCTGCCTACAGGATAGGTAGCTAGTGAACCAGGCCAGGGAGGCCATTTGACAGACTGCTGCCTACAGGACAGACAGCTAGTGAACCAGGCCAGGGAGGCCATTTAACAGATCGCTGCCTACAGGACAGGGAGCTAGTGAACCAGGCCAGGGAGGCCATTTGACTGATTGCTGCCTACAGGATAGGTAGCTAGTGAACCAGGCCAGGGAGGCCATTTGACAGACTGCTGCCTACAGGACAGACAGCTAGTGAACCAGGCCAGGGAGGCCATTTAACAGATCGCTGCCTGCAGGACAGACAGCTAGTGAACCAGGCCAGGGAGGCCATTTGACTGATTGCTGCCTACAGGATAGGTATATAGTGAACCAGGCCAGGGAGGAAGAAGATAGATTACGATTAGCAAGTTAGGATGAAAGACAGTATCGAAAGCTCTGCAAAGGTCAAGGGAGAGGCAGGATATGAGTTTCTTGTTGTTGAGGGCTTCGGCTTTGGTATGAGTGAAGGATAAGAGGGCAGTGGATGTGCTGTGGTTGGGATGGAAGCCATGCTGAGTGGGAGTAAGAAGATTATGCTGGGGGAGGTGAATCTTAGAGAGGGGGGATAAAATGGCAATGGGTCAGTAGTTGGCAGGGTCTGCGGAGTTGCCACCTTTGTGTAATGGAATAGTGAAAAAGGATTTCCACAGGGTAGGCACGGTTGATTCTACAATAGATCTGTTGATTAGTATAGATATAGGATAGGCAATAGATTCAGCAACAAGTTTGAGGAAGGTAGGAGGTAGATTGTCGGTAGAGGGAGAGCAGGGTTTGAGCTTAAGCAGATATTTCTTTTAAGAGGTAGGAACAGGGTGAAAGAAAGAGTTTGGTTTGGAGGGATAGGAAGGGTAGGTACAGCAGTGGTGCTAGAGTTTGAGGGGGTGGGTTTTTAGATGGTTTCAATGAAGTGTTTATTGAGGAGGGTATCGGTTTCCTGTGGGGATGTGTTAGGGTAAGGGGAGGGATTTGCAGGACAACCTGGAGAAAGAATTTTGTTAAGTGTAGACCAGAACTTTTGAGGGTTAGATTTGTTGTTGAGCTGGGAAGTGTTGTAGTAGGCCTTTTTGTCATGTGAACATTGTTTCTTAGCAAGGTTCCTTAGTTGTCTATATTTGAGTAGAAGGGGTAGATGTTTAGTTTTATTCCAGACTTTCCAGACACTGTCTATTTCTTGCATAAGGGTCCTAGTTTCCTTTGAAAGCCATGGGGCTTGGTTAGATTTTATTCTGATTTTCCTGGAGGGGGCCTGGGAGTCCGTATTTAGGAAGATGCAGCTGAACATATTTACAGCATCATTCAGGTGGCCTTGTCTGAGGACAGACCAGTCTATACTGGAAAGAATAGAGTTGAATTGGGAGAGGTTAAAGCTGGATAATTTGCAACAATCTCTAAAAAGGTGGGGTTTGTGAATTTGGGTGGTGTGTCTTAGGACAGAGGAAGGGAGATGGTCACTGAGGGAGTCAGGTAAAATGGTGGGGTTATGGTAGTGCTGGTGGGAATTGGTTAGGATCCAGTCAATTGTGGAGCTGGATGAAGCGTTTTTGTGGAGGCGGGTGGGTGCTGTGATCAATTGGTGGAAACCATGTAGGTTGATACTATGCTGAGGAGAGTCAGTAGCAATTTTGGACCAGTCAATGTTGACATCTCCTACGATTAGGGTTTCATATGGAATAGTATGGGAAAACCAGGACAAAATGTTCTCTAGAATGGGCAGATTAGTTCCAGGAGGGATATAAATGGAAGTAACAGCAAATTTCTATAAGGATTAAGGTGACAGTTTAATATGAGAAGTTCTGCTGGGTGGAAGTCAGGAATAGGAAAGGAAAAAGGTGAAAGGTTTAGGCTATTGGAGTAGAGGATGGCTACACCACCTCGTTTATTTGGAACTCTGTCAGAGCGAAAGATGTTATAACCAGGTGGGAGAATGTTGTTGTTTGTAATATGAAGCTTGAGCCAAGTTTCAGATAAGGAAAGAATGTGAGGTGGGGAAAGAGCTATCCAGGTATGTAGTTTAGTGATTTTATTTGTTAGGCTTTGTATGTTTATTGAGTATATATTAGATGTTTAGACAGGGATGAGTTCAATGCCTGAGAGGAGGGGTGATGAGATGTGTATAGAGAGGGGTGGGAGGGGGTAATACTGAGGGATATATGACTGTGGGGAGAAGGAGATGGACCAGGATTGGGGTGGATGTCACCAGAGCAGGGTAGATTTTTTTGTGAGAAGTGAGATAGTAGTAGTAGGTATGTGAGGTTTAAAAGTATAAAAAATAAATATGGACATGGGAAAGAAAGAGAGCTTTGATATGGTGCAATATTTATGCAAAGGAGAAAGCCAAAATAATCAGTATAAATAAGCCAGCCCCAAAGATATTCAAAGAGAAGTACAGGCAAAGGCATCCAGATATGGAATATTTCACAAAAAACAAATAATATCACAAAGATGGAATGTGGAAAAGAAGATTAGTAAAGTAGAAATTAAAAAACAAATAGAAGTTGAAGTTATGGAGTGCCTGTGAAGTGAAGGATTTGGTTTAGAAGGTGTAACACAGGTTACATAACAGCATGATGGAGTGAGTCCCCAAACTAAGGAGAAGCAGAAAGATCAGTAAATATACGAAGAAGAAATATGGACATGGGAAAGAAAAAGAGATTTAATTTGGTAATATTTATGCAAAGAAGAAAGCAAAACTTAGCAATATAAAAAGAGCAGCACCAAAGATATCTGAAGAGAAATACAGGCAAATGAATCCAGACATGGAAAACTTTACAATACAAAAAATAAGAAGACAAAGAGAAAAAGTAGAAATGTAGATTAGTAATGGAGAAGTTAAAGAAATAGAAACTGAGGTTATGGAGGATCTGTGAAGTGAAGGATTCAGTGTAGAACATCTAATTCAGAAAGCACCACAACAGGATAGAGCAATGGATTTCCAAATTAAGGGGCAACCAGTGGAACGAGAAGCAATTGTTCAGGTGCCATATGAAGATATTTTAGAGCCTTCTGCAGGAAACCAGTATAAATGTTCACTTGAAGCTATACAGCAAAGGAAGGAACAGGACACTGTGGAAACTCTGATGCAGTCAATGTTGAGGAGTGATAGGCCAGTGAGTTCCCATATGACAGAGCAACGGATGGCACAGGATGAAATTGGAGAATGTGCCACAGGAAGATGGTATAGAACTTTCTATAGAATGCCCACAGGAAATGGAAAACAAGGGATGCGCCCTCAGTTTAGAAGAAAAGGAGCTAAGAGAAGAGTTGTTTGATTTAATAGACATAGACAAATATATTACGATCAATGAAAGAAATAGACTACAGAAGGTTAATAAAACCCAAAAGGTAAGAAGTCTGATAAAACAAATCAACACAGTAATTAGGCCTGTTCATAGAGATCCATGCGATATAACAGAAGTAAATAGGATATATTACTGTGCTGCTAAATTAATAACTGATAAAGTTCTACCACAAGAACATGGGGTAGTGAGGGAAAGGAATGGGAGAAATTGAATACCATCATGGAAATATCAAATAGAGAGAACTGTAAAGCAATTAAGACAAGAAGTGTCACTGTTAGAAGACTATAGAAGAGGGAACAGATCAACAAAAATACTAAGAAAGATAGATGTGATAAAATCAATGCTCAGTATTATAACAGACCAAGATCTATTGAGTCTATATCAGCATATCGAATGCTGAAAACGCTGAATGCAATTTAATCAAACTGAAATGTTCGAAATCTCAGAAGAGCAAACTGACAGAACATCGATTTCTTGCCCAGGAAAAGAAATTGGTGTTCCGTGCAAAAAAAAAAAATTCAATACTTTAAACACTAACAGAAATGGGGGATTCGCTCCCCACACACCCCCTACTTAAATATACCAACTCCGAGACCGCACCACAGTGGAGGAAATAGCAATCTCTGATGACGGCCCACGGATTTCTTTCCCTGAGAAAGAAATCGATGTTCTGCCAGTTCACTCTTCTGAGATTTCGAACATTGCAGTTCAATTAAATTAAATTCCACGTTTTCAACATTCGAAATGCTGATAGGAACCCGATCTATCATGCACTATCGCAAATAAACTAAAAAATTCAGCTCAGATGGGAAACTTTAGAAGATATGAAGATAAACAAAAAGGAAAAGTACAAAGTACTCAATTTACTGATTACCCAAAAAAGTTTTATAGAGAATTGGGAAACAAGGTAAAAGGAATCGAAAGACCACCAAAAAAAAAGAAGTAATACTATAGATACATTTTGGAGAAGTATCTATGAAGATCCTGTGGAACATAACAAAGATGCTAAATGGATAGAAGAAGTTAAAGAAAGAATAAGAAGTTTAAAGGTACAGGATATGAAATGGGATGAAGTAACAGCCAGAGAGATTGAAAGAAAGTTAAGAAAAGCCTCTAATTGGAAATCTCCAAGCCTAGATGCAGTACCTAACTTTTGGCTGAAGGTATTAATCTTTGCACGAAGATTTTTCTATGAGTAAGAACTATTTATATCTGCACCTCAAACAGACAACAACCTGGTTAACAAGAAAAACAATGCTCCTACTTAAGAGTGAACCTGCAAGCTACCCTAAAAATTATAGACCAATAATTTGCTTTCCGGTGACATATAAACTATACATGGGAATTGATGCTGACAGTTTATAGTCATTTAGAAGAAAACTCAGTTATGGTAGTAGAACAAAAAAGCAATAAAAGAAAGTCATATGGAACAAATGATCATTTGTTGTTAAATAAAATCATAGTGGAGAACTGTAAAAAGGGGAAGAATCTAAGTAAGGCATGGATTAACTACAAAAAAGCATTTGATAGTATCCCACATTCATGGATAAAAGAGTGCTTAAAATGTATAAGGTACACTCTACACTGCTCAATTATATTACAGTGGCCATTAAGCACTGGCACACCACTTTGCAATTAGGCCACAATAAAGGACAAATTATTATCCCAGGGATAAAAATTCAAAGGGGGATATTCCAGGGTGACTCTTTGTCACCACCGCTATTCTGGCTTGCCCTTAACCGATTAGGCTATCTACTTAACAGCTTAGGCCATGGCTATAATTTGGCTCCTAGAAACCAACAAAGTGTAAAGACTTCGCATCTTTTCTTTGTCGATGATTTAAAGCTGTATGTCTCATCATATGAGGAGCTGAAAGCACAGCTGCAAGTTGTTGAAACTTTTTCAGATAATGTAAGAATGTAATTTGGTCTTGATAAATGTGCAAAAGCAACCTTTAAAGCAGGAAAACTGCAACACCAGGAAAACATCAGTTTGGGAAAAGAATGTGATATAAAAGAACTTGAGCTAGAAGGAGTGAATACATATTTGAGAACTGATGAAGGATCAAAAGTAAAACATGAACAAATGTGAATATAACTTAATAAGGAATATTTCAGAAGACTTAAATTAATCCTGAAAACAGCACTGACATCTAAGAACAAAATCCAGGCTATAAACCAATTTGCTCTTCCTGTCCTAACTTACAGTTTTGGAGTGATTGACTGGCTCCAAAATGTTGTGGATAGATTAGACAGGAAAACAAGAAAGATGCTTCATGCTCACCAGATGATTTATAAAAATCACTGCATACCAAGATTATATATTCCCCATTCGGAAGGAGGGATGGCTTCCTTGAAACTGATTACATGTAATGATCTGAAATCATGGGGCATGACACATATCTGCTGACCTCACAAGACCCAAACATAGTGAAAGTTTTGAAACATGAGGAGAATAAATCTAAGACAACTTCTCTGTTTAATCTAGCAGAAGCATATTGGCGTCAAGCAGGAATGGTAATCAGACAAGTTGTTGTTGTTGTTGTTGTGTCTTTCGGCTTTTCCCAGTTAGGGGTCGCCACAGCGGAACTCCGGTCTGCTAATGATTGGCAGTTGATTTTTACATGCCGAGTTGCCAGCCCTGAAGCACAACCTTCAACGAAGGTACACCCGTTCACGCATGTCTCCATACAGAAGATGCTCTAGCTGAGAATCGAACCGGACTGTGTCTTACCGTGAGGCGACAACACTACCGCAGCATCACCACCGCGTATAATGGTAATCAAACAAGTATTAGATAAAAATCAGGCAGCAACTGAATGTGCCAAAAAACAAAAGAAAGAATATAAAGTGAAGGACCAGGTGAGAAGGCAAGAAATGTGGAAAATGAATAAATATAGTTCCAAGTATAGAAAACTTCTGGAAGAACCCATCAGGAATGAATGCAGGAATGGTTAAGGAGAGGCGGATTCAATACAAGAAATGAAAAGTTAATATTGGTGGCCCAAGATAGTGGGCTGCATACACATTGGTTTACAAAGTCCATTGAATATGTGGGAGAAACAGACAAATGTAGGTTTTGTAAAACCGAATTGGAAACAGTCGCATGCCTCATTGCTGGTTGTGACATACTAATTGCAGAAGGACTGTATACTGAAAGGCATAATAATGTGGCAAGACTGTTGCATTGGGGATTGTGCAAACATTATGGTACTGAAGTGGCTGAAAAATACTGGAAACATAAGACACAAAGCATCATAGAAAATGATAAAGTCTACATTTTGATGTCTATATCAACAGTGGCTATTAGTTGCTACTTCCCATAGCGGGCGATCGCTCCTCTTTTCGTCACAATCATTGTACACCTGCACATTAAATGGAATTCCTGTTTCTCCTGAAAAATGTATTTTTTCAATTTATTTTATATATTTTCAGTGTTTGTTTGGCAAAATGTCTAACTCCATGTTGTATTATTTAAATGACCTTTGTATAACACTGTATAAATTTGCTTCTCTTGTTTTTTTTTTTTTTGTAACAATGTTTCAGAGCTTTTCTCCCCGGGCCTCCACTGTAAATGGACCTGGTCTAGTTGGAATTTCTCGGTTAACAAATGTAAAATAAATAAAATAAAAAATAAAATACATCACATGAGATTACCCATTACCAACAGTTCAAAAGACAGATGCTAGAAAACCGGATATAGTGGTCCAAGAAAAGAAGACAAAAGTAACATTGATCATTGAAATCTCTACACCCAGTGACTACAGTGTCCTGCATACAGAGAGACACAAAGTTATAAAACATCAGGAACTGCAGGGAGAAGTGAAAGCAAAGTGGAGGAAAGATACCCAGACAGTTCCAATAGTAGTAGGAGCAACGGGTCTTATAAAAAAGAGTCTGCAATCATATTTAGATATGGTACCAATATATGTAACTCTGTACAAATTGCAGAAGGAGTCATTACTGGGCACATTGTGGGTGCTGTGAAGAGCACTTTTGGCTGACATCAAAGATTGAAACAATACTAATTTCATGAACTTTAATTGTACTTAGGAATAGGGTCCATTCCCATCATGGTGTTAGAAACCCAAAAGTTTAGAGAAATTAAAAAAACAAGACTGTATAGATCTACAGTCGTGGGACTCCACATATATCTGCTGACCTCACAAGACCCAAATGTAGTGAAAGTTTTGAGACATGAGGAGAGTAAATCTAAGTGAATTTCTCTGCTTAATCTAGCAGAAGCATTTCGGCGTCAAGCAGGAATGGAAATCAAACCAGAAGTAGATAAAAATCAGGCAGCAACTGAATGTGCCAAAAAAAAAAAAAGAAAGAATATAAGGTGAATGACCAGATGAGAAGGCAGGAAATGTGGAAAATGCATAAATATAGTTGCAAGTATAAAAAACTTCTGGAAGAACGTCATGTTGATCAGGAACAAATGCAGGGATGATTAAGGAGAGGCAAATTCAAACCAAGAGATGAAAGGTTAATATTGGTGGCCAAGATAGTGGGTTGTGTACACACTGGTTTACAAAATCCATTGAACATGTGGGAGAAACAGACAAATGTAGGTTTTGTAAAACCAAACTGGAAACAGTCACACAACTCGTTGCAGGATTTGATATATTGATGGCAGAAGGACTGTATAGTGAAAGGTATAATAATGTGGCAAGATTGTTGCCCTGGGGATTGTGCAAACATTATGGGGTTGAACTGGCTGAAAAATACTGGAAACATGAGGCTCAAAGCATCATAGAAAATGATGAAGTTTGCATCACATGGGATCACCGATTACCAACAGTTCAAAAGACAGATGCTAGAAAACTGGATATAGTGGTCTATGAAAAGAAGACAAAAGTAGCACTGATCATTGAAATTGCCACACCCAGTGACTGCAGTGTCCAGCATACAGACAGACACAAAGTCATAAAATGTCAGGATCTGCAGGCAGAAACGAGAGCAATGTGGAAATAGATACCCAGACAGTTCCAATAGTAGTAGGAGCAATGGGTCTTATACAAAAGAATCTACAATTGTATTGATATATGTTACCTATGCGTGTGATCCCATACGAATTACAGAAGGAGTCATTACTAAGCACATTGCAGGTGCTGCAAAAGCACTTTTGGCTGACATCAAAGATTGAAACAATAGTAATTTCATGAACTTTAATCTTAGTTTGACTTAGGAATGGGGGGTCCATTCCTGTCATGGTGTTAGAAACCCAAAAGACTTAGAGAAATTAAACAAGACTGTTGCATTGACCACTGTGCAAATATTATAATTGGAGTAGCTGTGAAGCCCTGGAAACAAGAACCAAAAAGCATTATGGAAAATAATGAAGTTTATATCATGTGGGATCACCCATTACCAACAGTTGAAAAAAATAGATGCGATTAAAACAGATGTAGTAGTGCATGAAAAGAAGGCAAAGTAGCATTGGTCATTGACATTGTTATACCTAGACATTATGGTGTCTTACATCGTTATACCTAGACATTACAGTGTCTTACATCGTTATACCAAGACATTATGATGTCTTACATTGTTATACCTAGACATTATGGTGTCTTACATCGTTATACCTAGACATTATGGTGTCTTACATTGTTATACCTAGACATTACAGTGTCTTACATCATTATACCTAGACATTACAGTGTCTTACATCGTTATACCTAGACATTACAGTGTCTTACATTGTTATACCTAGACATTATGGTGTCTTACATCGTTATACCTAGACATTACAGTGTCTTACATCGTTATACCTAGACATTACAGTGTCTTACATTGTTATACCTAGACATTACAGTGTCTTACATCATTATACCTAGACATTACAGTGTCTTACGTCATTATACCTAGACATTACAGTGTCTTACGTCATTATACCTAGACACTACAGTGTCTTACATTGTTATACCTAGACATTACAGTGTCTAACATTGTTATACCTAGACATTACGGTGTCTTACATTGTTATACCTAGACATTATGGTGTCTTACATTGTTATACCTAGACATTACGGTGTCTTACATTGTTATACCTAGACATTACAGTGTCTTACATCGTTATATCTAGACACTACAGTGTCTTACATCATTATACCTAGACATTACAGTGTCTTACTTCGTTATACCTAGACATTATAGTGTCTTACATCATTATACCTAGACATTATAGTGTCTTACATACAGAAAAAGACACAAAATCCTAAAATACCAGGATTAACAGGCAGAAACATGGACAAATTACTCTATAAAAATAGCTTTATAATTGTATAACCCTTAAGAAAAACCTTAGTGAATTTGTTTTTGACTATTTATAATAATGAATGTTCTTATTGTGTAAACTGGTCTCCTCAATGTATAATTTATATTTTTCATATTTCTGCAATTTGTAATTTTCTCCCTGGGTCTCCACTGAAAACGGGTCCTAGAGGCCCAGTGGACCTCCCTGATAATCAAACTGGAAATAAATAATAAATAAAAATATGGAAGAAGGATATTCATGCAGTTAAAATAGTAGTAGAAGCAAGGGATCTTATAAAAAAAGAATTTCCAGTCTTATTTAGATACTCTACCAATACATGTAAATACATAAAAAATTACAGAATGAGTCTTTTTACGGGCACATTGCTGGTTCTGCAAAGAACACATTTGGCTAACATCAGAGATTGAAACAATACTAATTTCATAAACTTTAATCATACTTTAAGTTTAGGAATGGGGTCCATTCCAGTCATGGCATTAGAAAATCCAAAAGATTTGGAGAAATTAAACTGCAAAATGAGAAAATAAGCTGTCTAATCTGGCCTTTAAATGATTTAATATTTCACATTTGTTTTTACCCTTTTTCCATCTGTCCCACAACCTCACAAATACTTCTCTATATTACAGCTCTACCACATGTTGTTGCAGTCTATTCTATGCATCCTTAATTCTTTCACTGAAAAAGTATTTTCATAGCCCTAGACGGTAGTCTCTATATTCTGCTACATATGGCCCATCTTGTCCCCTCTCTCCTTTCTGTTGAGAATGACCACTTCCTATCTACATAACATGATCTTGGACATCAGTATGTTTCTCCTCTCTCTTTTGGTTTCTAGTGAGAAGAGTTCAGGTGTCCTAGCTTCTGGTCATAATTCTCCTCTCCACTCTATGAATGTTTTATTTGTAGTTTTCTACTGACTTTCTTGAAATGCCAATTGTCATCAAGCCAAAAAAAAAAAAAAGACTAAAAACCCAGGAAAAGAGTGAATATCAAAGATCTCCCTTCACCTTGAAACCTTTTTTTTTTTTGCAGGAAGTTGACATGGGGGAAATTATTTATTGAGGATGATATGTTTAGGAGGGTTAGGACTTAGGGACTATCACAAGGGTAAGTTTGGCTTAGTGTCTTACAGAGAGAATGCTAAAGACTTGAGGGGAATGGGTGAGCACCTAATCATTCCATTAGCTGGTTACTTTATGTGGAGAAGACCGGTTTGAAGGGGCTTGAGATTGACATGTTTTCTACTATAGAGGGTGCTACAGGTTACTTCTCATAAGATGAAAGCTAACTAATGTTTGAGAGAGGAAGGAGAAAGTTAACAATGCACAAGGGAGAACTTTTTGTTGTTTAGGCAGGTGTTGGCGGTTCCTCATTGAACGATGGCTGACTACATAGCTGATGAAAAAAAGGGTCTACAATAGGCTCAGAACAAAGACCAAATTTATAGGTCATTGGGGCAAAGAAGTGAGAAGAAATCAACTCCTTTATAAACACAAAAACGAATTCTGATGGCGATTTTATCAATTTGTAATAATCTGTCATGAAAATATTTAGTTGTGCTTTAAAATAGCTTCTGGATTACTACAGTTGCACCTCCTTTCTTGGTGATACATTGACAGCAGTTAACGTTTTACTAGAGCAGCATAGTAGTTAAGTGAGGAACACTGTTGCCTCACAGGTGAGGTTATCCAGTTCAATTCTTACCTGGGAGGCCTTCTGGCAGAATCTCCATGTTGTCTGCGTGTTCATATGGGTTTCTCTGGGTACTCTGGTTTCCTCCTACATCCCAAAAGCATGCAGTGGACAGACTGGCAACTCTGAACTGTCCCTGGGAATGCATGTAGTGTGTGTGTGTGTGTGTGTGTGTGTGTGTGTGTGTGTGTGTGTGTGTGTGTGTGTGTGTGTGTGTGTGTGTGTGTGTGTGTGTGTGTGTGTGTGTGTGTGTGTGTGTGTGTGTGTGTGTCTGTCTGTCTGTCTGCAGGCAATCTGTTTCCATTCTCTAGTAAACTCTGTGCTTGGCATTAGCTCTTTACAGGACTGAACAAAGCCAAGCAGAAAGTCCCTTAGTGATGATCCAAGTACAGAAGAAGCAAATCAGAAACAAAGAATAGCGCGGCGCACCACTACAGATAATAAACGTTTAATATGAAACAAACAAGTTTTCGCTTACAGCTTCTTCAGGAAATAAAATACATTAAAAGCAATAACCTTTGTATAACAACTTAAACGTCACTTCAGTGACATGTTAGATAATTAATTTTAATACAAAAATTTCAACGCAGTAATAAGTGCTTTAATCTTCTCATCTTTAAAACAGGTTTTATTGATAAATATGTATATACATATATATATATATATATATATATATATATATATATATATATGGGTCCACTTTGTAATTTCGAAATACTGAAATCCCGAATTTCAGTATTTCGAACTTACAAAGTCGAACACTCACATTTCTGAAACCAGCAGAAGCGCGAAATTCAAAATACCGAAATACCGATATTTTGAATTTCCGCTTCTGGTGGTACGGAATGTGAATGTTTAGGGTTTATTTTGGTAAGTTTGTGTGTGTTAGTATGTTGGTTAGGAGGTTAGTGTGTGTAACTGTGTGTTGTGAATGTTGTGTGTGTTTGAGGGACTGTAAGATGTGTGTGTGTGTGTTTCATTTGTGTTACTGTTTGTACGATCTCGGAGTTAGAATATATAAGTAGGGGGGTGTGGGGGGCGAAGCAACATGTTTTTACTTATGTCATATGTTTCAATGTGTTTCTAATGGATAAACATGTATTTAATAGCGCATAAACTGCAATTATGTGGGGGGCTATGCCCCCCCACACCCCCTAAATTGGGGGGCTGTGCCCCCACACCCCCCAACTTTATATTCTCACTTCAGTGCCACACTGCTGTGGGGCAGGGGCTAAATACC
This sequence comes from Protopterus annectens, assembly GCF_019279795.1. Classification (NCBI taxonomy): domain Eukaryota; kingdom Metazoa; phylum Chordata; order Ceratodontiformes; family Protopteridae; genus Protopterus; species Protopterus annectens. The sequence goes on from NC_056732.1 coordinate 31,487,299, forward strand.
ATTTTGGACCAAATGTGCTTTCAGTCAAATGAGGTTTCAGTGAAGTGGGCTGCCTGAAATCATTTTCGACCAAATGAAATTCGACCACATATAGTATATCCATATATATATATATATATATATATATATATATATATATATATATACATATACACACATACACATCTATATATCTATGGGTCTACTTGAAAACACCGAAATTCCACATTACCAAATCTTACATGACCAAGATGACATAGCCAAAACCTCAAATAAAAGAAAACTCAGAACACTGGAATTTTTCTGTGGGGGAAAAAAAAACACTTAGCCACCATGGTGAACTTTGCCCTTTCCCCACTGCCATGTGATCTTATAGTTGGTATATTTAGTTAGGGGGTGTGGGGGGGTTGCCCCCCACAGCTGTGTGTTTGATTTGCTATGGTTTGTGTTGTTCGTGGTGCTGGACAAGTGGTTAGTTTCCTGGAGTTCCTTATAGGTATTCAAAGTTTTCGTTTATGTGAGGTTATGTTTTCTCGGTCATGTTGGATTCGGTAATGTGGGATTTTGGTCTTTTCAAGTAGACCCATATATGTGTAGATATATATATATATATATATATATATATATATATATATATATATATATATATATATATATATGTATATATATATATATATATTTGTGTGTGTGTGTGTGTGTGTGTATATATGACTCCAGTTCTAAAATCCATAATAACTTCTATATGATTCAACAAGTCCTCACCCCAATACTCAACTGCTCTAACTCTAAGCATAAAATTTAGATGAATATTTGTCATCTTTCTCAATAATATGTTTAGCCAGAGCACTTAGTAGCTCTTACATTTAGAAAGATCAGGGACATGTTCAGAAATGTGTTTGCTAATCATCCCATTGGTCGTTCCAACATAATAAGCTTGCATACATTGCACTCAGCTAAGTAAACTGAATGTGTAGTGGAGCAATCAGCGTAACATTTAAAATCGTAGTACAAACCAGTTTTGTTATGCAAAGGGAGCAAATTTTGCGATTAAATGTATGTTTCTTATTTCATTTCATATTAACATACTTTTTATTTATAACACAACTCCCTGTTTCAGTTACTAATATTTCTGTACAAAAACCCATTTGTATGTCCCACTATATTCCAATTTCCTCTGATCACGCTACATATTTGAGCATAGAATATGCAGACATAAATTGTAGAGCGACGTTATTATTTTGGTCTTTTTTAGAATTAAAAGTTGAACAAGTGCTTAAAATATGGTTTAGATATCTTATCTTATCACGTTCTAACATAACTGCATCTCTCACTTTCTACATGTCATTATAGTCATATCCCTTATCTATAAAATGTATGCAAAGCTCATGCATTGCGTCCTGGAATGGCATATGATCTCTTGTTAACCTAGAAGCTCTTAACAAATGTTGTCAAAAGTATGTTTCAGATGCATGTTAGTGAGATGCAAATAATTTCTTTTACAACTTTTCTTATATACCACAGTTTGTATCTGCCAATCTTGTTCCCTAAGGACCTTAATGTTATGATATTCCGTTTCATGTTCAGAATATATCATGTAACATTTCAGGAAGGTAGTAGTAATTGCCAAATACTCATGAAAACTAGTGAAAGAATATAATTTTGCCAGATTAAAACACATCCCCTACAAATAATGTAGAACATTGTCCTGGTGTGCATTTTCCTAAAAAATGTATGTTCCCATAATATTAAGACCAAATTTGTATAGGAGGTGACACATACCGTGCCCATTGCAGCTCCCATTTTCTGCAGATAAAATGTCTTGCCAAATAAGGATACATTATTCTCAAGGACTAATTCTAATGAAGTACATAAATTAATCTCGGTGGTTGTAACATCTGTACAACTTGATAAATACTCACAAATCAGTTCAATACACTCTAGGTTAGGGATAACCATAAACAAACAATGTGAAGTTGTTAAATCTCGCCGTTTATTCTCACTGATGGGTTCGGAGCTGATCCTCGGCTCCGACACGGCCGATAGCAAAGCTCAAGGTTTAGCAATAGCTCGAGACGAAGCCCCTTATCCCACAATGCACTGCTGGAATTACCTCCGATCTCATTTGCCGTGGCACGGATCTCTTGGTTTCAGCATTGCTGGAGACTGTTTTCATCGATTAGCAAGTTTTTACAAACTTTTTTCTATTTTCTTATAGCGTTAGTTCGGTGCTACGTTAGTATGATTTAGACTGTTAGCCCCTTCCTTATTAATAGTTGTTCTGGCAGTTTTTGGCCTTGGCCTTTAGTGGATAGTTGTGATAGAGTTTATTAGATAATTTTGTCAGTTTGTATAGTTTTATATATATATATATATATATATATATATATATATATAGTGTGTTAAAACTGTTTCATATTTGCTATTAGTTGTGATAGAGTTTAAGCATTAGCATAATTATGTCTGAAGTTAAAGAAAATCTAAGTCTGGCTTCAGGAAATGTCCAGACTGTGGACAAAAGATGTCAGTCACTGACGGGCATGTTCAGTGTGTATACTGTTTGGGTGCGAAGCACCTGCAAGAATCTTGTAGTATTTGTCATTCCTTCTCTTCTAGAGTGCTGTTAGAAAGGAAGAGAAAATTGGTGGATCGGGGCTTACTTAAGCACCCCTTCTCTGAAGCTTTGAGTGTCCAGGATGGTGCCAGCAAGTCATCTAAGTCTTCAAAATCTTCTGTGGATTCCAGGGGATTTAAGAAGGCTAAGAAAATGGACGATCAGGGCCATCAGTTCCATTGACCTCAGAGCCGAGTGTGCCTTCTTGTCGGAGCCAGCTCACAGCCTTGGAGCCGGTCTCTTAGACTCCTTCATCTCCTTTGCTTCAAATGGCATCATCTGTGCAATTCATCGAAGTCTGCTCTCAGCCTCTCTGATCTGGATATGGACCGTTTGGTGCAGAAGCTCTTAAGGGCACCAGGCCTTGCAAAATTATTGTCGGCTCCGACACTCCCATCGGAGCCAAAGACCATCACCCCGGACTTGACTACTCCTCCTCTGAGCTGTACCGGACCTTCGGAGCTGGAGGAGGTTGACCTGATGCTTGTTGATCCTGTGGAGCCAAGACCTGGCCCGGTATCTTTGGTTCCATCCTCTTAGACGTCCTCGGCAACGACCGGGGACTCTAGGAGCAGACACTCTCCTGTCGGGTCCAGTGAGGATAGTCGTACCGACTTGTCGGTGCCAACTCTTCCTCTCGGGGCTTCAGCTCGGATGAGCTCGGCTCCTACCTCGGGCTCGGAGCCCATGGCTCCGGTGCGGGAGGATCAGGCAATTCCTTCGGGTCCTTCTACTCCTTCTCATCGGAGACATAGTGCTTTCGAAGCTATGAGGAGAGTCATGTCTCCAAGGACATCTTCAGCATCAGATCCAGCTTCTTCCTCCCCTCAAGCACCTGTATCTGCTTCTGTTTCCATCAGCCTGCCCAAGCGTAGAGACCCTGAGCCTCAGGTAGCCCCACAGGGCGCCCCTTGCTCTTCTGCAACCTCTCCAGAGGCTCCTGCTGAGGAGGTCCCCAGGAAGAGGTTGTGTAAGAGGAGACACTTGGACTCCCCACAGGAGTCTTTGACATCTGACACTGACTTGGATGAGTCAGAAAGGTCCCCTCGATCCCCCTCTGAGGATATCTCCTTTGTGGAGATACTAGAGATCCTCAGGCAGAGGGGTGATTGGCAATCCAAAAGCCCTACCATGGTCGAGTCAATGCTTCTGAAGGCTTCCGGGTCTCAATCTTCCACCTCTTGTGTGTCTCCACCTTGCGACAAGCTCATGGCTCTGATCTCTCGTAGGGCATGGGGTCACCGGACTCCATAGAACCTGTCCCTCGGAGGCCAAATAAGTTCATCTCCGCCCCCGTGGATAAACCTTTTTTGACTAAGGGAGTGCCTGTTGATGCCATGGTGGTGGTGGTGGCCACCAAGAAGGAAATGTCTGAGACTTCCTCATCTATTCATCCTCCTAACAGAGATTCTAGGATCATGGATAGATATGGGAAATGCATGTATAGTTCAGCAACGTTTTCTCTTCGATCACTGAACTATTTAACCCAATTCACCAGACTCCAAAGAGATCTCCTGAAAGAGCTAGGAGATACTCTCCAGGGTACGATAGCTGCAGTGGTTTCCAACAAAGTTACCAACCAGCTTGCTACTCTAAACTCGATTGTGAACTCGTCCATGCGTCTCATATCTTACGCAGCTGATGGTTCGAGTAGGGCCACAAGTTCAGGCATTGCTCTGCGTAGACATGCCTGGATGCATCTCTGTTCCTTCACGGAGCCATTCAAGTCTTCATTTATCAACACCCCATTTGATGGCTCATCCTTGTTTGGGCCCAAGGTCAAGGAAACTTTGACCAGGTGTGAGCAGGAAGGAAAGACTTCCGCTTTTCTAACCCTACTCGTCCTTATCCTAAAGGCCCTAGGAGTGGAAAGATGTGGTTCCGAAAAGCCCAAGGAGCCTTTCAGGACACATGTGGCAAAATCCCCTCTAGAGGCAGAGGAGGGGGTTATAATGGAAGACGCTGCCTGCATAGCAGAGGGAGTCCGCAACAGCAGGGTGACAGAGGTCAATTCTCTGCTCAGCCCTACCAGTGCTCCTGAAAGGTGGCCTGGCTGTCCTGCTCTGGAGGCAGTCGGGGGTCGCTTGTCTTTATACCCAGAAGCCTGGCTAGACATAACACCCGAAACCTGGGTACAAAGCATCATCTCCAGAGGGTATTTCATACCCTTCTCTTTCCCCCCTATTCCTGCCAAGAGAATCCCGGATGTTCCACCCAGTTTCAGGGAACAAGCAACTATAGGTCCACAAGTTGCTAGAAAAAAGTCATCCAGTCAGTCCCAGCAGACCAAACAGGATTCGGAACTTACTCAAGATTGTTTTTGGTTCCAAAGAAAACAGGGGACTGGAGATCTATCTTGGACCTCAGCAGATTTAACCAATTTGTGAAGAAAGAGAAGTTCTGAATGGTCACGCTTCAGTCCATACTTCCTTTTTAGGGAAAGGCAATTGGATGTGCTCCATCAATCTCAAGGACACTTACTACCATATAAAGATAGACAGACAATCCAGAGATCACCTGCATTTCTGGCTGGGATCCAATCATTATCAGTTTTGAGTCCTGTCCCTTGGTCTCACTACAGCCCCCAGAGTTTTCACCAAATGCATGGCAGTGGTCACGGCTCACCTGAGGCATCTAGATTCCAGGTGTTTCCATACCTAGATGATTGGTTCCTTACCTCCACCAACAGGCATCAACTGATTCAGGCAACCAAATCCACTCTGACACTCTGCAACCAATTAGGCATTATGGTCAACTTTGAAAAGTCTGCCTTGTCGCCATCACAGCATATTGTCTTTATGGGAACAGAGTTAGATATCTCAACCACTACTCTACGTCTTCCAGCTGAAAGGGTCTCACTGCTTCGCCAGCACATCACCTCATTGGTGTCAAAGAACAGAGCTCCAGCCACAGATGTATTGAAAGTATTAGGTTTGATGGTGGCAGAAATATTAGCCATTCCTCTTGCAAAGCTGCATATGCAAATTCTTCAATGGCTTCTGTTCACCCAATGGTCTTACCAGGAATTGCCAATGAACCATATGATCCTCATCACAAACTCATGCAACAAAGACCTTCAGTGGTGGTTGATGTCTCTTCATGTCACAATGGGAAGACCCTTTGTGCTCCCCCCCCTCAGTAGCCACTGTGACCACGGACACTTCCTTGATAGGGTGGGGGGGCATTTTCAGGGAAAGACTGCCCAAGGCACATGGACGGATCAAGAGTCACATTTGCATATCAATGTTCTAGAGATGAGAGCAGTACTTCTGGCATTGCAGTATTTTCAGGATTCTCTTCCTCTAGGGATGATTGCAATTCAGACAGACAACATGTCAGTGGTCTGTTACTTGAACAAACAGGGCAGAATCAAGTCTTACCCCCTGTGTCGAGAAGCCCTCAGAGTATGGCAATGGGCGGTGTCATCCCAGTGTTTTCTGTTAGCAACGCACATCCCGGGGAAATCCAACGTGATAGTGGACAAGCTGAGCAGTGTAATTTTGTTGCCTCACGAGTGGTCTCTCAACCAAGACATTGCGGACAGGATTTTCCGCAAATGGGGCCAGCCTTGCTGCGACCTTTTTGCCAGTCATATCAATACCAAATGCAGAAGCTACTTTGCCCTGATACCACCTCTGGGACATCCCTCAAGAGACGCACTCATACATGATTGGCCTCCGGGTCTCCTATTATGCATTTCCTCCAGTCCCATTGATACCCAGATTTCTACAGAAGGTAAAGTCACTGGGAAGGACTGTCATTCTTATAGCCCACCATTGGCCTTGACAGATTTGGTTTCACTTTCTTCACCATCACCTGCTGGAGGATCCATGGATCCTGGACCCAGTTCCAGATCTGCTGACACACCCATCAGGGGACATTCATCCTTCATTGCAGTCACTGAAGCTAACTACTTGGCTGATCCAGTTCCCCACATAGCCAGGCTTCATTCCGTGTCGTACTACACAAGACAAATTCTATTGTCTTCCCATAAGCCTTCCACCAGAAAATTATATCACAGTAAGTGGAAGAGGTTCTCTTTTTAGGCCGGCAAACAAAAAATTGATCCTTTTCAAGCTCCATTGTTGTCCATTCTAGATTTTTTGACTATGATTTTCAAGGAGGGAGCAGCAGCTGTTACAGTTCGGGTTCAGTTAGCTGCTATATCCAATTTTCATCTTGGAATTGATGGTTTAAGTATTATGGCCCGTAAGTTATCTAAGGCTTTTCTCAAAGGTAATTTTCACATGAAGCCCCCACTGAAGTCTCCTTATTCTCCTTGGAGTTTAAATTTTATGCTATCTCAAATAATTCTTTCCCCCTTTGAACCAGCATCATCTTGTGATCTCAAATTTCTGTCCTGGAAACCTTTTTTTCCAGTGGCCATTATGTCTGCCCGCAGAGTGTCAGTACTTCAAGCATTATCTATCAGACCTCCTTATATGATTTTCCATGCTGATAAGAGTATCTCTCAGAACAAACCCCTCCTTTTTGCCTAAAGTCTGTTCTGAGTCTAATATCAATCAGGTCATTGAGTTGCCAGTCTTCTTTCCCAACCACTCTAACAAGTTGGAATACATGCTGCACAAACGTGACGTGCACAGACAGCTCAGATTTTATCGTGATAAAACTAAGGATATTAGGAAATCAGATCAACTTTTTGTATCCTTTTCGGAGGTCAGAAAAGGTAGACCAGTGGCTAAAACAACCCTTTCAAAATGGTTATCAGATTGTATCTCATTTGTTCATGCAACTGCTAACATACCCTTGCCACACAAGGTAAAGGCTCATTTAACCAGAGCTGTTTCTACGTCTTCTGCTTTTCTAGCTAAATTGCCCCTTGATAACATTTGTGCTGCAGCCACTTGTTCAAGCCTCATACTTTTATCACACATTACAAAGTGGATAAGGCCTCCAGGGACAGGGATTCTTTTGGTTCTACGGTCCTGAAAAAATGTACTCCCGTGAGCCACCCAGGATTGCGGGTGCTAGGAACGCTACCCATCAGTGAGAATAAATGGCGAGATTTAACAACTCATAAAGAAGTTATGTACTTACCATAACATTCTATGTGAGTTGTTTATCTCACCTTTATTCTCACGTCTCTCCCTCCATCCCCCACCTGGCTGACATTTGACTCAGAGGCTGGTATCATCCTGGTTCTTCAATTCGTCTTATTCTCTTTCCTTTTTGGGAGAGTGGACATCTTCCAGGGATATAGTACACGCAGCAAACAAGATCTGAGGTAATTCCAGCAGTGCATCATGGGATAAGGGGCTTGGTCTTGAGCTATTGCTAAACCTTGAGCTGTGCTATCGGCCGTGTCGTAGCCGAGGATCGGCTCCGAACCCATCAGTGAGAATAAAGGTGAGATGAACAACTCACATGAAACGTTATGGTAAGTACTTAACTTCTTTTTTAATGTCCAGGTTAACTATATAAAGGTATCTCTGATGCTTATTAGCATGCTGGCCATAAAGATTACATTTAAAACATACTTTTTCAGTGTATTTTTCGGAAGTGTAGATATGGGTTCAGTGGCCCGGGTGAATGGGCCATAGGTCTTAGCTGAGAGTATTCCTTGTTTTTATATATCTTTGAAAGCCAATATATTTCTGGTATTCTAGGCTCTGTCACATAAAAATAATCAAATAGCTCAGTTGAAATAAAATGTGTATATGATCTGGAACATGGTTCTGTCATTCAGCATTTCATTCACACAGCAGTCAAGAAATACATTTTACAATTTGAATGCCGATGAACAGTTAGTGTTATAGAAATCACAGGTTAAATCTGAGCTCAAGCAAGCAGATAAAGTAGGAAAGGTTGCCATCTTTAATAAAACTAATTATATTTATCTCCTGAAGGAAACGCTGAATGATGTTCTTGATCATATATAAGTCTGAAGTAAGTATTAACTTGTTACTGAATTTGAAATGTAATCTTTACCACTTGCATATAAGTGGGCTCATTTCCTCTGAGCTATTTAATTTCTTTTATGTGGCAGAGTGTAGAATACCAGAAATATATGGGCTGAGCTCACTTTGTGAGGGCAGATCCAGACAATAATATGTATGATGCAATTGTTGCAAAGAAGCCTAGTTGTCTATAAAAACTATGGCTGTATTCATACTTGTAAGGGTTGGCTATTTTGAGCAACCAGTATTCAGAGAATCCTGTGAAGTTAGTATCCTTGGCTGTGGGAGAACATGGTTAAAGGCCAGATCATATTCTAACTAGTGTTTTGTGCATTTGCTCCCTTCCACATTCCTAATAACCTTAAGAAAACTGTCTAAATTGTAGTAATAATGCAGCACATCCAAAAATGAGTTTCAGTTGCTGAAAGAATTTAGTCCCCACTACTATGATACTGCATCCAAATGTGTCTGGAGTCAATCTTCACCCTTAGACAACTTTTTATAATTTATTTAAAGTTTTTGTGCAGTGTTGAATAATTCTCTCCCATATCCTGATATGATGAGTGTTACTGTTTGTTCTTATGTTGAGAAACATTTCATTTCCCAAGTAAGTTTTGCAACTTTATTTTAGACGATGCAGTGGTGCAGCGATAGTGTTGTCACCTCACAGCAAGAGGTTCACCAGTTTGATTCTCAGTTGGGGTGCCTTCTGTGTGGAGTCTGCATGTCCTCCCTGCATTCGTATGGGTTTCCTCTGGGTGCTCTGGTTTCCTTCCACATTACAAGGGCATGCATCTGGAGTTCCAAGTCAGACTTTCCCGGTTAACAAATGTTAAATAAATAATAAATCTACCATATGGTTTAATAACAATAGGACCAACTTGTGGGTAAAGTCAGTAATTGCATACATCAACTTAGGAACACAGAAAATCCATGGGAAGGAAATAGTGCTAAATATAAAAGTTATCAATGGCAACACTCAGATCTGCTCTGAGCTACAGCACAATGGCACTAAATATACAGAACCAACCGATATTGCCAACATCCTGGCAGATAGGTTCAGTGCTAACTTTATCCCCCCACTCACCCTCCAAAAGGGCCCATCTTAATACCGGAAGAATGCAAAGTCCCTGTAATCACGGATGAACAAGTAAAGACCGCACTCTAAAGCCAAGCATCCATGGGACCAGATAACATCCCAGGCTGCATACTGCACAAACTACAGAATGAACTGGCACCCCCACCTAAGTATCATGTTCAGTCATAGCCTCACCTCAGGCTATGTGCCTACTGAATGATGCACAGAGACGGTTATCCCACTCCACAAAGGGGGTGCCACCACGGATCCCAGAAACTACCGCCACATTAGCCTGATGAGCCTGGTCTGCAAGGCCATGGAACATATCATCTTGGAGCTTATAAACAAAGACAAAGGTAACCTCCAAACCCTGGACCCCACTCAGTTTGGGTTTGTAAAAGGTAGATCATGTCTACTAAACCTGATTGACATCTTTGAAGCAGTCACTAGAGCCGTAGACGAGGACAAGGTAGTGCACACAGCCTATCTTGACCTCGCCAAGGCTTTTGATACCACCCCCCACTCTGGAATTATAGATAAACTCATGAAACTGGGCATAAATCCCTATGTCACAAGATGGGTGGCCAACTGGCTCACTGACAGAACCCACACAGTAAGCCGACTCCAAGTCCGACTTCAGACCAGTGATGAGTGGAGTACCACAGGGTTCAGTCCTGGGTCCTTTCCTGTTTGGCATCTACTTCTCTGAAGTGCAGACCAACACAGAAGGTCTTTGGCTAACAAAGTTCGCAGATGACTGCAAACTGGGAGCCATAATAGAATCACCTAATGATGTAGACATTCTACAAAAGGGCCTCACAGAGACAGATGCTTGGTGTCAAAGTCATGGCCTCAAGCTCAATGCCAAGAAGTGCATTGTCATCCCCTTTGGGAAAAACTCGGTACCCATAAACTACCACATAGGTGGTAGCTCACTAAACACTGAAAGTGTGATAAGAGACATCGGGACTCAGGTGGACAGTAGTCTCTCCTTTGATAACCACATCGCCACAGTAGTCAGGAAATTCTTCTACGTGGTACACCTCATTACAAAAGGTTTCTCATCCAGGAAAAAAGAGGTCATTGTTGCCCTGTAGTAGTCACTCATTAGACCCATTATAGAGTACAATGCCCCTTTTGGTATGTACCTAACAAGACATCTACAGCAACTGGAAAGGCCACAGAAATACCTCACAAAGAGGATTACCAGCCTCAAACAGATGCCCTATGCAGTCAGTCTCAAAAAACTCCAGTTCTACTCCGTCGCATATTGCCTACTCAGAGGCGATCTCTGCTTAACATACAAAGCTATGTCAAACCCAGAGCTGTTGGGACATGCTACAGTTAAAGAAATCCCAATCTCTCCAAATCACACCCTCCAGAAACGTAAACCTTGTCACCACAATAAACAGAATATGCTGGAGGGATATATTTCTGTCCCAGAGACTTCCCATACTCTGGAACAAACTATCCATTCATGTGAAGTAAAGCTCCTCATTGGCCCTCTTTAAGAAAAATGTTGACGACTGGATGGGAAATAAATAATTCACCCCGGGGATCACTTCTGCGGCACTGCTTAACAGGAGCACAGGATAATAATTTTCATGAGTGGCGAAAGCCAGGGAACCTTTTTGGCTAGGCTTATATAGGCCCCTGGGCCGATAGCCTAGTATCTACCTATGAACCTATAAGAACTTTACTCAATAGAATACCTGTAATTCTCTTATACTATGCATTTAGCAGTATGCACCATTCTTCATTTAATCATATTTTCAGTTTAACCCCCTTGACATTTAATTTTTCTTTACAATGAATAAGCAGTCACAACCATTATTTGTTTATTTGTATGCCACATTCATTCTAATGTAGCTATAAATCACCTTCATGTCATAGCATATGTTTTTGCCACAGCTTTATTCCTTTTTATATTTATGCACTTGTTCCTTCTTTTGTTTATTTGAATTAAGCAAGTCGCACTAGTAAAATATCCTTTTCAATGGAAACCCAAGAGCTTTAGTCAATTTAGGTGATATGTGTAGCATCATTAATCAAGATACCCGGGAATTAAGGAGTACGATCATGGAAAACAGAAAGAAACAGGGAGGGTGGCCTAATGGTTAAGGTGTTTGCCTTACGAACACAAGGTGCAGGGTTTGAGTCTCACAAGGGATAATTGAGTAGGGTTAAAATGGCTCACAAGGCAGTTAGGTTAGTACTAATCTATGAACCTATTCATATGAAGTCATCATACATGTGTATGTCTGACTGGTGTATCTAAACAGATTAATTTCAGTTTTATACAAGTGTTTACAATGTGTACATCTTTTGGTCCAGATCACTTAAATTATACAAAATGCATGTCTTAACGTTTTAATTTGTCTTCTTTAACTGCAGCATTCAGCAATTAAACTTCTTTTTTTCTGAGGCTGGAGGACACCTGTTAAGGTAGCTTTCCTGGAAATAAATATTAATAGAAGGAAACTGTACCATTTCTAAAGTCTACATGTAAATCATATCCAAATAGTTGTATAATAAGAAGTCTGTTTGCGGAATTCATTTTTATTGAAAGTTACATATACTAAAAACAAACAAATGCCCAACTTCTGGCAGGATATGAATAATCAATACCTAAGGATTATTGAAACACTCTCTCTTTTTTTTTTTGACTGATTGTGGGAAGTTATTTCTCCATTGAACAAATGAAAAGCTTTTTAAGTAAAAAAAATAGACAAAGAAATGTGTGCACTATCTAAGATTAACTTAAACATTGTGTGTCTAGGTCATACATAAGAAGCAAAAATTCATTGTCCTGTGAGCAGGTGTAAACTAGGAATAGTGTGCAACATTTGGTGAAAGAACGGGCAGTTAGTGGAAGATATCTGGGAATTAAGGAATAAGATTGTGGAAAACAGGAAGACGCTTTTCAGCTTTTCTGCTAACTGCCTTGATCAGATGTATGAGTTAGATTTGTGCCAGCACTGAAATGCATGTCATTTTTCATTAGTCTATAAAGGTTTTTTGAACCTGTGGCTTCAGTAACCTTTAATTGTGTAACAGTGGCTTAGCACACTTAGTTTGTAGTTGTGTCCTGCTTCTACTGACTGACATTTAGTTTTACAAGCATGCTACTTCCTTATTTTCAGCAACTAAGTTCACTTAATACATATTTTTGTATAGAATGGATAACTCTACTCCTTTTTATGTGGAACACAAGAACAACAAAATACATATATCCCACCTGATAGCAAATTACTTTGCATTTACTGAACACGTATTTGTTATAACATGGACTGTAGCACATGCCAGTGATGGAAAGATCAAAGGATATTGGTGTTTTATAAGCAGATTTTCGATACTAGGTCTATGTAAATGGATAAAAACAGACTCAGAATATTTAGTACATTATTAAACATCTATTTTTCCTTCTGTGAGGGGGCCTACTCTTTTATTAAGTTCAGTGTTTGAAAAACAAGTAATTACTTTGAAAAATAATTATTTATTCAAAGAAAATGGAGATTACTGTACAGGTTAACTGCTGAGCAGAGATAATTTGTATAGTTTGAACTTGTGATGATACATGTCTCTAGTTATTCTACAGAAATGTCCAGGGAGATTGATGAATGATTTAATAGAACCATCAAGTATTCCTTAAATTTGATCCAAGTTGTAAAACTGAAAAACATGCATCTCTTCAAGTAACACTGCAGATTAGGTTACATTTAGGTCAATCAAGTCCTGGTTATATTTCTTAATAGTATTAGTGAATAACATTTATTGCCTTGATTTGCTTATCTATCTATTATTTATTTATTTACAGTTTGTTAACCGGGAAAGTCCATTGGGCTGAAATGAGTCCTTTTTCAATGGAGGCCCAGGGAGAAAAGCCAAGCTCCATACACAGTAATATAATAGCAAACATCTACAAAATTAACACAAATATTACACAATTTAAAAAAGCAACAGAACCATATTGACTTAGTAATAATAGTAACAAAAGCATGTGAGGAGTATGCCATAACAAAATCCTTCTGTGCAAACATAAGATAACAAAGCAGTTGCACATTAGCTATAAAACACTTTTTGATTTGTGAAGAACAGAAATGTTACCTATTTTCCAGAGAACTGTATTAATATCAGCTCACTGACAAAGACATTTGTTTTCTTTCCTACTAGCCATGAGCCCTCATTTCATTCGTCTCCGTAATGTAGAAGTGAATGCTAGACAGACTGCAAATTTTCAGTGCCAGGCCAGTGGAGAAACGTCAGAGGACAACAGGCTTTGGCTTCAGGTAACTAATAAAAGTACTGCACAGCTTATGTGTAGGGGGGGGGGCAGAGCTTGAAGTGCCTGTCTGAACATATGTGAATGTGTATGCCTATAGATACATATGCAGACAGATACACACACACACACACACACACACACACACACACACACACACACACACACACACACACACACACACACACACACACACACACACACACACACACACGTCTCACACACACACACACACACACACACACACACACACACACACACACACACACACACACACACACACACACACACACACACACACACACACACACACACACACACACACACACACACACACACACACACACACACACACACACACACGTCACACACACGCACACACACACACACACACACACACACACACACACACACACACACACACACACACACACACACACAAGCTCACACACATACACACACTATTTATAAATAAAAGTAATATGAGTTGTAGCAAACTTTGTACACATTTTGCAGCAATACTAATAATCTAATTTTCAGAAAACTATCAACTGAGTTGCTGATTTAGGTTATCATGACACTTTTGTCATATTATAAGGCACTTTAAATGGTTTTGCATGAAGTAGTTGTTTCATCATGATGTTTTTTTCAGTATCCTGTAGCTAGGGATTCTGCTGCTCCATCAAATCAAACAGATCAGTTAATATAAAGTTTGCAATGGAATTGAAATCAAAGTGTTTAGAATACAGCCTTTCTGGATAGCTACTGCTGATTTCTCACAAAAGCTTTTAAAGGACACAAGTCACAAATAAAAACGGGATTAAACTTTCTATTCACAACAGTTGCTATGGAGCATGATTAGATTATGTCCAACCTGGAATAAAAAATATACATTTTATTTAGGCTTGTATGCCGTATTCAATACTAAAGGTTCTGCTGAGTCATTGACCTTGTTTGAAATGCTGTTTTTGCTACATAATTATTTATAATGTTTTGCTGGTATATAGCAGGTGTGCATGTCACCAGGGTAGTAATTATTGGCGGTTCTACAGAATGCAATAGCTGTGGCCGGTCTTGGTATCATTACTGTTCATACAGCTAATGACAACAATGACACACGTCCTCCAAAGCAGTTAGAATAACAAGTTAGTATTTTGTGTTACAATAATTTGTTTTCTTACGCACTCATAGAGTTATTATTCTGTGTTACAGTGTATTTCTTTTGTATTCAAACAGGTCTAGTAAACTTCCATCACTAATTCCTATACGTGCTGCTTGTTTTATTTTCAGCATATATCTGGTCATTAACTCCATGATATACGAATCAACCTTTTGATCATATTAAGAAAAAAACACCCCAGAAAATGTTACACCACGCTGTTAATGCAGGCACTGTTTAAATCATAGTAACTGTTTTTGGATGGCATATGGTAGAACATACTTCTTATGTTTTCTTTGGAAATGCCTTTTGACCTCAGCTACTTTATTTAAAAAGTTGTCTTTTTACAATAACCTGTTGATGTTCTTTGTATTTCACTGTTGCAGTCATTACATTTGGGTAATCTGCTGGCAGGTTGCCCTCAGTTGGCCTGAATTCCAAAGTCTTGGGTCCTGCGTCGGTTGCTGTCTTCTCTTCCATGACGTCAGGTCGTCAGGGGTATAAAACATGCAGCCGACGCCATTTTCTTTAGTCTTTCTTGCCGCGTGGTGCCCGAAGCAGAAGCATTTCGCAAGTGCCGGTCGGCCGACTACTGAAATATTTGAGTTTGAGTTTCAGAACCAAAGTCTTCACTAAAGCTAAGTACACAGTTGGGGAAACTTTTTTCTTGCTTTTTACTGATGTCATAAAAAGTTAATAATTGTATTACTTGTGGGAAGCAAATACCTCATAAGGATTTCCATTTATACTGTATTCCTTGCCTAGGCCTTGATCATAACGTGCCTAGCTGTCGGTTTTGTGCTAGATTTAACCAACGCAGTATTAAGCGTCTGTATATTTTTGCATCTAAGTATTTTGGAAACAGATTTAATTACCCAGAAATGTCGTCGGATAGCAATCCGACTACCGAAGTACATACAAAACGCAAAGAAAAGGACAGAGAAAGGCAGTCGAGATCCAAAACCGATGACGAAGCTTCTCCTAAGCCAGTCTCTGGTTTGCCGATACTCAGTGAGGCGCATTCGCAGCCCCTGATACCCACTACCTTCAAGTTGCAGGCCTCTACCAACATGCTTGTGGGGTCCGGCATGCCGCAAGATATTCAAGGTATTGGACTGGCGGATATATCTCCCTCAGATGGGTCCGGAGCCGCTGAGCAGGCACTGGCTTCTAAGGGTGTATTCAGACCTCAACATTTGTATATCAAACCGACGACAGCTGCAAAATCAAAGACAAAAGCAACTTCTAAAACTAAAAAAATGACTCCTGAGCCATGTGCACAGGCCTCTATGCCTAAAAAACAGATGATCAAAATGGCTGAAGACCTTATTACCTTGATCAGGGGTACCCATCCCCCTCCAGATAAGAGGTCTAAGCAAGACACTGACTATGAATCTTCAGATCAGGTTTCTATTTCGTCTGATTCCTCTTCTGATCAGGAATTTTCTTTACCTCCCTATGAGGATTCTGATGCTGAGGAGTCTGTTCCATCTGCATCTCCTCCTGAGGATTATTCATTTGGAGAAACCTTGCATACTTTGAGGGAGCATTTTCACTGGGAGAGTCAAGACTTCTCAGAATCAAAAAAGAGGTTCAGGGATTTCCTTCTTCTCCCTCAGCACAAGCCTTTAGCCATTTCCCCTGTTTTAGACATTGTGGGTGATGTGTTTTCAGAGTCAAGCTTGATCCCTGACTCCTTACCTCTGGCTCCCAGTAAGCCTGACAGATATTACAGGGTCCCTGACTCACATCATTTTTTATTTAGAAACCCTGCTGCTGATCCTGAAACTATTTCACAGGGTCCAAAGGGAGTTAAGGCCTCAACAGCAAAAAATCCTACCCCCTCTAACAGAGATTCAAGGGTGCTGGACAGATGGGGAAAAAAGGTTTATACATCTGCAACCTTGGCAATCAGGGCCTTAAACTGTCAATTTCATATGCTTAAGTACCAACAACATGTTATGGGATTGCTGAAACAGAAAATGATGTTGATTTCAGAATGTGCAGAAAATAAAGAATTGCAGGAATTATTGCATGCAGCTGAACAAGTTGGAAAGCATACTTTGCAATGTGGTTTTGATTCTTTAGAGGCCTCCTGCAGGGCCGCAGTTACTGGATCTGTGATTAGGAGGCATGCCTGGTTAAAGGAACAAAATTTGCCTGATCATGTTAAAACTAAATTGCTAGATGCACCTTTACAGCATGATTCCCTGTTTGGTATAAAGACAGAAGAGGTTTTAAAGAAAATGGAAGACAAAGCTAAGTCTATCCAAACTGTTTAAGACTTCTTGCAAGTGCAGCCACCAGGATTCAGTAGACACTGGCCTACAAAAAATTGATCCTTTCCAGTATCAGGCAGAGCTCAAAGGGGCAAATCCAGATGCCCTAAGGGTTCCAGATACCAGGCGCAAGACTCATACAGGTCAAAGCAATGGGGCGCATCCACCTCCAAATCTGGAGGAGATAAAGCGCAAACCTACAGAAAGCAATCCCAATGACTTCCTTCTGCCTACACCAAGCACTTATCTTTTGGCAGCACCCGTAGGGGGAAAGTTAGCACCTTTTGTTCAAAATTGGCAGTTAATAACCCAGGACAAATGGGTACTAAACATCGTATCACAGGGATATAGATTCCATTTCCACACTCTGCCAATGGCAAATGGTTTGCCAGATCTGCCAAAAAATCAATGGGCAGAGGCACAGAAACAGGTTACGTCCCTCATGGATATGGGGGGCCATTCATACAGTACCAGAACAGGAAAAAGGCCAAGGTTTTTACTCAAGACTGTTCTTGGTACCCAGAAAGGACAAGGCCTGGCGGCCAATACTGGATTTATCGATTTTGAACACATACCTGGACATTCCAAAATTCAAAATGCTGACTTTGCAGCAGCTTCTGCCCATGCTGGGCAAGAATCCTTGGCTTGTGACTTTAGACCTAAAAGAGGCATACCTGCATGTCCCAATAAGACAGTCATGCAGAAGATACCTCAGATTCAAGGCTGGCTTAATGCATTACCAATTCTCTGCACTGCCCTTTGGCTTATCTACTGTGCCCAGGGTCTTTACCAAGTGCCTGGCACCAGTAATTGCATTTTGCAGACAAAGAAGTATACAGATATATCCTTACTTAGATGACTGTCTCATTCAGGCAGAGAACAAGGACACTCTTCTTCGACACCTGGCGTTTGTGAAAAGGCTTCTAACATGCCTAGGGTACACAGTAAATGAAAAGAAATCACAACTGGTACCCTCTCAAAAGATAACATTCCTGGGTGCAAGCTTGAATACAACTGTCCAGATGGCTTACCTCACGCCAGACAAACAAAGGCAACTGACTACTTACTTCAAACTAATGGCAACAAAAACCCAGTCTTCTGCAAGACAAATTCTGCAGGCTCTGGGCTTCATGACATCCTGCATCCTACTAATTCCATATGCAAGACTGCATATGATGAAATTTCAATGGTACATAAAAAGTTTATGGAGTCAACATTCACACAGTCTGGAAACAATGATCTGTCTCATTCCCTGTCTGCAACAGGAGTTTCTGTGGTGGGCAAAGGCCTGTCACCAAAACATGGGACCCTTCACTCTACCCTTCACTCTACCCCGGCCAGCCAAACCTTAACAACAGATGCATCAGATTATGCCTGGGGGGGCCCACATGGCAGGGAAATGCATTCAGGGCATATGGGCACCAAAACAAATGCATCTACATATCAACCAGAAAGAGATGCTTGCTGTTCAAAATGCCCTAACAGCCTTCAAGGACTTACTTCATCCAGGACAACTACTGATAAAGACGGACAACACCACAGTCATGTGGTATATAAACAAGCAAGGGGCACACACTCATACCCCTTTGCAGATTAGCCATGGCACTGTGGAACACAGCTTTGACCTACCAAATACATCTTCAAGCTCAATTCCTGCCAGGAAAACAAAACACTCTGGCAGACGATTTAAGCAGAAACATGCGCAAGATATTCAAGGTATTGGACTGGCGGATTATCTCCCTCAGATGGGTGCGGAGTCGCTGAGCAGGCACCGGCTTCTGAGGGTGTATTCAGACCTCAAAATTTGTATAGCAAACCGCCGACAGCTGCAAAATCAAAGACAAAAGCAACTTCTAAAACTAAAAAACTGATACATGAGCCAAGTGCACAGGCCTCTATGCCTAAAAAACAGATGATCAAAATGGCTGAAGACCTTATTACCTTGATCAGGGGTACCCATCCCCCTCCAGATAAGAGGCCTAGGCAAGACACTGATTATGAATCTTCAGATCAGGTTTCTATTTCTTCTGATTCCTCTTCTGATCAGGAATTATCTTTACCTCCCTATGAGGATTCTGATGCTGAGGAGTCTATTCCATCTGCATCTCCTCCTGAGGATTATTCATTTGGAGAAACCTTGCATACTTTGAGGGAGCATTTTCACTGGGAGAGTCAAGACTTCTCAGAATCAAAAAAGAGGCTCAGGGATTTCCTTCTTCTCCCTCAGCACAAGCCTTTAGCCATTCCCCCTGTTTTAGACATTGTGGATGATGTGTTTTCGGAGTCAAGCTTGACCCCTGACTCCTTACCTCTGGCTCCCAGTAAGCCTGACAGATATTACAGGGTCCCTGACTCACATAATTTTTTATTTAGAAACCCTGCTGCTGATCCTGAAACTATTTCACAGGGTCCAAAGGGAGTTAAGGCCTCAACAGCAAAAAATCCTACCCCCTCTGACAGAGATTCAAGGGCACTGGACAGATGGGGAAAAAAGGTTTATACATCTGCAACCTTGGCAATCAGGGCCTTAAACTGTCAATTTCATATGCTTAAGTACCAACAACATGTTATGGGATTGCTGAAACAGAAAATGATGTTGATTTCAGAATGTGCAGAAAATAAAGAATTGCAGGAATTATTGCATGCAGCTGAACAAGTTGGAAAGCATACTTTGCAATGTGGTTTTGATTCTTTAGAGGCCTCCTGCAGGGCAGTTACTGGATCTGTGATTAGGAGGCAAGCCTGGTTAAAGGAACAAAATTTGCCTGATCATGTTAAAGCTAAATTGCTAGATGCACCTTTACAGCATGATTCCCTGTTTGGTATTAAGGCAGAAGAGGTTTTAAAGAAAATGGAAGACAAAGCTAAGTCTATGCAAACTGTTAAGACTTCTTACAAGTGCAGCCACCAGATTCAGTAGACACTGGCCTACAAAAATTGGTCCTTTCCTGTGTCAGACAGAGCTCAAAGGGCAAATCCAGATGCCCTAAGGGTTCCAGATACCAGGCAAGATCATACAGGTCAAAGCAATGGGGCATCCACCTCCAAATCTGGAGGAGATAAAGCAAACCTACAGAAAGCAATCCCAATGACTTCCTCTGCCTACACCAAGCACTTATCTTTTGGCAGCACCCTTAGGGGAAAATTAGCACTTTTGCTCAAAATTGGCAGTTAATAACCCAGGACAAGTGGGTACTAAACATCGTATCACAGGGATACAGATTCCATTTCCACACTCTGCCAATGGCAAATTTCAGATCTGCCAAAAATCAATGGGCAGAGGCACAGAAACAGGTTCCCTCATGGATATGGGGCCATTCAAGTACCAGAACAGGAAAAGGACAAGGTTTTACTCAAGACTGTTCTTGGTACCCAGAAAGGACAAGGCCTGGCCCATACTGGATTTATCGATTTTGAACACATACCTGGACATTCCAAAATTCAAAATGCTGACTTTGCAGCAGCTTCTGCCCATGCTGGGCAAGAATGCTTGGCTGGTGACTTTAGACCTAAAGAGGCATACCTGCATGTCCCAATAAGACAGTCATGCAGAAGATACCTCAGATTCAAGGCTGGCTTAATGCATTACCAATCTCTGCACTGCCCTTTGGCTTATCTACTGCCCAGGGTCTTTACAAGCTGCCCTTTGGGCTTATCCTACGTGATGTCTCATTCAAGCAAAAACAAGGACACTCTTTTTTTTTTTTTTTTTTTTTTTTTTTTTTTTTTTTTTTTTTTTTTTACTAATTCCATATGCAAGACTGCATATGATGAAATTTCAATGGTACATAAAAAGTTTATGGAGTCAACATTCACACAGTCTGGAAACAATGATCTGTCTCATTCCCTGTCTGCAACAGGAGTTTCTATGGTGGGCAAAGGCCTGTCACCAAAACATGGGACGGCCCTTCACTCTACCCCCTGCCAGCCAAACCTTAACAACAGATGCATCAGATTATGCCTGGGGGGCCCACATGGCAGGAAGATGCATTCAGGGCATATGGGCACCAAAACAAATGCATCTACATATCAACCAGAAAGAGATGCTAGCTGTTCAAAATGCCCTAACAGCCTTCAAGGACTTACTTCATCCAGGACAACTACTGATAAAGACAGACAACACCACAGTCATGTGGTATATAAACAAGCAAGGGGGCACACACTCATACCCCCTTTGCAGATTAGCCATGGCACTGTGGAACACAGCTTTGACCTACCAAATACATCTTCAAGCTCAATTCCTGCCAGGAAAACAAAACACTCTGGCAGACGATTTAAGCAGAAACCTTATGGATCCTTACGAGTGGAAACTGCATCCACAAGTTTTCAGCATGATAACAGAGAAATGGGGGAGCCCAGACATAGACCTATTTGCCTCTCCTCAAAATTATCAGTTGAAAAGATTCTGCACAAGGACTTATCACAGACAAGCATGGATAGTGGACGCCCTATCCTTCAGTTGAGTTTACGCCTTTCCTCCTCTGCCTCTTCTACCCAAGGTCCTCCTAAAAGTAAGACAAGAGAAGCCAAAGATGATATTAATTGCCCCAGACTGGCCCCGCCAATACTGGCACCCAGTCCTAAGGAACTTGTCTCAATACCCGGCTTGGACCTTGCATCAAAGACCACGACTACTGTCCTAGCAAAACAATCAGATCCTGCACAATCAACTACAGACTGTGAACCTGGCAGCATGACTAATCACGTAATTATACAAATGACACCTCTCAGTAAAGTTGTGATGGATGTCATTTTGGAAGCCAGAAGGCCTAGTACTAGAAAATCTTATGCTGACAAATGGAAGAGATTCTGTGCTTGGAATCAGGCACAAGGAATGGATACAGCAGAACCAAATATTCCTCAGATATTACAATACTTAACTGAGATGCTTGACAAAGGCCTATCTTTCTCATCAATCAAAATCCATGCCTCTGCCATTTTGGCTCATTACAATACAGAACCACCAATCTTTTCTCATCCTTTACTAAAGCAGTATCTTAGAGGAGCCAAAAATTTAAGGCCTCCTAAAAGATCACCATTACCTGCATGGGACCTCAATTATGTGTTGTAAAAGCTCACCCTGCCTCCATTTGAACCAGCTGCTACAGCTGATCTAAAGTTCTTATCATGGAAGACAGCTCTACTACTAGCAATTACTTCAGCAAGAAGAGTTTCAGAGCTATAGGCCCTCATGGCTGTAGAGCCTTTTATCATATTTTACCCAGACAGGGTGTCTCTGAGGACAAATCCTACTTTTAGAAACCCTGCTGCTGATCCTGAAACTATTTCACAGGGTCCAAAGGGAGTTAAGGCCTCAACAGCAAAAATCCTACCCCTCTAACAGAGACTCCAGGGTGCTGGACAGATGGGGAAAAAGGTTTATACATCTGCAACCTTGGCAATCAGGGCCTTAAACTGTCAATTTCATATGCTTAAGTACCAACAACATGTTATGGGATTGCTGAAACAGAAAATGATGTTGATTTCAGAATGTGCAGAAAATAAAGAATTGCAGGAATTATTGCATGCAGCTGAACAAGTTGGAAAGCATACTTTGCAATGTGGTTTTGATTCTTTAGAGGCCTCCTGCAGGGCCGCAGTTACTGGATCTGTGATTAGGAGGCATGCCTGGTTAAAGGAACAAAATTTGCCTGATCATGTTAAAACTAAATTGCTAGATGCACCTTTACAGCATGATTCCCTGTTTGGTATAAAGACAGAAGAGGTTTTAAAGAAAATGGAAGACAAAGCTAAGTCTATCCAAACTGTTTAAGACTTCTTGCAAGTGCAGCCACCAGGATTCAGTAGACACTGGCCTACAAAAAATTGATCCTTTCCAGTATCAGGCAGAGCTCAAAGGGGCAAATCCAGATGCCCTAAGGGTTCCAGATACCAGGCGCAAGACTCATACAGGTCAAAGCAATGGGGCGCATCCACCTCCAAATCTGGAGGAGATAAAGCGCAAACCTACAGAAAGCAATCCCAATGACTTCCTTCTGCCTACACCAAGCACTTATCTTTTGGCAGCACCCGTAGGGGGAAAGTTAGCACCTTTTGTTCAAAATTGGCAGTTAATAACCCAGGACAAATGGGTACTAAACATCGTATCACAGGGATATAGATTCCATTTCCACACTCTGCCAATGGCAAATGGTTTGCCAGATCTGCCAAAAAATCAATGGGCAGAGGCACAGAAACAGGTTACGTCCCTCATGGATATGGGGGGCCATTCAGACAGTACCAGAACAGGAAAAAGGCCAAGGTTTTTACTCAAGACTGTTCTTGGTACCCAGAAAGGACAAGGCCTGGCGGCCAATACTGGATTTATCGATTTTGAACACATACCTGGACATTCCAAAATTCAAAATGCTGACTTTGCAGCAGCTTCTGCCCATGCTGGGCAAGAATCCTTGGCTTGTGACTTTAGACCTAAAGAGGCATACCTGCATGTCCCAATAAGACAGTCATGCAGAAGATACCTCAGATTCAAGGCTGGCTTAATGCATTACCAATTCTCTGCACTGCCCTTTGGCTTATCTACTGTGCCCAGGGTCTTTACCAAGTGCCTGGCACCAGTAATTGCATTTTGCAGACAAAGAAGTATACAAATATATCCTTACTTAGATGACTGTCTCATTCAGGCAGAGAACAAGGACACTCTTCTTCGACACCTGGCGTTTGTGAAAAGGCTTCTAACATGCCTAGGGTACACAGTAAATGAAAAGAAATCACAACTGGTACCCTCTCAAAAGATAACATTCCTGGGTGCAAGCTTGAATACAACTGTCCAGATGGCTTACCTCACGCCAGACAAACAAAGGCAACTGACTACTTACTTCAAACTAATGGCAACAAAAACCCAGTCTTCTGCAAGACAAATTCTGCAGGCTCTGGGCTTCATGACATCCTGCATCCTACTAATTCCATATGCAAGACTGCATATGATGAAATTTCAATGGTACATAAAAAGTTTATGGAGTCAACATTCACACAGTCTGGAAACAATGATCTGTCTCATTCCCTGTCTGCAACAGGAGTTTCTGTGGTGGGCAAAGGCCTGTCACCAAAACATGGGACGGCCCTTCACTCTACCCTTCACTCTACCCCCGGCCAGCCAAACCTTAACAACAGATGCATCAGATTATGCCTGGGGGGGCCCACATGGCAGGGAAATGCATTCAGGGCATATGGGCACCAAAACAAATGCATCTACATATCAACCAGAAAGAGATGCTTGCTGTTCAAAATGCCCTAACAGCCTTCAAGGACTTACTTCATCCAAGACAACTACTGATAAAGACAGACAACACCACAGTCATGTGGTATATAAACAAGCAAGGGGGCACACACTCATACCCCCTTTGCAGATTAGCCATGGCACTGTGGAACACAGCTTTGACCTACCAAATACATCTTCAAGCTCAATTCCTGCCAGGAAAACAAAACACTCTGGCAGACGATTTAAGCAGAAACCTTATGGATCCTTACGAGTGGAAACTGCATCCACAAGTTTTCAGCATGATAACAGAGAAATGGGGGAGCCCAGACATAGACCTATTTGCCTCTCCTCAAAATTATCAGTTGAAAAGATTCTGCACAAGGACTTATCACAGACAAGCATGGATAGTGGACGCCCTATCCTTCAGTTGAGTTTACGCCTTTCCTCCTCTGCCTCTTCTACCCAAGGTCCTCCTAAAAGTAAGACAAGAGAAGCCAAAGATGATATTAATTGCCCCAGACTGGCCCCGCCAATACTGGCACCCAGTCCTAAGGAACTTGTCTCAATACCCGCTTGGACCTTGCATCAAAGACCACGACTACTGTCCTAGCAAAACAATCAGATCCTGCACAATCAACTACAGACTGTGAACCTGGCAGCATGACTAATCACGTAATTATACAAATGACACCTCTCAGTAAAGTTGTGATGGATGTCATTTTGGAAGCCAGAAGGCCTAGTACTAGAAAATCTTATGCTGACAAATGGAAGAGATTCTGTGCTTGGAATCAGGCACAAGGAATGGATACAGCAGAACCAAATATTCCTCAGATATTACAATACTTAAATGAGATGCTTGACAAAGGCCTATCTTTCTCATCAATCAAAATCCATGCCTCTGCCATTTTGGCTCATTACAATACAGAACCACAAATCTTTTCTCATCCTTTACTAAAGCAGTATCTTAGAGGAGCCAAAAATTTAAGGCCTCCTAAAAGATCACCATTACCTGCATGGGACCTCAATTATGTGTTGTAAAAGCTCACCCTGCCTCCATTTGAACCAGCTGCTACAGCTGATCTAAAGTTCTTATCATGGAAGACAGCTCTACTACTAGCAATTACTTCAGCAAGAAGAGTTTCAGAGCTATAGGCCCTCATGGCTGTAGAGCCTTTTATCATATTTTACCCAGACAGGGTGTCTCTGAGGACAAATCCTACTTTTATGCCTAAGGTGGTTTCCAGTGCGGCTCTTAAAAAAACAATTCATCTGCCAACTTTTTATCCACATCCGCAGAACAAAGGAGAGAGAATTCTGCATTCCTTGGACGTACACAGACAGCTAAGATTCTACTTGAACAGGACTAAAGCTCTAAGAAAAACTGAGCAATTACTAGTGTTATATGCTGCAGGATCAGAAGGAAAGGCTATTTCAAAGCAGACAATTTCAGAGTGGATAAGCAACTGCATCCGTTTCTGCTACTTGCACCATGGTAAACCAGTGCCCAAGGGCATTAGGACTCATTCCACCAGAGCTGCAGCTACTTCAGCAGCCTTTCTCAGAGGAGTACCAACCAAAGACATTCTAGAGGCTGCTACTTGGAGTTCTGTTCACACCTTTACAAAGCATTACTATTTGCCTCTCTACTCTAAGTCCAGGGCAGGCTTTGCCACCGCAGTGCTGCAGGGCCTTATAGCCGCACCTAATGCTGTTTAGCTCCAGCCTCCCATCCATAGCTTTGGGATTCTACCCAAATGTAATGACTGCAACAGTGAAATATGAAGAACATAGTACAGTTGTGTACACTTACCATAAATGTAGATGTTCGAGTGTATTCACTGTTGCAGTCCAGGTTACCCTCCCGCCATCCCCCTGTCATTCTACAGTTTATATTTCCTTCTCTATCTTCTACAACCTATGTGGTGTATTTGCTTGTAAATGAAGGTAAAGTTTATTTTGATGCATGT
Organism: Protopterus annectens; assembly: GCF_019279795.1. Classification (NCBI taxonomy): domain Eukaryota; kingdom Metazoa; phylum Chordata; order Ceratodontiformes; family Protopteridae; genus Protopterus; species Protopterus annectens. The sequence goes on from NC_056732.1 coordinate 31,513,791, forward strand.
GTGTGTGTATATATATATATATATATATATATATATATATATATATATATATATATATATATATATATATATATATAATATTGCTACCTTTTTGGTGGCACCTGACATCGGGGGCAAGAAAAACCAAAGAAAATGGCGTCGGCTGCATGTTTTATACCCCTGACGACCTGACGTCATGGAAGAGAAGACGGCAACTGACGCCGGACCCAAGACTTTGGAATTCAGGCCAACTGAGGGCAACCTGCCAGCAGATTACCCAAATGTAATGACTGCAACAGTGAATACACTCGAACATCTACATTTATGGTAAGTGTACTTTTAGCTTGTGGTGGGATGCAGATGTAGCATTTTCACTGCCTTTAATCCTGGTTTCCATCATCTTAAATAATAATATTTTTTACCAACTTTATAAGTAGCTGTAACTAATTACTTCATGTGTTGTGCTTATTGTTGGTAATGGTACAAGCTACTGATAGCTGTCTGCATATAATATCCTACCGATCTCATTTGGATTCTGTTTCGATTATTTTTAAATGCTACCTGCTATTTTATTCAACATTTGGTGTCTTTATGTCATCATTGCATCTTTTAAGAACATATAGCTGATATCTTGTCTGTCAGTGTCAGTGTATAAGCTACAATCCCTGCTTACTACCTATGTGATAACAGTTAATTTATTCTGTTATGCGTTTCCCTATATCCCTGTCATTGCTGGCCTGAGAACAAAATGGAGGTTAATAGGTCTAGCTATGTGTTATGTTTAAACAGTACCACCATGGCAGATTCTAAACAACCATGGAAATATATAAAATATTTGTTTTGATTTTTGCAAACATGTGTTTTCTCCTTTTGCTACAGAAACCTGAATATCTCAGAACCTGTAGGAGATATGCTGAAATGAATGTAGTAAAATTAATTGGTATTCTAAATGTTACTGTGGTCGGAGCTGAGACCAATTAAAAAATATTATAAAATTACTAAAGATCAAGTGTAATGCCCACAATAACACAAAAATAAATAACCTGTTGTAATGATCCCCTAAGTAGTGAAGCTTAAAAAATTCTCAGCTGTGTTGAATATACAAGATACAGCTCTGTAAATCCCTTTTTATCTGCTCTTTCCAGAGTTCTGCCACATTTAGTAGCTGAAAATGTGTACAAAACTATAACAATTATGAACAAAATTGTATTTAAACTAGAAAAATATTAGTGTTAATGTGAAAAGTTTTAACTAGATTTGTGAATACTGTACATCAGGTGATGGTTTGCATATAACTTGAGCTCAGTAAATGGAAAAAAATAGTCAATATGTATAGAACAAGCATGAAATATCTACAAGTCAGCATATCAGCATATGAGAAGAGGTTACTTCCACGGCACAAATAAGGGGGGGGGGTACTAGGTTTCATTCTGCTACATGTTTTCAGATCACAAAATGTAACAAAAGACAAATGACATAGTTATGTTGGTAATGCGCATAGTACATCAGAACCTTTTCCTGTGCATGTGTCATGCTTTCTTTTTATTTTGTGTAAGGCAACAGAAAGGGGGAAAGATCTGTTTTACGTTTTTTTTTATCCAAATTTTTCCTTTTTGACATGTTTGTTTGACCTCAAGAGTTAGTATACTTACAGATCAAGAGTCTGTGGGGAGAACCCTCATATCGGAGGTCATAGTGGGGCTTGCCACCCTGTAAAAATAATTGTTTTGTAGTGCACGGAGTGCCATGATTATACTCCCAAACTGGAAAAAGGATAAACATGTTAGCAGCATGAGACCTGACTATAACAATGCTTTCACACATCCTCTGTGTCCTGTTAAGTCGGTTATAAGGGAAGGGCCATTCCTTCATTTTCAGCAGTCCATAAATATCTTTCCTCCTATTTAATTTCGGGCAGTATTCAAATACTGACCCTGTTTTTTTTTCTTTTACCACTGTCTGTCTGTCCGCACTAAGTGTTTGTGATTAAGCTTTTTTTTTTTAACCAGATAGTCCATGGAGTAGATAAAACGTGTCCCTATTAAATTATCAAACGCTTCAAAGTTCGAATGTCATATGGTCGACACCATATGATCAAACTTTGAAAAGTTTGAAGTTGAAAGGCAATGGCTCCGTACTCGCAGAATGGGAAAATTTCCCTTTTCTGCACTGAATTACGGTCTTGGAGTTGGTATATTTAAGTAGGGAGGGTGTTGGGGGGTGCTCAAAGCGTTAAGGTAAGTGCTTTTTTTTTACGTTTTTATTATATATTCGTAGATTCAGGTTTTGCTCGTATGTTGTCAAACATATGAGGTTCGAAATTTTGAAGCTTCAAATATATAATATAGACCCGATAAAACTCCATGTACTACAAAAAGTCAGCAAAGCTCGCAAGGTGAATTTCTTGGCATTCATGTCTCGAATGCAAACATCTGCTTATGATCAGAGGCTTTATCATAGATTTCTACGTGATGTGAACAATTTTTAGTAGGAGTTATGCTTTGCGAGGGTGATTACATGAGTGATTAAATGTTTTACTTTTTATTATTGGCCTCTCGACCGTAGTAAATCTGAGTGATATTTCAAGAAAGGATACCACTGCAATCCAAAGGTCCAACTCCAGAAAAAAGAGGCACAATATGTAGAAAAAACAGGGTAGGACCACCACGAAATAAAACATGGAACAAAAGTTTATTCCATAACAATAAAATGAGCGCTTTCACGTGCTACCAAGGCACTCTTCTTCAGATTTCATCAAACAATTCAAACTGTTCACTATATATATGCTCCATTTAACTTAATTTAATTAATTAAATAAAATTAGATACACCTGAAGCCATCATTAAACAATCATTAGCCATCAAATCACTGCAGTCAAATCTCAGCTTAAAATTCGCTGAGTAAAACTAATAAGAGCTATCTAAAATAGTATATACAACTATCTATCAATTTTATGTCTGTCTCTAATAAAATCTTCTGAAACACATATAGTATGGAAGTATCTTATTCTAGTAGATACTTATAGTGTTACTCACATCTAATAAACATTACCATATGATCTATGAAAAAGCTGTATACATTACAGCACATGTATAATTCAAATAAGTGAATACATATATAAATCATCCTAAATCAATATATAAATACATTAAAACTGTTACAAATATTTATTTGTATTTGTATATATATGAATTCTACTATTGCATAAATTTATATTAACACATGTAAATATATGAATACATGGAAATAAATGAAAAGTATAATATAAAATATGTATAAATATATAAATAAATAGACAATTATGTATATGTATGTAAAACTATAATAATATATATTTTATCAGATGTTATTGTCATTCATTTATTTTTGTCTATGTGCTTCAAGTAGATTTAATACTTATAAATTGATTGAGACCAGGATGTAGATGTGCTCGTAACTTAAATATCCAGCAAAGTTCCACTGACTCTAAATAATTCACATTATTGCCCCCTCTCTTATTCTTTGTTACTAACTGTAACACTCTAAATTTAAAATAATGACCTTCATGCAGAAGGTCAGATGATTGTGGATTTTGCGAAAAAGATGGACATGGCTGTGGTGAATACGTATTTTAAGAAGAGGGTGGAGCATAGGGTGACGTACAAGAGTGGAGGAAGATGCTCACAAGTTGATTATATACTATGTAGGAGGGCCAGTCTTAAGGAGATTGGAGACTGTAAAGTGGTGGCAGGTGAAAGTGTAGTTAAGCAGCATAGATTAGTGGTATGTAGAATGACGTTGGTGATCAAGAAGAGGAGGAGGAATGTGAAAGCTGTGCCAAGGATTAAATGGTGGAAGTTAAAAGGGGTGATTGTGAAGTGGAGTTTAGGGAAGAGTTAAGACAGGCACTGGGAGGCAGTGGAGAGTTACCGAATAGCTGGGTAACTACAGCAGAACTAGTAAGGGTGACTGCTAGAAAGGTGCTTGGTGTGACATCTGGACAGAGGAAGGAGGACAAGGAGACCTGGTGGTGGAATGAGGAAGTACAGGAGAGTATACAGAGAGGAAGAGGCTGGCTAAGAAGAAGTGGGATTGTCAAAGAGATGAAGAAAGTAGACATGAGTATAAGGAGATGAGGCGCATGGCAAAGAGAGAGTGGCAAAAGCTAAGGATAGGGCATATGGAGAGTTGTACGAGATTGGACACTAAAGAGGGAGAAAAGGACCTGTACCGATTAGCTAGACAGAGGGACAGAGCTGGGAAAGATGTGCAGCATGATAAAGGATAGTGAGGGAAAGGTACTCACAAGAGAGGAGAGTGTGTTGAGTAGATGGAAAGAGTATTTTGAGAGGCTGATGAATGAAGAGAATGAGAGAGAGAGAAGGTTGGATGATGTGGGGATAGTGAATCAGGAAGTGAAACAGATTAGCAAGGAGGAAGTAAGGGCAGCTATGAAGAGGATGAAGAATGGAAAGGCTGTTGGCCCAGATGACATACCAATGGAAGCATGGAGGTGCTTAGGAGAAATGGCAGTGGAATTTCTAACTAGATTGTTTAATGAAATTTTGGAAAGTCAGAGGATGCCTGAGGAGTGGAGAAAAAGTGTTTTGGTACCTATCTTTAAGAATAAGGGTGATGTGCAGAGCTGCAGTAACTACAGAGGGATAAAACTGATTAGTCACAGCTTGAAGTTATGGGAAAGTAGTGGAAGCAAGGTTAAGAAGGGAGGTGATGATTAGTGATCAGCAGTATGGTTTCATGCCAGGAAAGAGCACTACAGATGCAATGTTTGCTCTGAGAGTGTTGATGGAGAAATACAGAGAAGGTCAGAAGGAGTTGCATTGCGTCTTTGTAGACTTGGAGAAAGCATATGACAGGGTGCCTAGAGAAGAGTTGTGGTATTGTATGAGGAAGTCGGGAGTGGCAGAGAAGTACGTAAGAGTGGTACAGGATATGTACGAGGGTAGTGTGACAGTGGTGAGGACTGCAGTGGGAGTGACAGATCCGTTTAAGGTGGAGGTGGGATTACATCAAGGATCAGCTCTGAGTCCTTTCTTATTTGCAGTGGTGATGGACAGGTTGACAGATGAGATCAGACAGGAGGCCCGTGGACTATGATGTTTGCAGATGACATTGTGATCTGTAGTGAGAGTAGGAATCAGGTTGAGGAGACTCTGGAGAGGTGGAGATATGCTCTAGAGAGCAGAGGAATGAGGGTCAGCAGGGCTAAGACAGAATATATGTGTGTAAATGAGAGGGAGGGTAGAGGAATGGTGAGGATGCAGGGAGTAGAGTTGGTAAAGGTGGACGAGTTTAAGTACTTGGGATCAACAGTTCAGAGTAATGGTGAATGTGGAAGAGAGGTGAAGAAGAGAGTACAGGCAGGGTGGAATGGGTGGAGAAGAGTGTCAGGAGTGATTTGTGACAGACGGTATCCGTAGAGTGAAAGGGAAGGTCTACAAGAGTGTAGTGAGACCAGCTATGTTATATGGGTTGGAGACAGTGGCATTGACAAAAGGCAGGAGTCAGAGCTGGATGTGGCAGAGTTAAAGATGTTAAGATTTGCAATCGGTGTGACTAGGATGGATAGGATTAGGAATCGGTATATTAGAGGGTCAGCTCATGTTGGACAGTTTGGAGACAAAGCAAGAGAGACGAGATTGCGTTGGTTTGGACATGTGCTGAGGAGGGATGATGGGTATATTGGGAAAAAGATGCTAAGGATGGAGCTGCCAGGTAAGAGGAATAGAGGAAGGCCTAAGATGAGGTTTATGGACGTGGTGAGAGAGGACATGCAGGCGGTTGGTGTGACAGAGCAAGATGCAGAGGATAGGAAGAAATGGAAAGAGATGATCCGCTGTGGCGACCCCTAACGGGAAAAGCCGAAAGAGAATGATGATGAGTTGCTGTATGCTTGGCTAATGCATTCTGTTGATTCATCCGTCTAATATCATACGTGTGGTTATAAGTTCTATCCTTAAGTCTTCTCGATGTCATCCCTACATAAAAAGCCGAACACTCCATACAAGTCGCCAAGTATATAAGATTCATATCATTACATGTTGCATAAAATGTAGGAATAAATTTGTAGTCAATTGTAGGATGAATAAACTGCTGTGTATCAGTTATCATATCGCACATTTTGCAGCTTTTACATGGAAACGTTCCAAAGTGTAGCTGCTTCTTATATATCTTTTCTTGTTCCATATAAGTATGTTCTGTGCATAATATCCTTTTAAGATTTCTGCTATTTCTATATCTAAAAGTGGGTGATTCTCCTATAATACTTATTATGGATGAATCAGCAGTGAGTACGTGCCAATTCCTTTTTATGATATCTAAATCTGAGTGATTGGAACAGTAACCATATAAGGTCCTAAAGGCAAGAGTAGCTCAGCGTGAGTGAACAAGACTTGAACAGGAGTGGGTCTCTAGTAATTCAAGTTTTGCTGAGTGATATTTCCCTTGAGTTCTGTCTGTTATCCATCATGGGAAAAAATGAGACATGAATTATTCTGTTCTCTAGTGACCAGGCTCTAAATGCAGGTAGGGAACTTCAAAACGATATCAGTTTATTGATCCCTGTTTTTACATAAAGGGCTTCCAGTATTTAATGATGGTACAGATTATTGTCTGGCCATAGAAAACAATTTATTATCCATCGCTATGTTCTCTGTAGCCCTGAGCTGGATTTCTAATATTTTAGGAAGCCATTATGAGTTGCTGCTATTTATGACTGCACTCTGTTTAGAAGGTATAAGTAATTGTTTAACTAATTGTATTTCAGATTCGTTTCTGATCTGGTTACCATTACTAGCTGTATTTCAGATCTGTTTCTAATCTGGTTGCCATTACGAGCTAGTTAGTGAGCAGGCAACAAGTCCTACTTTTAGGGTAATTTCTAAACAATTTTTATTTTTAAGATAAACCATGGAAATGTTTCATTCCCTCTTCAATGTGCTCAATGTCTTGCGTTGTTTGTAGGTGGGTGCAGGGCCGGCCTTTGGTCAACTGTGCCCTAGGCAAAAGGGCTCCAAGCCCCCCACACCCTGTCCTGGTCTAGCTACAACATATAGATTACTTTTTCTTCCTTTTTCCCACAGACTGTCTTACTTTTCATTTTTTGCCTGTATTCATTCAACATATTTTAAATAAACCATTTCTTTACTACAAAAAGTAAACAAAATAAATACTGGAGATAAGGGGGGAGTGGTTATAAGGGCTGAAAAAGCACCCCTGCTAGAGTGGCACACTAGGCATCCAGCTAGTTGGCCTATGCCTAATGCTGGCTATGGGTGAGTGTTACTCTAATACTCAGTGAAACTACTTTGATCAGCCTTATTTTAGAAATATCTCTTTATACTTCTGACCATCATGTCTGCATATTACACATGGCCAGTAGTATGTTATATATCAAATAGCCAGGTTTCCTGTATATCCAGTACTTAAATGAATACTGTAGTCCCTGCTTTGTTTTGTATTATAGAGACTTTGCACCTTATAGTTTCATAGGATGGTACTAGGCTATTGGCCCACAGGCCCTTAAAAGCCTAGCCAAGAATTTCATCCATGTACCCTCAAAGTCAGCACCTGTTTCCCCCGTCCAGCAGGGACACAGGTGGGATCCCAGGGGGTATATTTTCTGTTTCCCCTGCAATTGTCCAGGTTCCTCTTAAAGAGGACTAGAGAGGTACTCTGCTTGATATAGAGAGGGAGTCTATTCCACAGATGGGAGACTCTTTGGGACACAAATCTATCCTGGCAATAATTTCTGTTAATGTCACAGACCAGGTTAAGGCCTTGCATGCGGGTTGCATGAGTGAAGTTTGTCTTACAGATATGTAGCAACTCCATCAAAGCTGGGTCTGAAATGGCCTTGTATGTCAGACACAGGTCACCTCTGAGCAGTCTGTATGAGACTGTGTAGAGGGACAGGGATTTTAAGATAGGTGTTTGAGACCCTGGATTTTCCTGGTCAGGAACCTCTGTGGTCTCTCTAACTGCTGCATGTGCTTGGCAAGGTACATGCTGAAGGGGGCATTGTACTCAATAATCGGTCTGATAAGGGAGGAGTACATGGATGTTATGACCTCCTTGTTCCTGGATGAAATACCCTTATTTATGAGGTGGGCCATATAGAAAGCCTTCCGTACAACAGAGGCAACGTTGTGATGAAAAGTCAGGTTGCTATCAACCTGGGTGCCCAAGTCCCTCACGACTGATTGCATGCTTAGTACGTTGTTATTAATGTAATAATTAGTAGGGATGACAGTTTCCCAAAGTGCATAATGATGCATTTCTTGGCATTCAGTCTGAGGCCGTGATTCTGGCACCAGTCATTAGTTTGAGTAAGCCCCTCTTGGAGGATGTTCACATCACTAGGAGAATTTAAGACAGCACCTATCTTGCAGTCATCTGTAAACGTGGTCAGCCACAGACCACTGGATGTCCTTCATGGATGCATCTGCAGTCATAACAAGTGGGTTGTCCTGTCGTCAGGCAGCCCTGCAGTCGGCCGGATTCCAAAGTCCGGGTCCGCTTCGCTGATGTCGCACCCCACCCGACGTCATCTCTGCTGGTCTTCGGGTATAAAAGCATCAGCCGACGCCATTTTCCCCAGTCTTTCTTGCCGCGTGGCGCCCGAAGCAGAAGCTGTTCGCAAGTGCCGGTCGGTCGGATCCAGAGATTACTTCTACCGAATACTACTTCGAAGACTTCTAAAGCTAAGTACCCCGTTGGGGACTCTTTCTTGCCTCAGCCGATGTCAGAAAAAATTCTGCACAAGGACATTCCACCCAATAGCATGGAAAGTGGACTCACTCTCCTTCAACTGGAAAGGCCTAACAGCATATGCATTCCCTCCTCTTCCTTTGATACACAAGGTACTACTAAAAATCAAGGAAGAACGTCCAAGGATAATCCTGATAGCCCCAAACTGGCCAAGACACCACTGGTACCCACTACTGAAGAGCATGTCTCGGAACAACATGTGGCCAATACCCCTGATGCCTTTGATGTTAACTCAGAACAACTACAGCATCATACATCCAAACCTAAAAACGCTGCAACTGACTGCATGGAACATCACATAGCAGCAGCTAATCCAGAACTTTCCCAAAGAGTTAAAGACATTATTCTTGAAGCACGCAGACCTTCAACAAGAAAGAACTATGCTGGAAAATGGAAAAGGTTTGTCATTTGGAGTACCGAAGAGGAAAAGATGTGTCAAACATAGATATGCCTAACATTCTGGAGTATCTGGCCGAACTTCTTCATTCAGGCCTGTCCTACTCCTCCATCAAGATACATGCATCAGCTATTTCAGCAGAATACAGCTTTGATCCTCCTGTTTTTTTCGCACCCTTTGCTCAGGCAGTTCCTCAGAGGAATCAAGAATGTAAAACCTCCAAGGAAACCACCATTACCAGCTTGGGACTTAAACTTTGTGCTAGAAAAGTTGACACTAGCAACCCTTTGAACCAGCAGCAACAGCAGACCTACAACACCTGTCATGGAAAACTGCTTTCCTACTGGCAATTACTTCAGCAAGGAGGGTTTCAGAACTACAGGCCTTAATGGCAGTGCAACCCTTCCTAATCTTCCACCAAGATAGAGTGTCCTTGAGGACTAATCCTACATTTATGCCTAAGGTGGTATCCAGAGTATCTTTAAACCAGGCAATCCACCTACCTTCCTTCTTTCCCAACCCACAAAACAGAGGGGAAAGAATACTGCATACCTTGGATGTACATAGACAGCTACGCTACTACTTGGACAGAACAAAAAATAGCAGAAAGACTGACCAACTTTTTGTAGCCTATGCAACAGGAAGGGAAGGAAAAGCTATTTCCAAACAGACAATCTCCAAATGGATAGGAAATTGCATACGATACTGTTACTCCTTCCATGGAAAACCAATTCCACAGAACATAAGACCTCATTCTACAAGGGCCACAGCCACTACCACAGCCTTCTTACGAGGAGTGGCAACCAAAGACATTATTGAGGCCGCTACTTGGACCTCCGCATACATTTGCCAAGCATTATAATTTGCCTCTTTATTCCAGATCCCGAGCAGGGTTTGCCACTGCTGTACTGCAAGGGATCTTAAACACACCATAATCTACCTTTATCCTCCTCCCTAGTTGGCTATGGTATTCTACCACTTGTTATGACTGCAGATGCATCCATGAAGGACATAGTACAGTTTTGTACCTACCATAAATGTAGATGTCCGAACTGGATAGCATCTGCAGTCAGGATTACCCTCCCTCCTTCCCCTCTGTGGTACTCCTAGGTGTTTACCTCCTAATAGCTAGCTGTTGGGGAGTCTTTTATCGTGTATTTGTTTGTATATATGTACATATATGCTTATTGTTGTGTTTACCTCTATCTTTTTGCAAACATTGGCATCTATCCAAATTTTACCCTGCAAGAGGGCTACTGGCATCTGGGGCAAGAAACACTGAGGAAAATGGCGTCGGCTGATGCTTTTATACCAAGACCAGCAGAGATGACGCCGGGTGGAGTGCGACATCAGAAGCCGGACCCGGACTTTGGAATCCGGCCGACTGCAGGGCTGCCTGACGACAGGACAACCCACTTGTTATGACTGCAGATGCTATCCAGTTCGGACATCTACATTTATGGTAGGTACAAAACTGTACTTTTTGGCTTGTACCTCAGAAAAGTATATCCCAAATAGTAGAGGCCCCAAGACAGATCCTTGGGGTACACCACTCATAATCAGTCTAGTACTAGAGGTGGCTTCCCCTACTTTGACTGAGTGGGTTTTATCAGTGAGCCAGTTAGCTTCCAATCTGGTAATATATGGATTGATGCCTAGCTGGGAGAGGTTATATATTAGGCCCAAGTGGGGAGTAGTGTTAAAGGCTTTGGCTAGATCAAGGTAGGTGGTGTGCACCGACTTCCCCTCGTCCATGCTTTTGGTGACTGTTTTGAAGAAATCAACCAAGTTTAACAGGCATGAGCTCCCTTTGACCAAACCAGACTGTGTGGGTTCAAGCGTTTAGAGGATGCCAATGTCCTTGTTTATAAGGTCCGTTATGTGTTCCATGGGCTTGCAGAGCAGGCTAGTTAGGCTGATGGGCTTATAATTGCCTGGGTCAGTTGACACTCCACCTTTGTGTAGAGGGATGACAGTGACTGTCCTCCATTCAGCTGGGATGAAGCCAGTGCTCAGGCTTTGATTGAATAGAGTGTCTAATAGAGCTGAGAGTTCATGCCTGAGTTCATGTAGGATACAGCCAGAAATGTTATTGGGTCCCATGGAGACTGTATTTTTTGCCTTTGAGAGGGCATTAAGGTCCTGCTCCCTGGTGATGGGGGGCAGGTGCTGGGGATGTCCTGGTTTACTGATGAGGGGGGGCAGTGGGGGTGAGATTTCACTGAACCTGTCTGCCAGCAGGTTGGCGATATCTGTGGTGTTTGTGTATGTGGTGTTATTGATCACCAGTTCAGAGCAGATTTGGGTGTTGCCTTTGAGATTGCGGACAATGTAAAGAAGGCCTTGTGATTGTCCCTGGTGGATGTGGCCAATTTGGACTCGAAGTTAGCCTTAGAGGATTTCACCAGTGACCTTGTTTGCTTGTTCAGACAAAGTAGAGATTGCTTCTAACTTTGCATCTGCTCCTTCTTGGCGCTGGACAGCAATATTTAATTCTGTTATAGAGTTTGTTTATTGCTGATGTCCACCAGACAGGTTTACTCTTCCTTGAGGAAGATGATTTGGTCCTGTCAGGTATTGCTGAGTCCATACGGCTTTGTAGGTGTTCATATAGATTTTTGGTGTAGGCTTGGACATTAGTGCTAATTCCAACTGAATGAACAGTAGCTGTGAAGCTGCTTATACCTGCTCTGAGGAGACTGTAGTCATCTTTGGAAAAGTTTTTTCGTTTGATCCCTCCTTGACTCTGCTCTTGAGACCTGATGAGGCTGAGTGATGTTTGTGTTATGCTTTTAGCTCTTGCAGCCATCATCATCAAACATCTCTGCCAAGGCTCCCCACTCTAAAAAAGAAAAAGGTAACTGTCTGTATTGAGCAATGTGATTCCACTGACTTTCAGGTCAGAGGCAGGTGAATGGGCTTATATAGTGCAGATGTCTTCTGTTCTTTGTAATGACTCAGACACTGATGACACCTTGCTGTCTGCTTGCCCACCACAGGATTTCTTGTTCATTTTTTGGGGTCACAGCTAATTTTGTACCTCTAGTTGAGCTCCCTCAACTTAGTGGATAAATCAGATTTCTTCTCCTTGTTGTCTTTGTTAAATAAGGTAACATATTAATTAATATTCCCCTTAATAAAACCTTAAAGGATGCCCGTTTCTTGTCAAGAGCAACTGAATGATCATCTAAACATGAGCTGAGAGAATCTAACTGCAGCATGGCAGGGTCTTTAACCTCCAAATCCAGTCTTTGCTGACACTACCCATGGCCATCACAGTTAAATTGTTGCGTGGTCTAACGAATCTAGATTTGCTCATGATTTCGTTTGCATTCTAAACGTTATTGAGCTCTACTTAGGAGAACAGAAACAGTCATGAGCTAGTTATGAGGTACGGCTTGTGAAATGACGTAAAAAAGCAGAGTCTATGCCTGGGAATTCATACTTAATGTTCATATCAGGATAAAGTCATTGTCATCAACACCAACATCAGCCTCCATTTTCCCATTTTCCACATGAGGTCAGCATTCCATAAATGTCTGAAATCCCTCTGGATTTTACTTGCTGTATGTTGAAAGAAACAGTCTGCATGTCTATTAGATTCCTACAATGTTTCAGTCACAGGCCACTATTAAAAATTGTAGAGGAAAATTATTTAAAGGTTTTGCAATAGCAGCAAAAATAAGTAAATAAATACATGAATGAACAAAAAAATAAAAAAGTATACCTACATATTCAACACAAGAACAAGTATTGGATAATTATTGGAAAACTACTATACATAACATATAACATAACGTAACGTAACATAACATATATAACATAACGTAACATAATGTGACATGATGTGACGTAACGTGACGTGACGTAACGTAACGTAACATGACATAACGTGACGTGTCATGACATAAAGTAACGTAACATGACATGACATGACATAACATAACATAAAAACGTAACATAACGTAACATAACATAACATCACATAATGTAACATAACATAACATGACATTACATGACATGACATGACATAACATGACATGACATAACATAACGTGACATGGCGTAACGTGACTTAAAGTAACGTAACATAACGTAACATAACATAGCATAACTTTATTATAGTGTTTTCATAGTAGAATACAAGACTTTTGACCCACATGGCCTTTTTAAGCCTAGTCATGCTTGCCAACAGAATTTGATATGTATTGGTTCCTAAGGGTTTTATGGGGGTATGTATAGTTGGGCATGAGTGGCCAAGCATTTATATGCTTTCTCGGTACTTACGTATTATCGCAACCAGATTTTTGCGATAATACCGCTTTCTTTCCCATGGGTAATTTAAACCAGAAATGTATGTAGAATCACACAGGCAATGTTATCTTTAAAAAAAATAAACTTTGTTTAGGTAGGAATAGCAGTGTAATATTTGAAAAATTAATATTTGTTTGAAGCCGTTCCCAAAATCATGTCACTCATACTACATTTTCAAGTCCTGTTATGTGTTAGGCACGTTCCAAACAGTAAACCAGCGACTGAACAATCCACAAGTATGCTGCCATAAAACATCCACTAAACAGTCCAACAACAGTAAGTAGTATCCACAAGGATAACACCATCTGAATCCAAAAAATAAACCATTATTGTCAACGACTCCAAAAAAATTATTATCAGACTGCCACTTAACAGAACAGCATCATTGTACAAGTACTTTATAAAGTGTGCGCATACATATTCGCTTACTTATTCTCCTTAACTTCAGTTCTATTCAACAGTTTGCAAAAATAAATCCAACAATTTACCAAAAAAGATTTGCAGGTCTCTGTGCCTTATTCTCTGAAGAAAGTATTGTACACTTATAAGTAATCCATGTTGCAGAACAGCAGAAGTTCAATCAAACATTTCCCAGGTGTCCATCTTTCATTTTCTGCGGCACGACAGCATTGTGACCAACTTTACAGTACGTAGTTTCACTTCTCCTTCTCCACGTTGATTTACCTTACCAAATGTAAGGACAAACTAAGTCATACCCATTGAAAACATCAAATTCCACCTTAACACAACTCCCACTATCCGTTTTTAGGCAAACAAACGTATTACCGCAACCACAAAAATCTGGTTGCGATAATATGTAAGTACTGCTTTCTCTAATAGTGACATAGATGCCACACCAGAAGGGTAACCATTTGAAATGTTGGGACCCTCTAGAGCGAATCCTGAAATACAGAGACTTAGTGGACAAAAGAGCAAAGTTACATTTACTAAATCTGAGATGCCATTTCTCACAATATTCCCTTTTCTCAGAGATGGGAGACCTCAGAGTTGGTATATATAAAAGATTGGGGGTGCAAGTTTTAAGGAGAAGAGTGAGTTTTAAAATTCGCTCTTCTGCTGTGTTTACTGTCTTTTTTTTTTTTGGTTTTTCAGCACTCAGCGTGAGAGCTGACCAGGAGTATATTTATGGCTCCCATCCACGGATTCAAGTTTCACTTGAAAACTTGCAGAGATTAACTCTGCTCACATGGATGGGAATCCTGTTCCAGAGAAAGAAGAGCCTCTGACACACATAAATGTCCTTCTAGCATGTCCTGTTGATGTTGCAGGCAAGGTTTAAGTCCATGGAGTAGGTGTTACTGGCGCCATTTGTTTTATGGATGTACAACAGGTCTATTAGGGCTGGATTGTAAGATGTGCTGAAGGCCGGGCATATGTCATCTCTTAGCAGTATGTAAGGAGACCAAATAGCAACACAAGGTTTAGAGGCAGTTAACGTCAGACTTGTTTTCCACACCATGTATTCTTTTTGTGAGGAATCATCTCAGAGGATATCCAAGTTGCATATGCCTGACCAGGTACTGACAGGAGCACTGTATTCGGTGAGTGTTCCCATGAGAGCAGAGTACAGTGATGACATGTTTGGATTTAGATACCATAACCATGCTTATAAACTGAGCGACACAGAATGATTTCCTCACTGCAGAAGACACATGATGGTTAAATGCCAAATAACTGTCTAGATGTGTTCCCAAATCCCTAACAACAGACTCTACTATTAGGGATATATTGTCAATGTAGACGTTTGCTGGGCTGTCAGTTATTCCAAAGGATACTATGATGTACTTTTTGTCACTGGATTTTAGACAATGACTCTGCTACCAGTAATTAGTTTGTGTCATGAATTCTTCATAGGTTCATAGGTTCATAGGTTCATACTAGGCTATCTGCCCTAGGGCATTTATAAGCCTAGCCAGAATGTGTTTGGCTTTCGCCACCCATTTTAAATTTATTTTGCTATGCCCTTTTTCGAGGTTAGTATACTGTGCCTCTAACAGTGACACAGTAGTGATAGCCGGGGTAAACCTACGATCTCCCATCCACTCATCAAGATTCCTATTGAAGAGAGTCAATGAGGGACTCTGCCTAACCTGGACTGGGATTTTATTCCAGAGTGAAGGGAGCCTCTGGGTTATGAATCTGTCCCTCCAGCATGTCCTATTTATTTCAGTGCTGAGGTTCAAGTCTCTCAAGCGTAGCTCGATGGGATTTGGATTTTCTGAGGTGCAGCATGTCCATTAATTCTGGGTTGGACATGGCTTTATACGTCAGGCACAGATCGCCTCTGAGCAGGCGGTATGCCACTGAGTAGAGCTGGAGTTACTTTAACCGGGCAGCATATGGCATCTGTTTGAGCCCTTTGATCCTCTTGGTGACGTTCTTTTGGGGTCTTTCCAGTTGCTGCAGGTGTCTGGTAAGGTACATCCCAAAAGGGGCATTGTACTCAATTATGGGCCTGATGAGGGATGAGTAAAGAGGCAAGATGACCTCCCCTGATCTAGATGTGAATCCCTTCATGATTAGGTGGGCTATATAAAATGTTTTTCTAACCACTTTGGCCACGTGGTTGTCAAATGAGAGAATGCCATCAACTTGGGTCCCCAGGTCCCTAATTACTTCTTCTGTACTTAATGGATTACCACCTATGTGGTAATTTGTGGGCACTTTGTTGTTGCCAAAGGGGATGACTATACACTTTTTGGCATTTAGCTTGAGGCCATGGCTCTGGCACCAGTTGTCTGTTTCTATGAGGCCCTTTTGGAGGATGCTTGTGTCGGCTGAAGAGTCAATTATGGTGCCCAGTTTGCAGTCATCTGCAAACTTGGTCAGCCACAGTCCTTCCATGTTGGCCTGTACCTCCGAGAAATATATACCGAACAAGAGAGGTCCCAGGACTGAGCCTTGTGGGACGCCACTTGTAACTGGTTTGGAGTCTAACATGGCTCCAGCAATTCTAACCATGTGGGTTCTGTCCTTGAGCCAGTTTGCAATCCATCTAGTGACATAGGGGTTTATATTTAAGCTGGTGAGCTTATCTATAATGCCCGAGTGGGGTATTGTATCGAAGGCTTTTGCGAGGTCCAGGTAGGCTGTGTGGACCACCTCCCCCTCGTCAATGGCCTTGGTGACTGTTTCAAAGAAATCAACCAGGTTTAAGAGGCAGGATCTGCCCTTAGCAAAGCCGAACTGGGTAGGATCCAGTGTCTGTAGGTCCCCAATATCTTTATTTATGAGGTCCATGATGAAAGAAACAGTATGCATGTCTATTAGATTCCTACAATGTTTCAGTCACAGGCCACTATTAAAAATTGTAGAGGAAAATTATTTAAAGGTTTTGCAATAGCAGCAAAAATAAGTAAATAAATACATGAATGAACAAAAAAATAAAAAAGTATACCTACATATTCAACACAAGAACAAGTATTGGATAATTATTGGAAAACTACTATACATAACATATAACATAACGTAACGTAACATAACATAACATATAACGTAACATAACGTAACGTAATGTAACATGACGTGACGTGACGTGGCGACGTGGCAACGCAGTAACATGACGTAACGTGACGTGTCATGACATAAAGTAACGTAACATGACATGACATGACATAACATAACATAAAAACGTAACATAATGTAACATAACATAACATCACATAATGTAACATAACATAACATGACATTACATGACATGACATGACATAACATGACATGACATAACATAACGTGACATGGCGTAACGTGACTTAAAGTAACGTAACATAACGTAACATAACATAGCATAACTTTATTATAGTGTTTTCATAGTAGAATACAAGACTTTTGACCCACATGGCCTTTTTAAGCCTAGTCATGCTTGCCAACAGAATTTGATATGTATTGGTTCCTAAGGGTTTTATGGGGGTATGTATAGTTGGGCATGAGTGGCCAAGCATTTATATGCTTTCTCGGTACTTGCGTATTATCGCAACCAGATTTTTGCGATAATACCGCTTTCTTTCCCATGGGTAATTTAAACCAGAAATGTATGTAGAATCACACAGGCAATGTTATCTTTAAAAAAATAAACTTTGTTTAGGTAGGAATAGCAGTGTAATATTTGAAAAATTAATATTTGTTTGAAGCCGTTCCCAAAATCATGTCACTCATACTACATTTTCAAGTCCTGTTATGTGTTAGGCACGTTCCAAACAGTAAACCAGCGACTGAACAATCCACAAGTATGCTGCCATAAAACATCCACTAAACAGTCCAACAACAGTAAGTAGTATCCACAAGGATAACACCATCTGAATCCAAAAAATAAACCATTATTGTCAACGACTCCAAAAAAATTATTATCAGACTGCCACTTAACAGAACAGCATCATTGTACAAGTACTTTATAAAGTGTGCGCATACATATTCGCTTACTTATTCTCCTTAACTTCAGTTCTATTCAACAGTTTGCAAAAATAAATCCAACAATTTACCAAAAAAGATTTGCAGGTCTCTGTGCCTTATTCTCTGAAGAAAGTATTGTACACTTATAAGTAATCCATGTTGCAGAACAGCAGAAGTTCAATCAAACATTTCCCAGGTGTCCATCTTTCATTTTCTGCGCACGACAGCATTGTGACCAACTTTACAGTACGTAGTTTCACTTCTCCTTCTCCACGTTGATTTACCTTACCAAATGTAAGGACAAACTAAGTCATACCCATTGAAAACATCAAATTCCACCTTAACACAACTCCCACTATCCGTTTTTAGGCAAACAAGCGTTACATAACCACAAAAATCTGGTTGCGATAATATGTAAGTACTGCTTTCTCTAATAGTGACATAGATGCCACACCAGAAGGGTAACCATTTAAAATGTTGGGACCCTCTAGAGCGAATCCTGAAATACAGAGACTTAGTGGACAAAAGAGCAAAGTTACATTTACTAAATCTGAGATGCCATTTCTCACAATATTCCCTTTTCTCAGAGATGGGAGACCTCAGAGTTGGTATATATAAAAGATTGGGGGTGCAAGTTTTAAGGAGAAGAGTGAGTTTTAAAATTCGCTCTTCTGCTGTGTTTACTGTCTTTTTTTTTTTTTTGGCTTTTCAGCACTCAGCGTGGGAGCTGACCAGAAGTATATTTATGGACCCATCCACTGATTCAAGTTTCACTTGAAAACTTGCAGAGATTAACTCTGCTCACATGGATGGGAGGCCTGTTCCAGAGAAAGAAGAGCCTCTGACACACATAAATGTCCTTCTAGCATGTGCTGTTGATGTTGCAGGCAAGGTTTAAGTCCATGGGGTAGGTGTTACTGGCGCCATTTGTTTTATGGATGTACAACAGGTCTATTAGGGCTGGATTGTAAGATGTGCTGAAGGCCGGGCATATGTCATCTCTTAGCAGTATGTAAGGAGACCAAATAGCAACACAAGGTTTAGAGGCAGTTAACGTCAGACTTGTTTTCCACACCATGTATTCTTTTTGTGAGGAATCATCTCAGAGGATATCCAAGTTGCATATGCCTGACCAGGTACTGACAGGAGCACTGTATTCAGTGAGTGTTCCCATGAGAGCAGAGTACAGTGATGCCATGTTTGGATTTAGATACCATAACCATGCTTATAAACTGAGCGACACAGAATGATTTCCTCACTGCAGAAGACACATGATGGTTAAATGCCAAATAACTGTCTAGAAGTGTTCCCAAATCCCTAACAACAGACTCTACTATTAGGGATATATTGTCAATGTAGACGTTTGCTGGGCTGTCAGTTATTCCAAAGGATACTATGATGTACTTTTTGTCACTGGATTTTAGACAATGACTCTGCTACCAGTAATTAGTTTGTGTCATGAATTCTTCATAGGTTCATAGGTTCATACTAGGCTATCTGCCCTAGGGCATTTATAAGCCTAGCCAGAATGTGTTTGGCTTTCGCCACCCATTTTAAATTTATTTTGCTATGCCCTTTTTCGAGGTTAGTATACTGTGCCTCTAACAGTGACACAGTAGTGATAGCCGGGGTAAACCTACGATCTCCCATCCACTCATCAAGATTCCTCTTGAAGAGAGTCAATGAGGGACTCTGCCTAACCTGGACTGGGATTTTATTCCAGAGTGAAGGGAGCCTCTGGGTTATGAATCTGTCCCTCCAGCATGTCCTATTTATTTCAGTGCTGAGGTTCAAGTCTCTCAAGCGCGTAGCTCGATGGGATTTGGATTTTCTGAGGTGCAGCATGTCCATTAATTCTGGGTTGGACATGGCTTTACGTCAGGCACAGATCGCCTCTGAGCAGGCGGTATGCCACTGAGTAGAGCTGGAGTTACTTTAACCGGGCAGCATATGGCATCTGTTTGAGCCCTTTGATCCTCTTGGTGACGTTCTTTTGGGGTCTTTCCAGTTGCTGCAGGTGTCTGGTAAGGTACATCCCAAAAGGGGCATTGTACTCAATTATGGGCCTGATGAGGGATGAGTAAAGAGGCAAGATGACCTCCCTGATCTAGATGTGAATCCCTTCATGATTAGGTGGGCTATATAAAATGTTTTTCTAACCACTTTGGCCACGTGGTTGTCAAATGAGAGATTGCCATCAACTTGGGTCCCCAGGTCCCTAATTACTTCTTCTGTACTTAATGGATTACCACCTATGTGGTAATTTGTGGGCACTTTGTTGTTGCCAAAGGGGATGACTATACACTTTTTGGCATTTAGCTTGAGGCCATGGCTCTGGCACCAGTTGTCTGTTTCTATGAGGCCCTTTTGGAGGATGCTTGTGTCGGCTGAAGAGTCAATTATGGTGCCCAGTTTGCAGTCATCTGCAAACTTGGTCAGCCACAGTCCTTCCATGTTGGCCTGTACCTCCGAGAAATATATACCGAACAAGAGAGGTCCCAGGACTGAGCCTTGTGGGACACCACTTGTAACTGGTTTGGAGTCTAACATGGCTCCAGCAATTCTAACCATGTGGGTTCTGTCCTTGAGCCAGTTTGCAATCCATCTAGTGACATAGGGGTTTATATTTAAGCTGGTGAGCTTATCTATAATGCCCGAGTGGGGTATTGTATCAAAGGCTTTTGCGAGGTCCAGGTAGGCTGTGTGGACCACCTCCCCCTCGTCAATGGCCTTGGTGACTGTTTCAAAGAAATCAACCAGGTTTAAGAGGCAGGATCTGCCCTTAACAAAGCCGAACTGGGTAGGATCCAGTGTCTGTAGGTCCCCAATATCTTTATTTATGAGGTCCATGATGATCCATTCCATAGCTTTGCAGACTAAGCTAGTCAGGCTTATGGGGCGATAGTTTCCAGGATCCGTTGAGGCACCACCTTTATGGAGAGGGACCACTGTTGCTGTACGCCACTCTTTGGGCACATATCCTGTAGTAAGGCTGAGATTGAACAGTACTTTTACGTTTGGGTTTAGCTCTTCTTGGAGTTCATGTAGGACACAGCCCGGGACACCGTCTGGCCCCATTGATGCTGTGTTTTTTGCTTTGGAGAGGGCGGCTCTTACCTGAGCATCTGAGATGTCAGGGGGGCAGCACTCTGCTGGGATAGATATTTGCCCTTTTGGTGGGGAGGGGGGGAGAAGTTTGCGCTGAACCTGTCAGCTAGGATGTTGGCAATGTCTGTGGGTTCTTGGAGGTTATTTGTGTCTTGGAGGGATTCAATGACTGCACTCAGTTTTCAATCATCTGCAGACTTGGTCATCCAGAGGCCCTTAATGTTAGCTGTGACCTCAGATATGTAGATGCTAAACAGGAGTTTCCCTAGCACTGAGCCCTAAGGTACCCCACTGGCAACCAGCCATTTTGTGGAGAAATACTCCCCTATTCTAATTTCTTGGTTCCTATCTGTAAGCCAGCTGGTTATCCAGTGGGTGATATAGGGGTTTATACCAAGTTTATTAAGGTTTTCTTCAATGCCTGAGTAGGGTATTGTTTCTTATACCTTGGCCAGGTTGATGTAAGCAGTATGCAACATTTTACCCTCATCCATTGTTTTGGTAACCTTCTCAAAAAAGTCTACCAGTCTGAGTAGGCAAGACCTGCCCTTGACAAACACAAACTGATTTGGGTGCAGTGTTTGTAGGTTACCTATGTCGTCATTTCGGATATCCATGATTATTCTCTCCATAGACCAAATAACAATCCTTGTTGAGGTCCCGAAAAAAACACTGCTCGAACAAAAAGTTAAAAGCAATTAACTTTTATTCCACATGAAGATCCAACAAAAAGACTTGGTTAAAGCATAAAACTGTTCCCTGGTTAAGCGCTTTCATCTGCAGGAATGCAAATTTCATCAGAACCAAGATCAAGGCGCATAGAGCTCTTTTTAAAGCTGATTTTGGCGCCAAAATTCAAAACCAATTATACAATGTCACTAAAAAAGTGTCCCTATAAAAATAGAATTAACTAGAAAAGTTGTTGATAAAAATACACAAAAAATATTTTGCCAAATTAAACAACCTACTTATTAATAAATATAGTAATAATAATATATATAATAAATGTGATACTTGAAGGGAGTGTGTCAATGAAACTAAACTGTTCAGAAGGTCAATCTATAGAAGAGACAACCATCTACCTTAAATCATTCTTTTAATAAAAATGGTTTGATACTAATATGATCATTCAATCCAGGACAAGTAGTAGCGTCACATAACATTTGCCACTTACTTATGTGACGCTACTACTTGTCCTGGATTGAATGATCATATTAGTATCAAACCATTTTTATTAATAGAATGATTTAAGGTAGATGGTTGTCTCTTCTATAGACTGACCTTCTGAACAGTTTAGTTTCATTGACACACTCCCTTCAAGTATCACATTTATTATATATATTATTATTACTATATTTATTAATATGTAGGTTGTTTAATTTGGCAAAATATTTTTTGTGTATTTTTATCAACAACTTTTATAGTTAATTCTATTTTTATAGGGACACTTTTTTAGTGACATTGTATAATTGGTTTTGAATTTTGGCACCAAAATCAGCTTTAAAAAGTTCTGCTTGATCTTGGTTCTGATGAAATTTGCATTCCTGCAGATGAAAGCGCTTAACCAGGGAACAGTTTTATGCTTTAACCAAGTCTTTTTGTTGGATCTTTGTGTGGAATAAAAGTTAATTGCTTTTAACTTTTTGTTCGAGCAGTGGTTTTTTCGGGACCTCAACAAGGATTGTTATTTGGTCTGTTTATTGCTACTTCGTTGTGTGGTTCAGTATTCTCTCCATAGGTTTGCATACTAGGCTAGTTAGGGTTAAAGGTCAATAATTCCTCGGCTGTGGATGGCCCAAGTTTGTGCAGTGGAATAACTGTTGCAGTCCTCCATTAGTTTGGAACAAAGTTTGTTTGGTGGCTGTGGGTAAATTTTCTTGTGATCCCAATAGTTCATGTTTAACGGTATTAAGGTGGCATTCTGGGATATTATCAGGATCCATCAATGCAGTGTTATTGACCCTGGAGAAGGCCTTGTCCAAAGATATGACAACCTACATTCAAAGAATTGTTTGCTAATATTATTAATCCTATTACTAATTACCTACTTTCATAATATATTTGGCCCTTCACTTCTTATTGCCAGTCTATTGAGATTCATTCCTACAGGTTTCTTCAAAAAAGCCAGTTGTGATTTTTATGGAAATGTTCAAAGCAAGTTTACCTTTTTGCAGTAGTTTAATGGCTTTCTTGGCCCTTCACTTCTTATTGCCAGTCTATTGAGATTCATTCCTACAGGTTTCTTCAAAAAAGCCAGTTGTGATTTTTATGGAAATGTTCACAGCAAATTTACCTTTTTGCAGTAGTTTAACGGCTTTCAGGTTCTTGCATGAAAAAGAAAATGTCTTATGTTCACTAATGCTCAATGTAAAATTGAGATGGCTAAGTAAAAAAATCCAGTCTACTTTTCAGAACTACATAAGAAATTTCCTTTATTGTTTTCCTAATTTCTACTTTTAAAGTGTCTAGGAATCACTTAATTAAATGTGACTGGACAGAAGTATCTATTTACTCCCAAAAGTTTCTTACCTGCAGTGCTTCAAATAAATTGTCAGATTTTCCTTCGATTATATCATCCCCTTCTTTCAGAAAAATAAAAGATGAACAAATGTGAATAAAACTTAGTAAAGATTATTTTAGAAGACTTAAATTAATCCTGAAAACAGCGTTGAGATCTAGGAACAAAATTCAAGTTATTAACTAATCTGATCTTCCAGTCCTAACTTACAGATGTTCTTCGTGTTTCACTGTTGCAGTCATTACATTTGGGTTATCTGCTTGCAGTAGCCCTCAGTCGGCCTGATTAACAAAGTCTTGGGTTCTGCGTCGGTTGCTGTCCCTTCTTCCATGACATCAGGTCGTCAGGGGTATAAAACATGCAGCCGACGCCATTACATCAGTCTTTCTTGCCGTGCGGTGCCCGAAGCAGAAGCAGTTCGCAAGTACCGGTTGGCCGACTCCTGAAATTTTCATTTTCAAGTTTCAAAACCGAAGTCTTCAACTAAAGCTAAGTACCCCATTGGGGAAACTTTTTCTTGCTCCTTACCGATGTCAGTAAAAGTTAATAATTGCATTACTTGTGGAAATCAAATACCTCACAAAGATTTTCAATCATACTGTATTCCTTGCCTAGGCTCTGACCATGATGCACCTTGCTGTCGGTTTTGTGCTTTATTTAATCAGCACACTATTCATCGTCAGTATATTTTCGCTTCTAAATATTTCGGTTCTCGGTTTAATTATCCAGAAATGTCATCGGTTAGCCATCTGACTACCGGGATGCTGAAAAAATGTAAAGATAAAGACAGAGACAGGCTGCTGAGGTCCAAAGCTGCCAACGACACTTCTCCTAAGCCAGTCACCAGTTTGCCAGTACTCAGTGAGGCGCTTTCACAGCCCCTGATACCTGCTACTTCTGACTCGCAGGCCTCTACTGAGACCCATTCGGAGTCCGGTATGCCGCGAGATGCTTCAACTGTGGAACCTGCGGATGTCTATACCTTGGATGGGTCAGGAGCTGCTGTGCAGGCACCGACTTCTGAGGGTCTATTCAGGCCTATGGACTTGCATATTAAACCGATGCCTCCTTCTTCATTTAGGCCAAAATCTCAAATCATGCCCAAGAAACCGACGCCCAGGCCACATGCTCAGGCCTTTATGCCTAAAAAACAAATGATAAGAATGGCTGAAGATCTTATAACTCTAATCAGGCGAAGCCAACCTCCCCCTTCTAAAAGACCTAGGACTGAAGTTGTTTATGAGTCTTCTGAACAGTATTCTGATTTTTCTGATAATCTGGATTTGCCCTTATCTAGTTATGAGGATTCTGATGCAGAGGACTCTATTCCCTCTGCTTTCCCTCCAGAAGATTTTTCTTTTGGTGAGACTTTACATACTCTAAGGGAGCATTTCCACTGGGAAAGCCAGGACTTTTCTGATTCAAAAAAGAGGCTTAGGGATTTCTTACTCCTGCCTCAGCATAGGCCTTTAGCTATACCTCCTGTACTAGACATTGTTGATGATGCCTTTTCAGAATCTAGTTTGGTTCCTGATTCTTTGCCTCCTGCTCCCAGAAAACCTGACAGATATTACAGGGTTCCTGATTCTCATAAGTTCCTTTTTAAAAATCCTATTGCAGATCCAGAGACTATTTCACAGGGACCCAAGGGCATTAAGGCTTCTACTGCTAAAAATCCTACCCCCTCTGATAGAGACTCCAGGGCACTGGATAGATGGGGTAAAAAAGTTTACACTTCTGCAACCTTGGCCATTAGGGCTTTAAACTGCCAGTTTCATATGCTAAACTATCAACAACATGTTGTTGCATTGCTTAAACAGAAAATTATGTTACTTCCTGACTGTGCTGAAAATAAAGAATTACAGGATTTAATGCATTCTGCCGAACAGGTTGGAAAACATGCTTTGCAATGTGGATTTGTTTCATTAGAGGCCTCTTGCAGGGCTACTTTTACTGGGTCTGTGCTCAGAAGGCATGCTTGGCTTAAGGAGCAAGGTTTTGCCAGATCATGTTAAAGCTAAATTGTTGGATGCTCCCTTAAATCAGGACCACCTGTTTGGCAACAAGGCTGAGGAAGTTCTTAAAAAGATGGAAGATAAAGTTAAATCTATGCAAACTGTTAAAGATTTCTTACAAGTTCAGCCTCCTAGATTTAGTAGGCACTGGCCCTCTAAAACTTGGTCTTTTCCAGCCCCTTCCAGGTCTTCTCGAGCCAAACCCAGGCACAGCAAAAACCCCAGGATTCATTCCCAAGGGGACACACAAGACTAGGCTGTACTCACCCCTATGGAAAACTGTCTCAATGACTTGCTTTTAAAACTACCAAGCACTTCCCAACTGAATGCTCCTTTAGGCGGAAAGATTGGTCTGCAGGCCAAAAACTGAGAACTCATTACCCAGGACAAATGGGTTTTAAATATAGTGTCCCAAGGATACAGATTCCACTTCCACACTTTACCAACACCAAGCAGGTGGCCAGATCTACCCCCAAATCAGTGGGCAGAGGCCCAAAATCAAGTACTCTCTCTCTCTTAAACATAGGGGGTATTCAGTTGGTACCTGAATAGGAAAATGGACAAGGTTTCTATTCCAGACTTTTTCTGGTACCCAGAAAAGGCAATAGATGGCATTCCATCCTGGACCTTTCTATTCTAAACACCTTTCTAGTGATTCCAAAATTCAAAATGCTGACTCTTCACCAGCTGCGTCCTATGCTAGGCAAGGATGCATGGTTGGCAACACTAGACTTAAAAGAAGCATACCTGCACATCCCTATCAGGGAGTCTTGCAGAAGATACTTATGCTTCAAAGCAGGCTACATGCACTATCAGTTCTCTGCACTGCCCTTTGGCTTATTTACTGTGCCCAGGGTATTCACAAAGTGTCTAGCTCCAGTCATTGCATTTTGCAGGCAAAGAAATATTCAAATATATCCATACCTGGATGATTCTATAATTCAAGCAGAAAGCAAGGACATTCTTCTGAATCATCTGGCTTTTGTTCAAAGGGTCTGGGGTGCACCATAAACGAAAAGAAATCCCACCTGGTACCCTGTCAACAAATTATATTCCTGGGAGCAAGCTTGAATACAACTTCCCAGATGGCTTTCCTCATGCCAGAAAAATGGATTCATTTGACAACTTACTTCAAACAAGTGGACACAAAAACCCAGCTATCTGCCAGGCAAATACAGCAAGCCTTGGGGTTCATGGCCTCCTGCATTCTTCTAATTCCATATGCAAGGCTGCATATGAGGAAACTACAGTTGTATCTCAAAAGCCTATGGTGTCAACATTCACAGGATCTAGAAGCAAGGAGTCCTGTCATACCTTGCCTACGCCTAGAGTTCCTTTGGTGGGCAGAGGCCTGCCACCAAAACAGGGGACTACCATTCACATTACCCCCTGCTGCCAAAATCTTAACAACAGATGCATCAGACTATGCATGGGGGGCTCACCTGGCAGGGAAGTGCATTCAGGGCAAATGGAACCCAAGTCAAATGCACCTGCACATAAATCAAAAGGAAATGTTAGCTGTACAGAATATGCTCTAAGAGCCTTCAAGGACCACATTCTTCCAGGACAACTAATGGTAAAGACGGACAACATCACTGTCATGTGGTACATAAACAAGCAGGGGGGTACACATTCTTACCCCCTCTGTAGACTAGCCATGGTATTATGGAACACAGCCTTGAGCTACCAAGTGAATCTACAAGCTCAATTCCTGCCAGGAAAAATACACTGGCAGATGGACTAAGCAGAAACCTCATGGACCCACACGAGTGGAAACTGGAACCAAGGATTTTCAACATGTTGACAAGCAAATGGGAGAGCCCAGATATAGACCTGTTTGTCTCCCCCCAGAACCATCAACTGGACAAATGTTGCACGAGGATTCCCCACAAACTAGCTTGGAAAGTGGATGCTCTATCCTTCAGCTGGAAAAAACTATCAGTTTATGCCTTTCCTCCTCTGCCTCTGCTCTCCAAGGTACTACTAAAGATCAAACAGGACAGGCCAAGGATGATTTTAATTGCACCAGACTGGCCACGCCAACACTGGTACCCCCTCTTGCGCAGTGTGTCATGCTTGGCTCCATGGCACCTGCCTCAGACTCCTTCCCTGTTGTCTCAGCAGGAGAACCAGATTCTGCACCCTCAGCTGCAAACCTTGAACCTAACAGCCTGGCTAATTACCTAATCTCTCCTTTACCATCCCTCAGTAAATCAGTGATGGATATCATTTTAGAGGCAAGGAGGCCTAGTACTAAAGAATCTTATGCTGCAAAATGGAAAATATTCTGTGCCTGGAACCAACCTGAAGGAATGAATGCAGCAGTGCCCAATTTACCTCAGATTCTACAATACTTGACTGAGATGCTTCATAAGGGCTTGTCTTTTTCCTCCATCAAAATTCATGCCTCAGCCATTTCAGCTCATTATAGCACAGAGCCTCCCCTCTTCTCTCACCCACTGCTCAAGCAGTTCCTCAGATGGGCCAGAAATTTAAGGTCACTCAGGAGAGCTCCAACTCCAGCCTGGGATCTTAACTTTGTCTTGGAGAAACTCACTCTTCCTCCTTTCGAGCCAGCTTTCCTGGAAAACAGCTTTCCTTTTAGCAATCACTTCTGCAAGAAGGGTATCTGAATTACAGGCCCTTATGGCAGTGGAACCTTTCATCATCTTTCATGCGGACAGGATGCCCCTCAGAACCAATTCCTCTTTCATGCCCAAGGTGGTATCCAGTGTGGCTCTTAATCAGTCCATTCATTTGCCTACCTTCTTTCCTAACCCACAGAACAAAGGAAAACGAATACTACACTCTTTAGATGTGCACAGACAATTTAGATTCTACTTGGACAGGACTAAACCTCAAAGGAAGTCTGAACAACTGCTGGTGGCATTTGCTGCAGGGACAGAGGGGAAAGCAATTTCAAAACAAACCATTTCAAAATGGATAGACCACTGCATTCATTTCTGCTATAAGCACCATGGAAAACCTATCCCACAGGGCATCAGATCCCATTCAGCCAGGGCTGCATCTACCTCTACAGCCTTTCTCAGGGGCGTCCCTACTAGGGACATCCTAGAAGCTGCTACCTGGAGTTCTGTACATACTTTCACCAGGCATTATCATTTGCCAATTTTCTCCAAATCCCAAGCTGGTTTTGCCACTGCAGTCTTGCAGGGTCTTATAGCTGGTCTTCATTCTATTTAAATTCCTCCTCCCAACCTTAGCTTTGGGAATCTACCCAAATGTAATGACTGCAACAGTGAAACACGAAGAACATTGTACAGTTGTGTACACTTATCATAAATGTAGATGTTCGAGTGTATTCACTGTTGCAGTCCTGGTTACCCTCCCTCCAGCCCCCTTTCTTCTTTTGGCTATACCTCTACTCTCACTTACTATGCTCCAAAAGCTTTTTGGTGTATTTTCTTTTTTGTTGGAGGTATATCCTTGTATTTATAGATTTGATTGCTTCCCATTAGGGGGGCACCTGACATCTGGGGCAAGAAAAACTGATGTAATGGTGTTGGCTGCATGTTTTATACCCCTGACGACCTGATGTCATGGAAGAAGGGACAGCAACCGACGCAGGACCCAAGACTTTGTTAATCAGGCTGACTGAGGGCTAATGCAAACAGATAACCCAAATGTAATGACTGCAACAGTGAATACATTTGAACATCTACATTTATGGTAAGTGTACACAATTGTACTTTTTGGAGTGATTGACTGGCCCCAAAACATATTGGATAGATTAGATAGGAAAACAAGAAGAATGCATTGTGCTCACCAAAGGATTTATAAAAATCAGTGCACGCCAAGGTTATATATTCCCTGCTCCGAAGAAGGTATGAGCCTCCTTGAAATTTATTACATGTATAGATCTGCAATTGTGGGACTGCACCATATCTGCTGACCTCACAGGACCCAAATGTAGTGAAAGTTTTGAAACATGAGGAGAATAAATCTAAGATGACTTCCCTGCTTAGTCTAGCAGAAACATATCAATGTAAAACAGGACTGGAAATCAAACAAGAAGTAGATTAAAATCAAGCCATAACTGAATGTGCTAAAAATCAAAAGAAAAAATATAAGGTGAAGGACCAGATGAGAGGGCAAGAAATGTGGAAAAAGCATAAATATAGTTTCAATTATAGAAAACTTCTGGTAGAACCTCATGTTGATCAGGATCGAATGCAGGAATGGTTAAGGAGATGCGAATTTAAACCAAAAGATGAAAGTTTAATATTGACAGCCCAAGATAGTTGGCTATGCACACATTGGTTTGCAAAGTCCATTGAACATGTGGGAAAAACAGACATTTGTAGGTTTTGTAAAACAGAGCTAGACACAGTTGCACACCTTGTTGCGGTTTGCGACATACTAATGGCAGAAGGACTGTACACTGAAAAGCATAATAATGTGGAAAGACTGTTGCACTGGGGATTGTGAAAACATTATGGTATTGAAGTGGCTGAAAAACACTGGCAACATGAGCCACAAAGCATCATAAAAAATTATAAAGTCTACATCACATTGGATCACCCATTACCAACAGTTCAAAAGATAGATGCTAGAAAACCAGAAAAGAAGACAAAAATCACTGAAATCGCCACACCCAGTGACTACAGTGTCTTGTGTACAGAGAGACACAAAGTCATAAAATACCAGCATCTGCAGGCAAAAACAAGAGCAATGTGGAAGAAAGATAACCAGACAGTTCCAATAGTAGTAGGAGCAGCGGGTTTTATAAAAAAGAATTTACAATCGTAGCAAATCTGCAGTCTGCGGCTACCACTCCACCCATACAGTATAAGAAGGAATCAGTACTGCAAACTAAACAAGGATATACATTTTGAGCCTCAAGAGCAGGGTCAGTCCACCCAGGTATTCTACTTGTATGTTTTATGAGTTACATTAGCAGTATTTCTTAGTAGTTCTCAGCTTGCTAATAAAACTGACTGTTGTAGCCTTGTGTCCTCCCCTTCCCCCCTCTAGTACAGTAATCCTAACTGTCCAATAGACAGTATACATTTAATTCACATCCCTGGGACTAAATTAACCATCAAGCAGCCCTCTCAGTGCTTTCTGCCTTAGTTTGTATCACTTGGAGGCCCACCTGTTTATTTGCATCTCTATACATTCCCTTCATTGCTAATGTATCTAATCTGTGCACAAACCAGTTACTAATCGGCCTTCACTGATTTCCACTGATTGCCTCTCTGGTTTCTTTGCATTCCACCTGGTTTACACCCTTGTGCTATCTCCTCTCCCAATACAAAGTCTATATTAGAATTCTGCTGCCATTAGACCTCAGGAATTTGTTTTAAAAGTGTTCAGATTTGAATACTTTTCTATTGTCTTGGTTGTCTCTGCCCTGCTCTGTTAAGCCTACGCTAATGCTCAAGGCTCTCTCTGCTCCCCCCTATTCCCCTCCCCCCTCCCACCCACCTCTACATTTATAGTAATCACAGCTCCACCAATCACAGCTCCTCAAGTCATATCACATTATACCACACCAACTTGCTCCACAAAATACTCCCAATCAATCTCATTCCCACTAGGCATTTATTTTTACATCATCCACCACACTTCTTCCCATTCCACATATGTGCACCCTATAATTCCTTTTCAGATCATAATTCTTTACAACACCACAAGTTATCACTCCCTAAACTTAGTATCACAACACTGCATTATGCACTCTCATATACAGACACCCCACAGTTATTCAAGAACTACATAACAGACCAATTCAGGACTAAACACATATGCTCTCATTCCTACTCCAAAACACAATACTTTCTTCCTCACCAAACTCCAACATCTGTATAACCATTTTAATCAACAACAGCAGCAAAACCAACCATCTTTTAATGCTAAATATTAATATTAGAAGTATCAAAATAAAACATAGCTAACTCAGAAGTTCTCAATATCATTAGACAAGACAGACCACTTAGTAAGGAGGTGGAACTGCCTTACTGTACAAGTCAAACTTAACTGTCCCCCTCCCCCAATAATTCAACTTCCCCCTAAAAAGGTCATCACTACAATTATGATCTATATTCCACCTGGTAATACACCTGCTAGCCTTGAAGACTTCTTATCCTGGTGTTCTTCCACATACTCACAAGAAACCCTTATTCTGGTCTAGATTGGTTCACCTGTATATCAGAACCACCAAGTAATCTAATAAATCTCCAATTCCAACTAGATGTGATCCACACAGGCAGTCTCCCAGACACCTTAAGTGATCACAACATAATATACTTTATACATAGTAGAACAAGCTTATGCAAAACCATTAACTATATATATCCACTAGGGTCCTCAACACTTTACTCTGTAACTGTGACTGGACCCCTAAAACCCTCCCACTTGACCAGGCTGTAGCATATTTCAACAAAACATTTCTACAACACCTAGACATTGTCGCTCCATTGCACAAAATCAAGGGGAGAACCTCTACAAACCCCTGGCTCACTAAAGAAAAACAAAACCTCAAGTCCAGAAGAGAAACTGCTTGGCTTTCATAGGTTCATAGGTAGGTTCATAGGGATTAGTACTAGGCTAACTGCCGAGCATTTTAAGCCTAGCCAATTATCCCTTATGAGACTCAAACCCAAACCTGCACCTTGTGTGTGTTTGTACACCTCTGAGCCTAGGCCACCCTCCTACCAAAAAAAAAAACTAAAAAACAAAAAACAACAAAGTAAAAAGAACGCAGGTGAAAAAAAAAAAATGCCTTAGGCAGGACAAAAAATCCTACTACACAACATTACAAACTAAATACCAACACAACCTGCAAAAATTTTGGAAAAATGTAAACTAGCTACTAAATTCCACCCAAAAGGCTACCCCCAAACCAACCACCCCTGACACTAAAGTTCCCATCGAAACACAATTCAACTCCCACTTTGTGAACTCAATTCTATCCTTAGTATCACAGGACAGTTCCTTCCTCACTACCCCCCCCCCCCAACACAAATAACACTAATACAAGCTTTACCCACAAAACAGTTTCCACCACGTCAATCAAAATCATGCTCTCCAAACTAAAAACCTCATCAATAGCAGCCGACCTACTCCCCAGCTATTTCTTGAAACTTACACCAGATGCTATTGCTATCCCAGTCTCCACTCTCAACAGATCAATTGTTGAAGACTATGTGCCCAAACTCTGGAAAATATCCTATGTTACACCCATACATAAAGGCGGGACCTCCATTGAACTTAATAACTACAGACCCATTGCTTTACTCTCCCCCATGGCCAAAATCCTAGTAAAATGCATCCATACCCAGATGCTAAACTATCTCCTAGACAGCAGCATCCTGTCACCTACTCAGCATGGTTTCAGACCTGCCCATAGTACCACTACAGCCCTCCTCTGCTTCACAGACACAGTAAACCGTCTCAAAAATGAAGGCATACAAGTGTCAACTCTTTTTTTGGATATGTCCAAAGCATTTGACACAGCCTCACACCAAATTCTGCTAAACAAACTAAACCAATATCATCTATCAAATTCCACTCTTACCTGGTTCCAAAGCTACTTAACTGACAGGTACCAAGATGTGAAATGGGAAAGTTCTCTCTCCTCAGCTGCCCATAACTATAGGAGTCCCATAGGGTTCTATCTTAGGACCACTACTATTCACAGTTTTCACAAATGACCTCCATACCTCCACACAGCATGCATCTATACCTCCTGCAGACAACTCAACTAGCATTCTCTGACATTGAAAACTACCTTACCAAAGCCCAACCTATCATCAATCCAAAGAAAACTCAGCTTATAATTATAACCAGTTCTAACAAAAACACTAACAGTCAATTCACTATCTACTCCACAAATGCTACTCCAATTGCTCCAGTGGCACAGGCTAAACTATTGGGAATAACCATAGACTCCCACCTAAAATTTGATAGTCATCTCAACTTAACTATTGAAAAAGTACATGCCAAACTGGGGTCACTCAAACCATTTCTTACCAACAACACAAGATCAGCCATTGCTACTTTTCCAACTTCCTACTCTATGCATCTCCCATTCTGACTAATCTCAACAAAACTGAACTAAGCAAAATGGAAGCCTGCTATAACAGAATTGCCGCTTTGCTGCAAATTGCTCATATAGAACTCATCACTGTACTGCTTTGAGACAGCTCCACTGGCTTGAACTGCCCAACCTCCTAACCTACAATCAGCTCTGCCTCTGTCATTGTATCTATTACCTCCCCAATAAGTGTCCTGCCCTCAAAAACCTAGTACAACATCACTCAGCCAAAAGGCCTCTTAGATCATCAAGCAAACTACTACTAGAAGTCACCAACAGCTACAATAGCTTTGGAGATGCACTATATAGTAGTTCAGTGGCTAAAAATGGAACTCTGTCCCTACTAGCATTCAAAACACATCATCCAAAGCCTCCTTTAAATACCTCATCAGGCAACATCTCAAGGAAAGTTGGCAGTGCCATGATTGCTCCCCAGGCTAGTAAAAGCGGATAACACATACTTACAAAATCTAGAGCATTTGATAATAGTTTTCAATCTTACTCACAAACACTGGCTAATCTACAATGTATGTAATGTACCTGTGTACTATGTATGTATTCTACCTATGTTCCAAATTTCAGCTGTACACCACAAATCTATTAATTACCTTTATTTTTAAAATTAATATTTTTTCGTTTGTTCTCTCCACTGTAACTGTTTATGTGAAAACATGTCTCCTGTAATTAGTGTGTATACTGATCATGTCTAAATAACTAAATGTTTCTGTAATTTTTCTTTGTGGAGCTTTTCTCCCTGGGCCTTTGCTGAAAAAGGGCCTTTTCGGCTCAGTCAGACAACCCCGGTTAACAAATGTAAAATAAATAAATAAATTTAGATATGTTACCAATACATTTAACTCTGTACGAATTGCAGGAGTCATTACTGAGCACATTGCGGGTGCTACAAAGAGCACTTCTGGCTGACATCAAACAACAGTATTAATTTCAGGAATTTTTATCATACTTTGACTTAGGAATGGGTTCCATTCCTGTCATGCTAACAGAAACCCAAAAGACTTAGAGAAATTAAGAAAAAAATAAAATGCAGGTTGTTCTTAAAAAAAATGCTTTATTCATCGATGGTCAAGTGCTGTAGCCATGAGAAATGGATTTTTTATGATCTGATTAGGTTGGTCTATCTGATAGGATGAAAGCCATGGCATGCAATTGGGGAGTTAGTTTTACTAAATTTGAATATTACGGATTAGTGACCAATTAAATTCTAAGACTTTCCACCTGGAATCCAACCCCGTGTTAGTGGGGGATGAGTTTTAAATATATCCAAATGTTTTAACAGCTTATTTAATTCAGCCTGAACAACAAGGTTACCAGTGTGTAAAAGTAAACTGTTTCACCTGAGCTGCTTCTTCAGATCCCATCTTTAACAACATACATTCTGTGATAAAATCAGATTATATAGTATGAGTCATCAATATAAAAGGAGTAATAATGAGTCTTTCAGTAGGTACTCTTAAGTGAACTTACTCTTACTGCAAAATAATGACCAGCGTTCAGATGACTGCACAGTAACCTGCATCTCTGAAACGGTCACATAAATCACTAAAACAGCTCTTCTGAAGCCCCCAGACCTAACACATACCACCCTCCTACCCTGAATGAGATTTACAAATAAAATATAAAATTTAAATACTAAAATAATAAGTGTTCCCCCACTTCCACCACCACCACTCATTAATACCCAGACAGTAAATGGACTCTCACAATAGATCTTCTGCTGTGCTTGGAAATGCATCATTGAAGAGAGTTATGGGTTTCAATCCCTTGAAGTCAGTCTTTCTTTTGTGTTGGGATGGTGTAATGATTAAGGTGCTTTCCTCACAGACAGAACATACAGAGTATGATTCTCACCTTTGAAAGGGAAATTGGCTGGGCATAAAATGGCCTACAACGGCAGTTAGCCTAGTACTTACCCACAAACCATCTTTTTAGTGATAATGAGGAGAGCATTGAGGGGGGCATCATAAAACAGCCCCTTCCTATCCTCATGTAACACAAAGAACAGATAATAATGAATGTATATATACAAAATAACACAGCTTAAGTTTTGGCATTTATATTATTCCTTTTTCTGCAAAGCATTGTAAGTAGCTAATGAAGTTATGACTGAGAAAGTTAAGCGACAAAATTAAAATATAAATTGGTATATAACTGCATTGAAGATCTATATAAACATATGCAGACAAAGTGTATCATGTTAAATGCCAACAGTATACAAAACTGTAGAGCAGTATTCCTGTAACACTATAAAAATCCAGTGGTTCTAATAACGACCTCATCACACGATAGACATGATGAGACCTGAGTCATCCACACTTTCAAATTGTAATACTATATATTTAATGGGGGGGGGGGGGGGGGCACTTCATTTCAGTAGGACTAAACTGACTGAAACACATTGGATTGCAAATGTCTGTCTGAAGCCATTTTGACTGAAGTTATAGTTCTGTGAAATTCCTACTGAATAAAGTAATATTGACAAAAAACTGATTGCAAGAATCCTCATGTGAAATGTAATGACAATGCATAACAAATGTAAAACATTTATACAATGAGCAAGCCTCACTCCTACCCCTTGATACTCGGAGTACCACTGAGATTTTAGAACACTGGAGAAGAAGGTATACTTGTAGCTTTATCTTTGCTATCTCAGTGCAATGTCAGAGACTTTATATATCTGTAGGCAGACATATGGTGGTGAACACCTCACAGTGCCTTTCAAGGGTGGTTTGTCTATCTGCAATAATATTGTCCCAGATATTAACTGAGTTTGTATGCAAGCAAGTATGCCATCACTTCTCACCCTTGTATATTGTTGCAGTTCGAGCTGTTAGGAAATTCACTGGTGGGTGACTTTAGGTAAATGAGCTTATCGCAAATACACATCTATCAAATTTGCTTCATTTGAATACAAGGGGGAACTCAATAAAGCCTACACAGATTTATTTTTCATGTACGCATAGTGGCATGGAGCTTACATGGAAGTAAGCAGCCATGCGATCTAGTAAACGGAGCTGAGAGGCGTGCACGAGTGTACGAACACAGAAGTGTCTGTGGCATGCAAATCACCTCATAAGCAGGTAAGTTGCATGCGAATGAGGGTGTTGGAGTTATCCATCATGCTGATAGGCAGTCCTGCAGACCCCGTGTTGTTATCTGAAGTGTATATGGAAAAATTCCTTGTACATGAAATAAAAAAGTGAACAGGGTCTGCAAAAGCCCAGTTAGAAGGACAGAAATAGCATAGCAGACACAGGTATGTACAAAACTATGCCCTGTGTGTCCAAAAAGTAATGGAAAATAATTTAAAATAAATATTTTTTTAATACTCCTGTTATGTTTGCAAGGCACACAACAGTACGCAAACATGCCGTTATGTAAAAAAAATGTTTATAAGTGTAAAAACGAAAAAAATAAAATATGTGAGAATAATGCACTATAGGGCCTTGCATGGAGTATGTACAATGGTAGATTTCTGTGGTTACTAAGGAGGCAGGGTCTGTAATACTGTAGTTTCGTGGTTGTGTGCATGGATCTGTATACAAATGAGGTGGAGTTACTGAATAGCAAAATGGGTATCCCTGTCTGCAGATCACATCCGTGTAGCCCTAGCACCGTGTCGCTGTCCACAGAACAGGTAGCTAACATCAAAAGGGGGTGTGTCTGTATTTCTTTAAGTACATTGGAGCTCAGCGGAGCCTGCTTGTGTACTGCGCTGCTGAGCTGAGCGGGGGGTGTGTCCAGTGGCTGCTAAGCTTTGTTTAACTTTGGGGTGTGTGTTTTAGCTAGTTTGAGTGCATTTGCATGGTGCTCCGCTGTGCTGAGCATGCCCATCTATGGGGGTGTGTCCACTGAGTGCTGAGCATTGTTTGTATCTGCAGCACGGGTTTGCACTCTCCACTGCAGTGCTTAATAGGGAAGGCTGTAAAAAAAAAAGAAAATTGCCTGGGAAAGCCAATCATATATAAATTACTGATGACCCCTGTACCACTTAAATTGAGCCATTAAAACACTGAAAATGATGTACTTGGCAGGTGGAATGCATCACAGGTAGCCAATCACACAGGCTGCACCTACAGTGGAGCACTATAAAGGCTGCATATACCCAACAATCTAATTTCACCCCCACACTCTGCACCAGTGGAGTACAAATGTGGGAATTTTAACTAAAGCAATGCTTGGGGCTGCTGCATTTCTGCTACATGCGTATGTGTTAGATGCTGAGGTCAATGCTAATGCTGCTGCTGACCATAGGCCTAGACTGAGAAGGAGAAGAGTGTTCAGGCCCAGGGTAACCTTCCAGGAGTTACATGAGCTGGGCATTGTAGAGTGCTACAGGGTGGATAGGAACCTACTACAAGTACTCACTTGGCTGTGCCACCCTCATCTCAGACCCAAGAAGGGAACCCATCCCAGTGGAAACAAAGTTATGTGTAGCCCTTAGGATACTATCTACAGGTACTTTCCGAAGACCAACTGGGGACATGATGGGGGTCTCACCGGCATCAGCATCCAGGGTGCTCCACCACTTCCTGGATGCCATGCTAATGTATGTTAGTGAGCACATTTATTTACCCTGCACTCCTGAAGAGAGGGCTAGCAATATGCATCTCTTCTACCATGTAGCACACTACCCTGAGGTACTGAGTGCCATAGACTGCATTCATGCACATACCAAAGCACCATCCAGTGAGGAGAGTAGAATCTATGTCAACTGCAAAGAGTATCACTTCATCAGCTGCCAGGTTGTGTGTATTGCCCAGGGCATTATCATGAATGTGCGTGCTGGCAGGCCTGGCAGTTATCATGACTCCCATATCTGGCATGCATCACAGCTGTTCCAGATGTTTGCCAGGGGGGACATCCCATATGGCCATCTACTGGGGGATGCTCGCTACACACTGGAGCCATGGATAATGGCACCCATCAGAAATGCATATGCACCCACTGAAGAACACCATAATGAGGCACACGCACAAACTAGGAACATCGTATAGCATGTGTTTGGGCTGCTCAAGTCACAGTTCCGGTGCCTAGATACATCTGGTGAAGCCCTGCAGTACTCTCCAGTCACATGTGCACAGATGTTCACAGTATGTGTCATGCTACACAATATAATCCTGCGGAAACAGTTGTGGCAGGATCATCTGACGGAAGGGATACACAGCTCCCCCCACCAGTGCCTAGGTCTCCACAGTCACACCCACAGGGGGACTCAGAGGAGGAACACCCTGAGGCTGTCCCTGTAGGCAGACATAGGCATGCCCAGTATACACTGGCCTTGGCCAAGAGACAACTTATAGCACATGCACTGACAACCTAGGGTCCTAGGGACTGACACCTTATTCCGACTCACATATATAGTACAAAGGATGCTAGCCAGACCACACAACCTGTACCTAACCATGTATTGGCTGTGTACTGCATGCATCAGAGAGAGTCAGCCATGAAGCAAAGTCTCCCAACCTCTGCATTTGCAAGATAAGTCATTATCCTATACAACAAATGTACCGGGTACTAGACTATGGTAGCATATGTATGGACCTGCTGCATGTATGCAGGGGAATAGACTGGGATACTGGACTACTTGCAGGGAACTAACAGCTACTTGGGACAACAGGTACTCTGTCTAATACTGGGTGCCCCATAATATGCATTAGGCCACATGGCTGGAAACTCCACTGCATTATGCAAGGGAAATGCCAAATAGTGGGATCATAGGACAGACGCACAACTGTCAATGTCAGAGTCCCCTACCCCAACACATCAGTGTTCCCATACAACTGCAGTAACAGTATGTTTGCAAAGATATATCAGCAGACCACACAATTCCAGGGCTGTCACAAAGAACGTGGCCACATGTTGTATTTTCCACAAAACACAGGGGTCACAGCAGGGGTCACAGTGTATGTCTGTATGCTGCTGAGAGTGTGAGGAATTAAACCTCACGTTCTGAAGGCTGGTGTGGCTCACTGGACTAAGGACATTAACATGGTTGATGGTTCAAAGCTGACTGCACCTACAACTTTTGCATGAGTTACTTGTATTGTAGGAGTCCCACAGACTGCCATAACACCATAACCTGTTGCTGCAAGGAAGCTGGATATAGCCAGTGAAAATGAGGGGACAAAGTTCCAAACCTGCAGACATTATACATGCCCTGAGTAACCTAGAAGGTGGCTAGTATAATAGCAGGTTGCAACAGATCAGCTCAGCCGCAGTATGTAAAGGCCATCACTTAATTGTGTCAGTACTTACAATTCACTGGACTGCATTTTATGGTATATTACCGGAAAAACACAACTGTATGAGGAACAGTGTAGACGTACGGGGTGGAATGCTGGGCATTCTGCAAAATCATGTACAGTGAGAGGTATGAAGACTGTCGCCCTGTGTGTGGTGTTATATCATGTACCCCAGTCACATCATACCTCACAACCTCTTAAAGCAGGGAATCTGATCAGAGCCATAAACAATAGTGGGACAAAGGTTCATAGGTAGATACTAGGCAATCTGCCCTAGGGCATTTATAAGCCTAGCCAGAGTGTATTTGGCTTCCGCCTCCCTATTAGATTAGCCTATTGTGCCTCTGTAAAGTAGGTCACAGAAGGTACCCTTTTAAGATTAGTTTACTGTGCCTCTGTCTAGCAGGGACACAGAAGAGATCCCAGGGGTGAATTTGCGATTTCCCATCCACGCGTCCAGATTTCGCTTGAAGAGGGTCAGCGAGGGGCTATGTCTAACATGAATTGGGATTCTACTCCAGAGTGAGGAGAGCCTCTGGGAAATAAATCTGTCCCTCCAGCATGTCGTATTTATTTCTGTGCTGAGGTTTAGGTCCCTGGATCGTGTAGCCCTAAGGGACTTGGATTTTTTGAGGTGGAGCATGTCCATTAATTCTGGGTTTGACATGGCTTTGTATGTCAGGCATAGATTGCCTCTGAGTAGGTGGTAAGCAACTGAGTAGAGCTGGAGTTTCTTTAGTCGAGCTGCATAGGACATCTGTTTGTAGCCCATGATCCTCTTGGTGAGGTACTTTTGGGGTCTCTCCAGTTGCTGCAGGTGTCGGGTAAGGTACATCCCAAAAGGGGCATTGTATTCAATTATGGGCCTGATGAGTGACGAGTAGAGGGGCACAATGACCTCTCTCGGTCTAGATGCGAACCCTTTCATGATAAGGTGGGCTATATAGAAGATCTTTCTAACCACTTTGGCAACATGTTTATCAAATGAGAGATTACTATCTACGTTGGTCCCCAAATCTCTAATTACTTCTTCCGTACTTAATGGATTACCACCTATGTGGTAATTTGTGGGCACATTGTTTTTCCCAAAGGGGATGACTATGCACTTTTTAGCATTTAGCTTGAGGCCGTGGCTCTGGCACCAAGCATCTGTCTCTGTGGAGGATGTTTGTGTCAGCTGGAGATTTGATTATGGCCCCCAGTTTGCAGTCATCTGCGAACTTTGTCAGCCATAATCCCCCCGTGTTAGCCTGAACCTCAGAGAAGTATATACCGAACAAGAGAGGTCCCAAAACTGAGTCCTGTGGGATGCCACTTGTAACTGGTTTGGATTCGGACATGGCACCTGTGATTCTGACCATGTGGGTTCTATCTCTGAGCCAGTTTGCAACCCATCTTGTGATATAGGGGTTGATATTTAAGCTGGTAAGCTTATTTATGATACCCGAGTGGGGTATTGTGTCAAAGGCTTTTGCGAGGTCCAGGTAGGCTGTGTGGACTACCTTGCCCTCATCTATGGCTTTGGTAACTGTTTCAAAGAAATCAACTAGGTTTAAGAGGCAAGATCTGCCCTTAACAAAGCCAAATTGGGTAGGGTCCAGTGTCTGGAGGCTCCCAATGTCTTTGTTTATGAGTTCCATGATAATACACTCCATAGCTTTACAGACCAGACTTGTCAGGCTTATGGGGCAATAGTTTACGGGGTCCATTGTGGCACCACCTTTGTGGAGTGGGATCACTGTAGCTGTACACCATTCTTTGGGTACATATCCTGTAGTAAGGTTAAGTTTGAACAGTGACTTAATGTGAGGGTTCAGTTCTTCTTGGAGCTCGTGTAAGACACAGCCTGGGACACCGTCCGGTCCCATAGATGCTGTGTTTTTTGCTTTGGAGAGGGTAGCTTTCACCTATGCATCTGTGATGTCAGGGAGGTTACATTCAGTTGGGATAGGCATTTGCTCCTTTGGGGGGGGAGAAGTTTGCGCTGAATCTGTCTGCCAGGATGTTGGCTATGTCTGTAGGTTCGGTATATTTAGTACCATTATGCAACAATTCAGAGCATATCTGGGAGTTTCCACCCATGTTCCTGACATAACTAAAGAAGGCCTTGTGATTATCTTTAGTGTCTAGGGCAATTTTTCTTTTGAAGCTGGCCTTTGATGATTTTATGAGGGATCAAAGTTTCTTGCTAATACTGATCAGAGATGCCTTCCCTTTTTGGGATTTTGCTCTGTCATGTAGTAGCTTCCTCCTTCTGTTGTATAGCTTATTTATGTCTGGGGTCCACCAGACCGGTCTCCTGTTTTTGGAGGAGTGAGTCTTGGTTTTATTTGGGATAGCACAGTCCATGCATTCCTGCAGGTGCTCATAGAATGCATTTGTAAAGGATTCTGCAGATTGGGCTGTATTATCCTCTGGCCCAGGGTCTTTGAAGGATTCCACCTCAGTCTTGAGAAGTGCAAAGTTGGCTTTTGAGAAACTCTTTACAGTGATTTCCTTGGCTGGGGGTGGGGATGGGATATGGATGTCCAGGGAAATTTGTTTATGGTCTGATCTTACCAATGAGGGATTTACCTCTGGTGTGGAACATAGAGTCCCCATGTTGGTGATGACCAGGTCCAATATGTTGTTCCCTCTTGTGGGAGTGGTGACCAGTTGTTCCATTGCGTTAGAGTTTATAAAGTCAAGGAACTGTTGGGCGAGGGTGTTTGGGCTTGAGTAGTTTTCCCAGTCAATGCTTGGGTAGTTGAAGTCACCCAATAATATAGTGTTTGGAGAGACCTTCATATTCTCCAGTGTTCTCAGGAATGCCAAGTGGGCTTCCTGTAATAGGGAGGGTGTTCTGTAGCAGGCTACAAACTGAAAAGCAGTTTTGCCCGCTGTTAGTTGCACATGGATGGTTTCCGATGCTTCATGCAGTGCCACTAACCTGGAGGTGTAGGTATCTTTGATGAATATAGATACTCCCCCTCCTTTTGTGCTTCGGTCTGAGTTTTGGGGCTGAAACGCATGGTATGAGTTATAACCTGGTAGTGCTGGGGTGCTCTCAGGAGCTGTGAACCAGTTTTCTGTTACTGCACAGACATCGATTTTCTCCATACTGAGGAGAGCCTCGAGTGCATGCATCTTGAGGTTTAGACTTCTGGCATTGAGTAGCATTACCTTTAGTTTTTTTATCCTTGGGTTGTCTATGGAGGTGGGTTTCTCCTTTGAGCCTTACCTAAAAAAGGCACTATGGGGGTGGCAAGAGCCTTGGCCAGTATACGAAAGCCTAAGGGTGACAGTTAAGCCTAAGACATAAGGAGAAGGATTAACTATTGGCCAGATAAATGTGAAAAGTTGATAGAATAACAGAACTTGTATTAGCATGAATCTCCTGATGTGTATGGAGTCAGTAACTCAAATGTCTTTCATCATTTCCTGACATCAGTCTATAATGTTTTGCCCCTAATTTGCCAGAAAATCACAATGCTATGTAAAATGTACCGAAAATATGATGCAAAACTCTATGCATTCCATTAAAATCTGTACAGTTGATAGGTATTGGTCACGTATTACATTCAGCAAACAGCCAAGGAATGCATCAGACAAAATATCAGGAAGGTGCTAGACTGTGGAAACAGGTCCAGCAGCCAATTGGCTGCAGCATACAAAATCCTAGATTGGAGTACAGGTAGGTCTGACCTGGAGTCACCTTGTAAGTACTGACAGTCACACTGGGCATAGACTGACATAGACTCTCCACATATATCTTCATAACACAGTTACATAACGTACACACACAGCAACAGTTAAGATGACATTCCCATTTTATATATATTTATATATATATATATATATATATATATATATATATATATATATATATATATATATATACACATATGTATATGTGTGATGGATGTATGAATGTCCCCACTTACACACAGAATGCTGGGGTTATCTGCACCTACATTTCACAACAGTTGTCTGATGGTAACAGACCAAGACCACGAAAGGACATAATCCACTCACCCCAGAACCCTGTACCTGTGGAATGTCACCCTGTAGACAAACAATGGTGTGTAGGTGGTGTAATGTCGAATGGTTGCAGTGCTGGACTTGGAAAGGCCATATTATCACTGGCCAATTGTCCACCTACAAAACTGCACCTGGCCAGACATGGCGATACTGGTAACTGTACGCACATAGCAGGGGTAATAACACGTAGGCCACTCCTGGAACACAAGATACAAGAACAGCATCAAGCAGCTGCACTCTGTAGGCCACACATCCTGTGTAATACAAGCCCACTTTGCATAGTCCAGAAGTACTGTGGGTGCATCCACATATACAACAGATGTAACCTGTGGCATGTGCAATAAGTACTGTGAGCTATAGTGTGTAATAGTAGGTAGGTAGGGGGTTGTAATCTCACATCAGCCACCTTGTGCATGTATAGATATTTCCCCTACAGCAGTACAGATATGCCCATGTGGCCTATGTCTGTGTGTCAGTTATTAATTTTATGGCCCTGTAACTAGCATCTTCTTCAACATTGGCCTCCCTTACAACACCTGCTGATGTCATCCACCGTAACAGCACTGGCTGACAATCTAATATCAGGTAAGCTCATGCAATAAGTACATCATGCTATTGGGTGTACTACTGGATAGGAAGGGGTTTTAATCTCACAACGGGCAACACTGTGTGTGTGTGTGTGTGTGTGTGTGTGTGTGTGTGTGTGTGTGTGTGTGTGTGTGTGTGTGTGTGTGTGTGTGTGTACAAATATATTCCCTTGGAAATAACCCAAGCAGCATATTATATGGAACACAACAATAAATAACATAACAGTCAGTATATTAACAACATGCCAGTAACAGTTACGGCATAAGGCCTACAACATAGGTAATTCAACAATATTTGTTAATATGCAACCATTATAATGCATAACAATAGTAAAACGCATGCCCCAAAATAAAGTTTAATGTAACAACAGATGTTAATAGTAAACCATAATCAATGGATAACAATTATAAATAAATGAAAATAAGGGGTGGAGAGAGAGAAATTAAACAGTGTATTTCATGGAGAACAGCACTGCTATCTACTCTACAGGTCTGTCCTTTTTTATGTTTACAAGTGGACTGTAGCTGCTGTAGCATGTATATACCTCTGGAGT
Organism: Protopterus annectens; assembly: GCF_019279795.1. Classification (NCBI taxonomy): domain Eukaryota; kingdom Metazoa; phylum Chordata; order Ceratodontiformes; family Protopteridae; genus Protopterus; species Protopterus annectens. The sequence continues at coordinate 31,558,784 of NC_056732.1, forward strand.
TATCCAAAGGCAGTATGGGACAAACTGTAACAACTGCAGGTAGTAAACTACATACACAGAACACCTGCACATCAGGTGGACCTATATAACTAACAAGGTGTGCTGTGGGCTGATGTAGTGACACATTCCTGGTTAGATATTCATGTCCATGATAAATGCTTGACAGAGGGATTACACACTACTAATTACATTCCGTAACAGCGTGACACTTGAGAGACATGTATATATACGGCACAAAAACTGTACTACTATCATACCTTACTTGACAGGCATGTGGATAGAACCCAATAGCAGTGACTGCTTAGGACATCTGCATAGAATGTATTAACTGGCTACAGCAACCTTTAACAGACACTCCAGGCATACAGCCATACCAATGATTACACATTTTATTTATTTTATTTTTATTAGCATTATATTTACTTTCTTTATTTTATGCTGCATATTCACATACCAAGTAATGATTTTAACAGTCTGAGACATCTAAGCACACAATTATTGACCCAGACTATGGCCTAACTCACCCATTTTCCTGTAGCTCCTGTGGAGAGAAAATCTTTAACCATTTTGTTACTGCTACTGTAATATATAGTGCTACAGAGCACTGGATTCAAACCCTGGTCTGTGTATGGCAAAATGTACTTCAAACAGAGCATTTAACAAACTGAGCTACTGAGTCACTGCTGCTTCTTTGCTGACTGATATTCGCCTAGAGCTCACCTGGAACCAGTATATGACCTAGTATTAGTAGTGCAGTTGTATACTAGACTTCAGTGACAGCTGAACACACAGGTATGAAATTCAAGCATGACACAATTACTAGGTAACCTATACATTACTGCATAGAATGCAGGTGTACACAATATATTGTTAGTGGGTTGAAATATCTGGGACGTCTACAAACCATATCAGATTATTGGGTTGGCTTCCTCACCCATATACATTTGCAGACAGAATGTTTGCGGTTTATAGCTATTACACTGTTATACTTGCCTACAGTACTGTACCTCAGAGCCTGAATGCATATAATTGAAATGCATTGGTTAAAACAAGACCATCCTGATATGCACAATATACCTTGGGTGTTATTGTTATTGCTACATGTGTTACTGCAGAACAGGTATAATAATTCATTTCTTGTAAAACAGCTCTGAATATACACTTATTGCACAACACTCTTTATTAGATATACCTTGAGGCAAACACTGGTATTGATTTATGTTTTTATTGTAGAACAGTTGTCATAATGGATTTCATAAAAAACAGCCCTAATTCCACACATATTGCACAACACAGCTTTTTTAGATGTACCTTCATGCAGTTACAGGTATAGTTTCATGTTTTTATTGCACAGCAGTTGTAATGCAGGTGTTGCAATTCACTTGTGATTCCACAGTTATTGCAGTAGAAACTTTATTTCATTCACTTTAGCAAAGTTAATACTTTACTCTTCCCTGCTTAGTGGACTACAGTTAGCAATAGTCACTTATTGCAGTACAGGTCTACATCCAGATTCATTGCAATACAATCTTTACTGTATATACCGATTGGCAGGTAATGCTTTACACTTTCTTGCTTATCTGACTATAGATTGCAAAATGGTACTCACCAGGCTCATGGCACAACCTAGCCAAGTGCCAGGCATGCTCCTCAACTTTACCAGCCCTCTCGTCTGCAGCTATTGGGGGAGAAGACCACCATTATGCATAGCAGTTTAGCAGACATTCGGTTTATATATTAGTGGTACACAGGTTAATGTACTTACATACACGTGGGACATCCCCTGCCCTTATGTCATCTCAGGTCATAATAGTGGTGAGGCACTGCTCACCTGTGCAGGGCATACCAGTTGCACTGGTGAGGTCCCTTGCCAGCTGGTCCTAGGCCTCTGCCTTGCACTCTGAGCCCTGGTAACCTCTCTGCAGTAGGCAGCCTTCATAGTTTTTAATAAGGAGTCTGACCATGACCCTGGACTCCTGAATGCCCTAATGCTGTGCCTGAAAGCGCAAACCTTCTCCAATGCCTACCATAGTGTATCTCTCAGTGAAAGCACTCCAATGGATTATCCTGTATTTCTGCCAGTTGATCTTAATATAGCCTGTTTTTCCACCTTTAGACTCCATTGGGCAATTTTTAGAAATGTGGCATGTCACTTGGCACTGCACAAACCAGTTTAGCTGAGCTGAGCAGTGCTTAAACTGGCAACAGTTAGCAATGCTTAGCAGTGTGGAAACCAGCTAAGCACAGACAAGCAATGCCAAGCACTGCCAAGCAGTGCATAAACACAGATTGTTTAAGCTGTGCTTAGCAGGTTAGGATTGAAAATAAATGCTTAATTTCCCTTACATGTATTCATGCATAACCTGCATAGAAGGTTATAACTTTAACCACCTAGCTATGTAGATATTTGGAATGCTGCTATACCTTTACATATACTTCGGACCTAACTTTAAGCACTGCTAAGCACCATGCCATGCCATGCAAACCTGCTAAGCTATGCTTAAACTTGACCTTTGAATCACAAATCAAATGCAAAATCTGAATATATTCTTGTAAGGAAGCAGGGACAACAATTTTAGGACCTTTGAAAATAATGCCATCTTTCATCAAAAACTCATCTCTGTAAGGAAAGTAAGATTGCACTTCTGGTGGTACACTGGATTGCTTTGATGGCCACACAACACGGATATAGTGATTGAGCTTCTGCAAAATGGGATCAGTCATTGTATGGACTTGTAGCTTATCAAGTCTTGTGGTAGAAATATTATGCACTTCCATGACATCAAAGTCAAAATTCTCTGCTTGAAGCTGTTCTGTTGTATTTCTAGATGCTTTGGATAAGGTATCAGCCAGATAAAGAAGTCTGCCTTTTGTATAGACCTTTTTGAAAGTGTACTTTTGCAATTTGAGCATCATTCATTGTAATCTCCCTAGAGCTTAATGCATAGGCTTCTTCAAAATAGTAACTAGAGGTTGATGATCAGTTTCAATCTGGATATCTCAACCATAGATATAATTATGAAACTTGGAACATGCAAACACTATTGCCAAAAGTTCCTTCTCAATTTAAGCATATTGCATCTCAGTCCAAGTAAGTGTTTTAGATGCGTAAGTTACTGGCCTGCCTTTTTGAAGAATAACTGCACCTAAACCAAATTTTGAAGCATCACAAGGAAGAGTTATTGGTTTGTTGACATCATAATATCTTAATGTTCAAGGACTAGCATTTTTTTCTGCTTAAGAAAGCCAAATGCTATCTGGTGCTTGTCTAGCCATAACCAAGTAACATTTTTTCATGTGAGCTCTCTTAAAGGTGCTGACAACTCACTGAAATCTGGTATAAACTTACCTAAGCAATTGATCATACCAAGAAAACATTGTAGAGCTTGAACATTATCTGCTGCTGGCATCTCAAGGATGGCTGCTTGCTTGGACGGATCTGGTCTCAAGCCCATATTTGCAAACAAATGACCTACATATGTAACTTCTGGTAGTCTGAATTTGCACTTCAGAGAATTGAGCTTTAAGTTTACTTCACATGCTCTGTCTAGAACTCTCTTAAGATTTCTGTCATGCTCAACCTCACCATTGCCTCCGATCAAGATATCATCTACTATTATGGCACATGGATAGCTCCATTGTGCGCTGAAAGACTTCACTTGCAGAATTTATTCCAAATGTTATTCCTAGGAATCTATGTCATCCAAATGGGGTCCTGAATGTAGTCAGTAATGAGTTGCCATCAAGCATCACTTGCCAAAATGTACTCTTTGCATCCAAGACAGACAAAAACACTAGCATGGGATGAAGAGGTCTCTTCAACACCTTATTCAAATCTCTTGGGTCAGTACATGTTCTGATTTCATCTGAGCCTTTTTTATGAGCTGCTACCATGGACAACACCCATTAGGTAGGTTCTGTAACTGGACAAATTACACCTTGTTGCATCATTTTGTCCAACTCAGCTTTGACCTTATGCTGCAGGGCTATCAGAACTCTTCTTGCTGGTCTGACCACTGGACTGATTTCTGGGTCTAATTTCATGGAATACACAAATGGAAGTTTGCCCAACTTTTCATCAAAAACAGCATACTCATGAAAAATAGTGTTAATGAAGCTGGAACTGGGACATGTGCTTATTTGATGAACTTCTTTGGTAAAATAAAACAGATTCATTTTCAAACTGTCTCTGAGGCCCAGTAATGACTGCACAGGTCTTTGAACCACATAGAACAATAGGCTATAACAGTTCTTGGCCACATAACATGAAAGCACAACTGAGCCTTTGGTTTGAATTTCCTCACCTCCATAAGCTATACGTTTTGCACAGCTAGTCACATTTAATCGTTCACCAGCACTGACCCTTGCAAAAGTATCTGCAGACATGACATTGCACTTTGAACCAGTGTCTGCTTTAAGCTGTACTGCATCAATCTTTTCACCAATTACTGATACACCATCTACACAGAAAGCAGACTGCTGCAGGTCTATTTGATTAACTTGCTTTTTTGAATGACCCTTCTGTGTAACTGTGTGAGGCTTACTTGATTTACAAAATCTTTGAAAATGATTGCATTTCTTACACTTATGACATTGCTGACCAAATGCCATGCACTTTTCTCTTCTGGACTCATGGTTATCACCATAATTGTGACGGTTAACAATAAAGCTTGATTTAGGTTTTGCTGATTCGCTTTTATGCTGTACTAAGCAAAGTTGTTCTGCATGAGATATCCTTGGTTTTGCACTGAGCATGCTCCTTTAACTTAACTGTTCTTGGAATGTGCTTAGGCCTGCTTTTGCCCATGACATGTTGCATGCTGTTTGCATGAGCTCTGGAGCCAAGTGAAACGATGCTCTTATCACTAGTAAACATACTTGTGTGCCTTTCTGTAACATCATGGATTTGACATATCTCAATGGCTTTACTCAGTGTCAAATCACTGTCACGAAGCAAAATCTTTCTCACAGCGGCATTATTAATACCGCACATGAGTATGTCCTTTATTAACTCATCCTTTAAATCACCAAACCTACACATTTTAGGCTTGTTTCTCAGATCAGTAACGTAAGCTGCAAATGTTTCCCCTTGCTTTTGATCTCTCGTGTAAAACAAATATCTCTCTAGTCTAACATTAGTCTGAGGGTTACACATTTCTCTGAATTTGTAATTTAAACACTCGGGGTCTTCCCTTGCTTCAGCCTGCACAACAACATGACGAGGTTCTCCTTCACCTTCATACACTGTTGGTGCATAAACAGATGAATGCTCCCTTTCAATGGGTTCTGATGCTGCTAGGTTCAGCAAAATGAATGCCCTTGTATGTGCATCTTTATCAGAACAAGCTGCTTGTATAACTATATTGTACTCTTGCTCAAATATTCTCCAGTTCTCTGCCATGTTCTGATCAAACACAAGTGGTTGTGTCTTGCGAAATCCGTCTGCCATATTGATATACAGTATCTAAGTGAAATCTCTTGCAAATATGCACAAACATACACACTTGTACATAGACATATACATATGCTTGAAATTTATGCCAGTACTTGTAACAACATAACAAGCCTCTATGTAAGTGAATTTCATGAAATAATTTTCCTGGGCACTGCAACACTTTGAAATCTCTCTGCTGTAAAGCCACTTGTCTTGATATTATTTTTTTACCATACGAGCCATTTATCTTGTAAAGGCAAACGCTAAAGTCATTTATTAGCATTTTACTGTACAAACTTTTGTCTTGTAATTGCTTTAATGCCAAAGCCATTTATCAACATTTTAAGAAACATTTTGAACAACTGCACAGTGCGAATAAACTGAGCAATAAAAGCTGAGGGCATACTTCGAAGTAACTGTACTTTGCGAATACACTATCTTGAAGCAATGGCACTTTACGAATGAAATGTTTCAAAGTAATTGCAATTTGCGAATATGCTATCTTGAAGTAATGGCACTTAATGAATGAACTTCTTGAAGTAATTGCAGTTTGTGAATAAACTGTTTCAAGGTAATGGCACTTTGCGAATAAACTGTTTTCAAGTAATTGCAGTTTGCGAGCATATGAGCATTTGCAGTAAGAGTAGCGGGATCTATGTCCGAATCCAGACCAGTAACGAGTGGTATGCCTCAGGGCTCTGTCCTGGGGCCCCTCCTGTTTGGCATATACTTCTCAGAAGTACAGGCAAGCACGGAAGGGCTGTGGATGACTAAGTCTGCAGATGACTGCAAACTGGGTGCTATAATAGAGTCTCTGGCCGACAAGGAGATCCTCCAGAAGTGCCTAAATGAGACTGATGCATGGTGTCAAAGCCATGGTCTCAACCTAAATGCAAAAAATGCATAGTAATCCCCTTTGGAAAAAACAGAGTACCCGCAAACTACAACATAGGAGGTAATCCCCTGAAATTTGAAGAAGAAATAAGGGATCTAGGGACCCAAGTAGATAGTCAGCTTTCCTTTGATAACCATGTTGCCAAAGTGGTTAGAAAATCCTTCTATGTGACCCATCTAATCACGAAAGGGTTTGCATCAAGATCTAAGGATATAATGGTGCCCCTCTACTCTTCCCTCATCAGACCCATTATTGAGTACAATGCACCAATTGGAATGTACCTGGCTAGACATCTCCAGCAGCTGGAGAGACCACAGAGGTACCTAATCAAGAGGATTACTGGCCTCAAACAGTTGCCCTATGCAGCACGATTGAAAAAGCTAAGACTGTTCTCTGTTGCATACTGCTTTCTCAGAGGCGATCTCTGTCTAACGTACAGAGCCATGTCCAACCCAGAATTGTTGAACATGCTCCATCTTAGCAAAACCAAATCTACTCAAGCTACATGCTCTAGGGATATAAACCTTAACACAACAATGAATAGAACATGCTGGAGGGATAGATTCCCTTTTCAGAGACTTCCCTTACTATGGAACAGGGTCCCGATCTACATAAGACAGAGCCCCTCACTATCACTCTTCAAGAGGAACCTTGATGAGTGGATGGGTAACAGAAAGTTCACACCGGGGATCACACCAACAGCACTACTAGATAGGGGCCAAGGGTACTAGCTGCTAGTACAAGGGTCTAGGGAACTACTAAAGGGGCGGTGAGTACCGCACAACGTGGCTGGGCTAATATATGCCTTCGGGCAGATAGCCCAGTACCAACCTATGAACCTATGAACCTATATTGGGCAGAAGAAGTTCAGAGTGAGAAACACCTCAAAATAAGTGCACTTTGTGAATAGACAGTACACAGCACATTGGAATATCTCCAGAATGGCTGCACTTTGTGAAACAACTCTGTATAGTGTGAAAAGACAGTCTGTAATGGCGGCACTCTGTGAAAAGACACACCTAGGCACAAGTAACTTTTCAAAATGTCTTCACTTGACTGCACTTCACGAAATAGTTGCACTTTGCACACCAATAAACTCTTTGGAATAAATACACAGTAATAAGCACACACTGTAAGCACTTTTACACACTTTGAGATACTTTGAACTACTCTAGTTATGTTATTCGAGGCTTCAAGAAGAAGTAATAATCTGTACCAAACTCAGAAATTTGTCCAAAACACATGCAGTTGCCTTTGCTTTATTTATACTCAATGTGCCATTTTTTGCCATTTCGATTGTAGTTGTTTCACTCATTGAATCTCTTAATGTGCCTTTTATGACCTTTATGCCCTTGTGTTATATTTGTTTTGCTCATTTAATCTCTTTTCATGCCCATTATACTTTATTGTGCTTGTTTTAACTCTAAACATGTTCGTTTTACTTTAAACATGTCCGTTTATCTCTAAACGTTTGTTTTACTTTAAACATGCTCGTTTAACTCTAAACATGTTCATTTTACTTTAAACATGTTCGTTTAACTCTAAACATGCTCGTTTTACTTTAAACATGTTCGTTTAACTCTAAACATGCTCGTTTTACTTTAAACATGTTTGTTTTACTTTAAACATGTTCATTTTACTTTAAACATGCTTGCTTTACTTTAAACATGTTCATTTTATTTAAACATGCTCATTTTACTTTAAACATGCTCATTTTACAATTCTGAGGCAATTCTGAGCCCTTTACATACTTTTCTAATGCTCGTTTTTTTAATAAACATTTCTGTACTATCCATTTGCTTAAAAGCACGTTTTGTGCCCTTGTAATACCCTGTTTAACCTCTTCCAATAAATAAATCACTTGTGTGTTCTCTTTACCTTTAACTTGTCTCTGCCCCTTTTTCACTCTTAGTTCTTTTAGTTTGCCTTCGCCATTACCTCTGCACCTTGTGGCTCTAAAGGATAGTCTTTGCAATCCTAGTTCTTATACCATGTCACTCTCCAGGTCAGGATAAAACAGGTGAGCATTGTGGGTTCTTGTTCAAGCAGCTTTATTGTATGCAAACATCATAAATGAGGTTAAGTAACTTCAGCTTATAAACAGATTAGATGTCATGTGTAGGGATGATGACACTCTGGCTGCACCTTGCAAATGGCACTGAAGCTAACACGTGCTTGGTATTTATATGCACACACAGATCCTAGAAATGTGTCTTAAAGGTACAACACACCTGTTATTCTACAGAAAGTATTCTGTATGCTATATTTTTTCTCTCCCTGGTTTACCACAAAATGAAAAAGAACCTACTTCACAACTGACATAAAGATTATATACACACACACACACACACACACACACACACACACACACACACATATATATATATATATATATATATATATATATATATATATATATATATATATATATAATCTATGAGTGTACTTTAGAACAACAAAATGCCACTCACCCGAAATCCATATCACCGAGACGAAAACACCAACAGCAGTCCTGGAACCCCCGACTAACCACTCCAGGTAAGTAACTGCTCAGCCATCTGACACAAGCACATAAACGGAAGAAAACCAAACCTACCCATGTGGGGGGCTTCACCCCCACACCCCCCTTAATTAAATATGCCAACTCTGAGATTGCACTACCGTGGAGTAAGGGGTAAAGTTCAACAGGATCGCCAAGCAGTTACTTACCTGGAGTGGTTAGTCGGTGTTCAGGGATGTCGGTGTGTTGGTGCTGTTTGTCTTTTTGTCTCAGTGATATGGGTTTCAGGTAAGTGGTATTTTGCTGTTCTAAAGTAGAGACGCGCACGTGTGTGTGTGTGTGTGTGTGTGTGTGTGTGTGTGTGTGTGTGTGTGTGTGTGTGTGTGTGTGTGTGTGTGTGTGTATATATATATATATATATATATATATATATATATATATATATATATATATATATATATATATATATATATATATATACTGAGGGTAATGCTAGTCAATGCTAGAAGTTTAAATCTCAAAATGCACTCCTTCGAGGCACTCCTTAAAATGTAGAACATCGATATCTGTGCAGTGACTGAGACCTAGTTCAAGGGTCCAGAGAGCACCTCTGAATTACTACGCTATAACTCATACCACACTTTTCGGCCACCTAACCTGGACCGGAACACCAAAGGCGGAGGTGTGTCCATATTCATTAAGGCTATCCACACCTCCAGGCTAGTTGCTCAGCATAATGCTTCCGAGGTTATCCAAGTGCAACTAACTCCGGGCAAAACGGCAATCCAAATTGTAGCTTGCTGCAGATCCCCACCATAGCCCAGGATTCTCACTCCTCTTTTCTTGATATACTGGAAAATATTAGGGTTCAACCAAACACCCAAATAATGGACGATTTCAACTACTCCACCATTAACTGGAAAAACTACTCATGTACCAACTCCTTTGCTCAATGCTTCCTGGAATTCTTAAATTCCAATGCCCTGGATAAACCTATCCACACCTTCACCAGGGGCAACAACATCCTAGACCTAGTCATTACCAACATGAGTGACCGGTGTTCCACACCTGACGTCAACTCCTTGTTGGTCAGATCTGACCATAAGCAAATCACCGTAGATATCCACATCCCGTCCCCACCCCCCCATTAAGGAAACCACGGTAAAAAATTTCTCCAAAGCCAACTTCATGTTTCTTGAGACAGAAGTGGTGAACTTCATGACACCCATGCAGATGGACAATACAGTTACGACTGCTGAATCCTACACAAATGCACTCTATAAGCACTTACACGAGTGCATGGATCATGCTATCCCAAACAGAACCAAGACGCTATCCTCCAAAAAAGGAAGCCAATCTGGTGATCCCCTGCCATAAAAAAACTCTACAACAGAAGGAAGAAACTGTTGCAAAAGAGAGAAAAATTCCATGAGTGGAGGAGCTCCCTGGTCAGCCTTAGTAAGAAGCTGAGATCCCTTATAAGATCCTCCAAAGCTAGCTATGAAAACAAAATCACCACAGATTCTAGGGACAACAACAAAGCATTCTATAGCTGTGTCAAGAATCTCAATGGCAACACCCAGATCTGCTCTGAGTTACAGCACAACGGTATGAAAATTACAGAACCAACTGATATTGCCAACATCCTGGCAGATAGGTTCAGTGCTAACTTTACCCCCCTCTCACCCCCTAAAGGGACCATATCTATACAGGAAGAATGCAGAGTCCCTGTAATCACAACTATGCAGGTAAAAGCTGCACTCTCTAAAGCCAAAAACACAGCATCCATGGGACCAGACAACATCCCAGACTGCGTTTTACACAAACTTAAGAACGAACTGGCTCCCCACCTAAGCACCATGTTCAGTCATAGCCTCACGTCAGGCTTTGTGCCCACTGAATGGCGCACAACAATGTTTATCCCACTCCAAAAAGGGGGGGCCACCACTGATCCTGGGAACTATCGCCCTATTAGCCTGACGAGCCTAGTCTGTAAGGCCATGGAATGTATCATCATGGAGCTCATAAATAAAGCCATTGGTAACCTCCAAACACTGGACCCCACACAGTTCAGGTTTGTGAAACTCAGATCATGCATCCTGAACCTGATCGACTTCTTTGAGGCAGTCACCAAAGTCGTAGATGAGGGTAAGGTGATTCACACAGCCTATCTTGACCTCGCCAAGGCTTTCGACACCATCCCTCATTCTGGAATTATAGCTAAACTCACTAAACTAGGTATAAATCCCTATGTCACAAGATGGGTTGCCATCTGGCTCACTGACAGTACACACATTGTAAAAGTTGCAGACTCCAAGTCTGACTTCAAACCAGTGACAAGTGGAGTACCACTGGGTTCAGTCCTGGGACCTCTCCTGTGTGGTATCTACTTCTCTGAAGTACAGGCTAACACAGAAGGCCTTTGGCTAACAAAGTTCACAGATGATTGCAAACTAGAAGCCATAGTTGAGTCCCCAAATGATGTGGACATCCTACAGAAGGGCCTCACTGAGATAGATGCCTGGTGTCAGAGCCATGGCCTCAAGCTCAATGCCAAAAAGTGTGTTGTCATCCCCTTTGGTATAAACTCTGTACCCATGAACTACCACATAGGTGGCAGTCTACTTAACGCCAAATGTGTGATGAGACCTTAGGACCCAGGTGGACAGTAGTCTCTCCTTTAATAATCACATCGCCAGAGTCATCAGGAAATCCTTCTACATGGCACACCTCATCACAAAAGGGTTCTCATCCAGGAAAAAAGAGGTCATTGTTCACCTCTACTCGACACTCATTAGACCCATTATAGAGTACAATGCCCCTTTTGGAGTGAACCTCACAAGACATCTGCAGTAGCTGGAAAGGCCACAGAAGTACCTCACAAAAAGGATTACTGGCCTTAAACAGATGCCTTATACTGACCGTCTCAAAAAACCCCAGCTTTACACCATAGCATATCGCCTACTCCGAGGTGATCTCTGCCTAACATATAAAGCTGTGTCAAACTCAGAGCTGTTGGACATGCTACACCTAAAGAAATCCCAGTCCCTCTGAGCTACACTCTCTAGGGACCTAAACCTTGTGACCACAATAAACAGGCCATGCTGGAGGGATAGATTCCTATCTCAGAGATTTCCCATACTCTGGAACAAGCTACCCATCTATGTCAAGCAAAGTTCCTCATTAGCACTCTTCAAGAAAAATCTTGATGAGTGGATGGGAAATAGGAAATTCAAACCAGGGATCACTTCTCTGGCTCTGCTCGACAGGGACACAGGAAAATAACTTTCTTGGGTGGTGTAAGATAGGGAATCTTGTTTGCTAGGCTTACTTAGGCCCTTGTGCCTATAGTTTAGTACCTACCTATGAATCTAATATATATATATATATATATATATATATATATATATATATATATATATATATACAGTGCTTAAATATTTATATGTTCTGGAAACAAATCTCATGATCTTTGCTCCCTGGGCTTCCACTTAAAAGAGGTTTAACTAAATCCAATCTGACTTTCCCCGTAAACAAAGCAAAATAACAGAAAAATAAATAAAGGTCTGCCTTTTATTCCATCTGTAAATTGAGGATTACTACATTCAATCTGATTATGTTGATTTTTTTTTTGTCAGGATTAACAGAGCGTTAGGTTCAGAGATCATGACCTTTCGCTCCTCCTGGTTTTGCATTGTCTTTCTCAGAATTAGATGTATGCACATTTTGTGTAGAATAAATTAAATATGAACTTTTATATTAATGCAGTGAATACTGAGTGGATTCAGAAATGTACTACAATAAATGTCAAGAAACATAACATTTCTCATTTTTATGCAGTTGAACCTTCATGATTACCTGCTGTAAAAATACAATAATCTTGCTGCCTCAGTGTTAATATTTCATAACAATGGAAGTCATTACAGCTGTACTTTCATCCTGTGTGTCAGACTTTGAGAATACCAATTCATACTGAAAGAGGTAGCTTTGTTATTAAACATCTGCATGAGTGTTTAGAGGATGCATTTTAAATCTGCACTGCAGATTGATTTTAAATCTGGAATAATCTCTAATAATTAGTGCTGCTAATGCTACTCTGGAGTACTTCCCAGGTAATAAATACATGTAGGAAGAGACACGTACCTTATAAAGCATCTGACGTCTGTGGTTATCAAAGGGGTAAACCATGCATTGCTTTTTGCTTCCTTTGTGACAGCAGTCTATTTGTAGAAGAATTAGTGGAATGTTGCTTTCATAATAACAACATAAACAACCTATTTCAAAATGGAGATTGATAGGGTGGTGGGTTGCCATAATGGTTAAGGTACTTACCTCACAAACAAAAGGTACAGGGTTTAATGCTCTCCTTCAAAAGGAAAATTGGCTAGGCTTAAAATGGTCCATAAAGGCAGTTGGGGGTTGGTGTAATGGTTAAGGTCTTAACCTCACAGACACAAGGTATGGCATTTCATTCTGGCCTCTGGTTATTGGCTTGGCTTAAAATGGCCATTCAGGGCAGTTAGCCAAGTATTTACCTGTGACCTTATGAACAATTAGTCTGTTATTGTTAATGTAACAAGGAAATTACATTTTAAGCAATACACATTTCCAAAACGTTTTGTTAAAAATAAACAAGTATATGCATTTACGCATCACAGCATCCGGATGCATCAAGTAATCAGAACATTATTCTTATATGTTACTGCTGCTGACAATGATAACACATTTCCCAATATTATTACATTTCATGTAATTATTACAGCATTTCCTAGGATATCTACAAAGTAAAATAAGTGTGACTTTATAACTGTGCAAAGTTATGTGCCACTTGTGACATTTTTATATAATGTCCATAATGTGGAATTTATAGTTTCATATATTTATGCAAATGAATTCATTGGGCATCTGGATATCGATATGTAGTGAATCTACATTTCTTTTTTTTCATTAACTTTATTTATCTTCTTACTACCCATAGACATAAGCCTGTCATTTGTGCTGCAGGAATTCCTTTAAACTTTTTTACAATCATAAACATATTGATATATATGAGGTATAAATTATCACTGGACTGTCTTTCCATTTGCCATATCACAATTATTCTCTGAGCAACTTTTTAGCTGTAAAAATCTGTTTTGCTTACCTCTTAATCTTTTTAATTTATCGGAATATATGTATTAAATGGCCTGACAGTCTTTGATTTCCAAGGCCAACAAGTAGAAATCTCTTGCCACCAGCTGCACTCTTGAGTGTTTACAGACATTAAGCTGATGTGAGGAGAGTGTGTATTCAGTGGGGAACCTGCAATGCTTTCTAGTCTGTTTTACTGAGCACTGAAGCACTTAGGTAGTCATGTGAGACACTTCAGTTTTGCAGACTTTTGGGATGCAGAATACCTGATCTCATCTCAAAGATACTCAGTACTTAAATGTGCCAAAACCAACCAAGCAACCGATGCAAAAGTCTGCAGTTTAAAATTCTGTACAGCTTTGTAACATACCTCTCAACTGAGCAGAGTTTCACAGAATGTCCAGATTGTTTGCATCATGTTTTTAATCTGTTCCTCATAAAATCTTTAGTTTTCTAACAAATTGTTGAGGATTGAAGTCAGAATATTTTTACTTCATTCACTTCAGAAAATTCATGCTGATGCAAAACCTGTAATTCTAACACCTTTCTAAATTTACAAGAGCAATATTTAAAAAAAAAAATGTCACTATTGTGGGCCTCTGCCCCCCCCTTCCCATTATTTATAGCTTTGTCCAGATTTCCATTTCAAAGAAGTTGAGAGAGCTATGCTTTGCAATCACTCTTCGTAGCATGAGCAGGAGTCCTACATTAATTACTTTATAATAATATAGATTCCCACTTGCCTGTGGTCTTGTGATCTGATTGATCACCAACCCATTCTGCTTATTGTCTTGTAATCTTGTATCACGCCTCCTACAAAGTATTCCCATAACAGGACTGCCGCTTGTCATTATCCTTGTCAGGTGGGACGAGGGCAGGTACCCTGGGCTCACTGTTAATGCTCTATCGTCTAATTTTCCAAATAGGCAGGGATTGTGCAAGTAATTTATAGCCAAAATGATTTCATGGCCCCACACTACACAGAATATACACATTTCCTGCACATAGCTAATGTGCTTCTAATGACTTAAGCACTGTTAATTCATCTGCTACTAGGAAGTGACAAAACTCCATCATCTGTGTAAGAAACACAAAGATAGAGATACTAACAATCTGCACTTACACTCCACTTTAAACTGTGATTAAGTTACAGGATGTGCAGAATGATTTTATTTCATTTGTCTTAAAATTTCATATGAAGTCAAACATCCTGAAACATAATGTGCAATATAAACAGTAACTGCCTAAATATGTTTCGTGCACTTCTTTCTGAAATAGAAACAGCTTTATTATAAAAATAAAAATGCACTGCCATTGACATGAAAAGCCACCATCATAAACAGAACTCATCAAATTCATGTTGCTGTAGCAACTTCGGGAAATGGCAGATTTGGTAAATTAAATTAAATTTGTGAAAGCTAATGTAATTTAAGAGACGCTTGTTAAACTACAACAAAAGCAGCAACTGACTGTTTTGATCATAGCAGTTTTAATTACATAATCCTGAAGTAAAAATAGATTTATGTGTTTATGGCACCACACACACTTTCTATGTCGTTGCCATTCTTTGCATTTTTCGTTATCTTTCTTCTTATTCTTCGCTTTTGCAGTTATCTTTTTCTCATCCTGTTTTTCTGAGAAAGTTAATGGCAGAGGGTAATGGGGAATATAATATAATATAATATAATATAATATAATATAATATAATATGTGTGTGTGTGTGTGTGTGTGTGTGTGTGTGTGTGTGTGTGTGTGTGTGTGTGTGTGTGTAAACTGCAAGAAAGACCCAGACTGTCTTCAATGTATAATACCTTAATTAAACATCCTGTAGTGGAGGCCCATGGGATATATGCAAATTGCCTCTTTTGTGTGGATTCTGAATGCATGTGCCTGTTTATTTTTTAAGTCTTTATGAGTACATTCAGTGTATGAACCCCACAAGCTGTGGACATGTATGCTTTAGTCTTTTTTATAACCTTGTCAGTACAACATAAATGGACTGTTTGCCTATAGTTTAGAAATACAGAGTTTCAAATCATGCTGATGTCCTTAAACATAGTAAAATTTGCCCAACTATTTCAGAGTGTAGTAAGAAACTGGAACATGCGCAAGGCATTACAAGAAAATAAAGGCATAGTGAAAATAGACAAATTTATTTAAAAATAGTTTGGGGGACATGATGTAGCAATAGGATAACAAAGATTGGCTAACAGAACGACAGCTAAACATTTGCAAATCCTGCGGAGACTGTTTCTGTTACAGCTGAATGAAAATGAGTAAGGATTAAATTAAGAAGGGTAACGGGGGGGGGGGGGCAAGTTAGCAACTACTGAAAGACCAGAGGTTCTGTAACAGTCATTTCTGCCTCAGTTCTGAAGTTCCAAATTCTGATAAGCAGATGACAATGTTGTCTGCATACTATTACTAAAAAATATACAATTTGAATGGAAGTGGTTCAGAGAAAATGCAGAAGTCTGCATTTTCAATTCTAATGGGATGTTCTTTTGGTCACTTTTTTGTTTGCAGTTAATAAGTGGAGACAGGATAATTATCACCCGTTGGAACAAGAAAAGACAATAAGTTATGTTGTTGTACGAGGCGAACAGAAGGGGAAAACATAACCAACATACTTTTATACTGACAAGACTTACTGTGAATGCTTAGGTTTGTTCAGGACATCACGTGTTTTTATGCTAACAGTAACTCAGTAAATGCTCATGGAGAGAAAGAGAGAGCTACTTGAAGGAATAATGCTTTCTCTCTCATATAAACCATATCTTTGATACATGAATTAATGAATTATTATTTATGTTTCCTTATGTTTTAGAAAAAAATAACAGCAGTAATTTATCTTATGAAGAACATCCAATAACAAAAATGTATGGCACGATAAGAAAAGACCTCTTAAAACAAGGATAGAATATTTAATTGCATAGATGTATGCAACTGTTGAATTAATTTGAAAGTATGTACCAGGGAATGCACAATGCTGAGAGTCGTGATGGTCTTGCACATGCACCAGATGGGAGAGAAGGAACACAAAAAGATGACGGTTGTGTATGAAGAACAAAGTAGATACAAAACTCTTGAAAATAAAGGTGAAATAATTCTTAAATTAAAATAATTTAGAATGCAACTTCTCTTGGGACTTCTGCATTTATAAATCAAAACTAAAAGAAGAAATAAGAAGGACATGTAATGGCTGCCATGAAAAGTTAAATCTTATATGTAAAGAAATGTATTGCTGTAATGGTTGGAAAGGTGTTTGGACAACATTTCCCATGTGAGACACCTGGGCAGAAACAATACATCAGTAGGTTTCTTTAGTCATTTGTGCAAAAGTCTCTTGCATTGGGTTGAAATACTTTTTTTTTCTGCATGCAATCTTTAATGGGGTACAGCGCCGTCAGGCAAGAAGGTAGAACAAGTGGAAAGGAAAAGGAAGAGAGGATGAAAGGATGAGAGTTGAGACAAAAAAGAGGAGAGGATGCAGCATTTCCGTCTGGGACAGGAGTGTCAGATTTCTCAGATTCTGCTGAGGATATTTACCAGAGAGGCATGAAGAGTTGCTAGAAGAACTTTAAGTAATAGTCTGTTTAGCAATTACAGGAAAAAATAAAATCGTTTCAGAGAGGTAGTGATACTGACTTATTAATGCATTCACAGAGAGATGTTACAATGACAGGCTGGCATGTGTAGAAGTCATCAGTAAGGAAACAAATTAATTTTTATTTTTCTCTCATGTGAGAAGTAAACTGCATACAAGTCTTAATCTTCAAAGCCCGAGAAATAATGCCCCTAATCAAATGAAAAGGTAAATGCTAAAGAGATTACAAACTGTAAATAAAGAACAAGAAGTGTATTGATAACGAAATGTTGGCTTACAGTGTAAATGTGTGCATATATAGGGCAGAGTATAGCAACTGACGACAAGAAGAAATGTTAACTGATATGCTCACAGCTATCCTGTTATTGAAGATCATCTTCATTCATGGAGTTGATTGGACACTGATTTGTTCTACAAACCAAGCATCTCAGACATCTTGGGAGCAACCACACAAAATCCACGAAACTGGGAGCAATAGACTGATTCCACATTAACTATGGAAAATAGATATAAAAACCCAGTATCAAAGAAAAACAAACATATAGGAGGAAGAACATCTGAAAGTAAGTAAAATGGGACAACCTTAAAGCGAAAGCATTAGGAAAATGTGCAGGCAGATTAAAACATTTGTAGCGGACAATTACATGACATGAACTCTAACGAGACAACAAGGCTTGCTGCATGCAACACAAGAGGGAAAACAAGGAACTAAAGATCAGACGGTTAAAAAATGTGGTTGCAATAAAATAGCTACATTTGCTACCAATCTCCCTCATAGGACCTACCATTGTCATAGCTTAAAGCAATTAAACTGCCTTAAACTACACAACCACTTAACATATTCCCAATTAACTACAGCACACAAAGTAATTTACCATCCAGAAAAATACCCTGCACTACAAAACCTATTACTACAATACTGTCCAGCAAGGGACTTTCGATCTAGTAACAAATTCTTATTACATACAAATAAGTCAAATAATGTTGCAGGAGACTCGGTGTACTCCCATTACATTGCTAAACTCTGGAATAGTATCCCACACAAGTAAAACTCTCTGACAAACTCAGTAGTTTTAAACCACTGCTTAAACAACATACTAACCAGTCCTGGTCCTGTACATACTCATCACAGAGTTAAGACTTTGTGCTCACCTTACAATACTCTTGAAATACTCTTCTTAAATAGAATACTTTCATCCTCTTACTAAAATGACAAAACAGTTTTCATACATAACTGTTGCCTGTACAATCCATTAAGCTGCACATGGGCTTTCTCTTTAGTAACTTCTGTATAGTCTTAGAATGTATAAATGTAACTACTGTTTGTGCATTAATGTAAATAGAAATGTAATGAATCTGTATTTAAGTGGAACGTAGTATAATGTAATTGAAACAAATGGAGCTTTTCTCTCCGGGCCTCCGCTGAAAATGGGTATTACCCAGTCAAACTTTCCCAGTAAACAAACAAATAAATACATAATAAATAGCTGATTAGTGTAAAGACAAAAGAAGGAGGAACAACAGAGGATCAAATAGAAAGAGAAGCCATAATAGATTTCTTTGCAGAAGTATAAGGGGGCAGGTGGGAAATAGAAAGGGAGAACAGATTAGACTGGAGAGGGGAGAAAATGAAAAAGCCAAATACCCAAACCATATGGCAGTCATACCAGAGGTGGTCAGAAAGGGAATGCACTGCAGGAGGGGAATTCTGTTAAACAACCCTAGATACTCCAAACAAAATTATTTAGTGTGTTAAATCAATTCACAGCTGAAGAGAATGCAAAAAGCATGTGGGAAGCGTTGGTGTTATTCCAGCCAGATGGCAGAAATCTCACAGGCATAGTCATGTCATGGTCCAGCTAAGTAATAAACATAGGCACAACACCAGGCTTTTGGCAGAAATTCAGTCCCAGAGTCTAGAAGCAATATCTTTCTGTGATGATGCGCATTCTGCCAGGCTAGATGGGCTTTGTCAAGGTGGGGGTGGCCACTGATAAGTCTCTGAAAGTGCTTGGGATTGTGGAAACTTGTGAGAGAAAAAAATGAAAGGGGGAATGTAGTGTCATTTGATATCAAGAAGGCATTTTACTTTCTTGAATGATGTTTCATGCAGCCAACCCTATAACAACTGCATGTAGGTCAGATATTTGACAGTTGGGTAGGCATGCTATTCAAAACCCCAAACAAACTGCTTAAGTTATAGAAACATAAAATGTAAAATATTCAACCAAGTGGGTACAAAGCAGGGATGGCTCTTATAAACAGAACTGCTTATCCTGACAAAAAGATACAAAAGAGGACAGCCCATGATGAGTTAGCAGAGCTAGCCAGATTGGATATTACTGACAGATGACCTAGGGGGAGTCCATACCCTTTGGTAGCAGCCAAATAAAGGTAAAAACTGAATCTAAGATGCTATGAAGAAACTACATATGATAGAGTGTAGATGGGTGGAAATTAACAAACAGAATGTACCAATCTTTCTGAAACAATCATTGTTTCATGATCATGTGTAGGTTAACTTTTCTTTCTCTGTATGTTTTGCACACCACTTTCATTGTATTGTGTTTTACTCATACATAAAGATGCCAGTGACATTTGTCCGTCAGCTATTACTACTAAACATTGAGTATCATGTTAGGTGTAACTGTGGTAATATTAAATACAACAGACACTGATGAAAATACACTTCATATGTTCATAGGTGTTTACTAGGTTAACATCCATAAGGGCTTTTTTAAGCATAGCCATGCATCCCAAATCTCTGACAAGAGATAAAGGATGCAGTCACAAGTATAAATCTCACATTTTGAAAATCTTGGAAAAGTAGTCTAGTAAGGTCTAGTTGTAATTTATATTCTGTTTTGAACTCTATAGTGCTGTTTGTGTAAGTAGTGCATAAAGCATACTGTTGTATAGTGCATAAGATGTACTTTTTTGCTTATGAGACTAAGTGATTATACTTTATGTAAGATCTCTAAATTTATATGATATCATACATTTCAGATCAGTCTATCTATTCTTGTATCATATTTATCAGTTTATGCTTTTTTACTGTTTTAATCCCAACCCTGCCTTAGTGTGGGCAGCCAAAGTAAAAACCTGCCCCCCCCCACTTCTTCCCCGTTAGAATACTGTGCAGAACTGAGCTGCATCATAACTGAACAGTAAAACATATGGCTTCTTGTATTCTGACTTCTGGGTAATGGCTACTTTTACAAGTAATGAGATCAGCAGTGATTTCTCTGTTTCACTTCTGCTTTGTTGACTTTCAATTTACACCCCCCAGAAACCTACTCTGTGTAGGCAGCCCTGTGCGAAACCTACTGCAGTGTCACTATATCCTGTTTCCACGTTTCAGGCAAAGTCTATCAGCACTTCAATTCTGTTTGATTTACAGCTCCACTTCTGTGTTACATTCAAGGATTTTTCTGTTTAGAAGCAAGCACTGACTTGTTAAAGTTCTTCTTCCCCTTAACACTTGTCACTTTTCTTTTTCCTTTAGGGAATTAATGGGAGAAGTATCCCCAGCAAAGAAGTGAAAATAGATGGTAACAAGAGACGATTTATTGCAGAGTTTGATGTCGTTAACACAACAAAGCAAGATGCAGGAGGTTATCGATGTGTGATCCACACAGTGCAGGGTGGAGTCGGAGTGTCAAATTACGCACAGCTGATAATAAAAGGTATTACTGAGCAAAGGCTTTGAAAAGTATTATAATGAATGTGGCATTTGTTATGTATCCTTTCTTGCAAAGGTGTGCCATGGGTTATCAAATC